>NC_086120.1:13846608-14152546 GCF_963921235.1 Mobula hypostoma
GTTACTCCTCCAGCCTGAGTGTGGCCAGACATGTCAGTCCATGCCTCCTCTACTGCTGCAATGACGCCCCCTTCCGCGCAATGAAGGAGTACACTAGGCTGGAAAGCACACTTGTATGAATGTAGGAATGAGAGTTGAATTAGGTTGTAATACAAGACTTTATAGTAAAATATTCTGATTCCACAAGAAAGCAAGACAGAATCTGCACTCTTGGATCAACCCCAGCAATGAGGAAAATTTTTGTCCCATTCAAGGAGGACCTTTTATTTTATATTTACCACGTTCCAGGGAATATTAAAATGTTTGACGTGAATCTGATCACAACAGTGCATTATCTCTCAGCCCATTTACTTAAAGAGCCAGCTGACCTATATTAGAGTAAATGGTTCCTGAGTTGCTGGTGTGGAGAATGTGTTACCATATTTGAAACTCCTACCCTGGTTGATTTTAGAAAACCTTTCTACCCTGTCTTAGAACCTGGAACCTTTCCTCCCTGACAAATTCTGACTCCACTATCAAGCACTCACATCTTACTATTTTAAGTTACCCTTATTAGTTAAAGGTGGCATTTTATTATAGCAATATTCCACTGAATGGCCAGTTTAAAGGGATCAATATAAGGTTCATATGATCCTGTTGGCGTCTTATTTTAATGTTTCACTTGAAGAGCAGCCTCTTTAACAATGCTGTCCATATTGTGCTAAATGCAGTTTAGGTAGTGTGTTCGGCTATTTGTGTAGGATTTATCACAAGCATTGTATATAATTGTTGAGAATGCCAATCTTCGGGGAGATTCAAAAACATTCGCACTTTAGTGAAGTAGAAAATGAATAGATGTTGGGAAGCCCAGGAAAGTATTTTACCCTACTTTGTCTCATGTTTTGTTTTGTTTAGGTGCTGCTGAGCAGAATTCTGTGACGTTGCCAGCAACAGAAGCAATACCAGCTCAGTGTGTGCAAGCACTGCAGGCATCAGCAGCCAGCAATTCATCCCTGAGCCTGCTGGGCACATACTCAGACAGTGACAGTGAAGGAAGCCATAGCAATTAGGAAACACAGTTGATTAAGCCAAGAATGGAGATGAACAATTCTTCATTTATAGTTTTTCACTGAGGTACTGGATCATTCCTTTTTCCATATTGTTAAGGGTGAAACTTCAGTAACAGAGAGAATAATTTGACTTTTTTTTGTCATTCACTGGAATTACTGGTTTCTACAGACTTGGGTACAAATAAGACTGACGAAGTACTTCATATTATAGAAGTTCCAGCACCATTAGAATTGTTCATCTATTCACAATGGTGCATTATCTCTCTTTCCCTATTTAAATAACCAATTGACCTATATCAGAGTAAATAGTTCTTGAGTTGCTGGTGTGGAGACTGTACGTAAGGTGTTGATTAAAAAAAATCTTTCTGACCTGTCCTAATTTGGAACCTGGGACATACACAGCCCCCACCAACCTTGACCCCACCACCATTCCCGCCCTCAAGCATTCACACATTAATACTGGTAATCCACAATACTAGAGTTCAAGCCGCAAGTGTTTTACATACTTCCAAGTGAAATACAATTTCATCTGTACTCTGTTTTGTCACTTGTCATGGATATTGTAAGATTTTTGGTAATGTAGTTCTGAAGCAAGCTCTTTACATTTTTGAATAAATGGATAAACTGCATCTCAGGGAGGCTCTACCTACAGGACAAAATAGTCTGGATAACAATTTAACCTGAAATAATTATGGTGTAAGTTTACAAAGTAAACATGTAAAGTGGTTGTAATAAGAATTGTTTGTGACAGACAGACTGCAAAAGATTCTCTGTAACTATGAGTCATAATATTTATAGGTATAATCATCTGCTTCTATGATCTGTAAATGTAATAAATATGTAAATAGAATTCATGTAATTGAAATAGTTCTGCTGTATTATTAAATCTAATACTTTAGCCATGTACTTGATTTAAAATGTATGAGTGGCTGTTACAGCTGGAGGTAATGTTTTAATAGATCGGTTCAGTGTTGGATTTGCCAGTCTTAGTATTTAGTGATCTTTTTTACAATACATTTTACTCTCATTTATTCTTCTGTCTTCTCATTTTCAATGCATGGCTGATACTTTCTATTATTTTTAAAATGTTCACTGTACCATGAAAGCTTCTCCCAAAAGCCTGAATTTGGATTTCCAATTTTTAATCAAGAGTGATGTAACCTGAATTTGTCTTGTGCCATCTGAGTATGTGCATCATGACTGTTTGTTTTCCCAGCACACTCTAGTAACGGTCAGTCGGATACCGGGGAGGATATTTGAGATTAGTAGGAAAGTTCTTCAATTAACTGCTTCAACTTTAAAAAGCATTGTAAAAATTTGACCCCAACTGACAGAAAGAAAAAAATAAATCTTAACTGTTTCCTCCTTTAGAAGCCGTTCCAATGTCTTATATTTGTATGGTTCATGGAGAAAGTGGCAGATAAGGCATCTAATTTCATCATTCTGAGGTTTTAGAAATTCAGGGGCAGTGATGCAGAAGAGGTAACAGAAAATTTGAGGAAATAAGGGGCAGAAACAAGAGGGGTCAGCTGTGATTAGGGGAGGGAATGAAACCCAGCTGCCGAGAACTATAAATTCTGATCAATCTCTGCTTTAAGAGCAGTTGTGGCAGCTGTTGTGTGCTATGCGAAATCCCCACCCTGAAAAGAACAGAGAATGCAGGCAGCAAAGAATTGAAAGCATTGGAGTGAAAGTCAAGAATGAAATGGAGGAATACAAAGATATCAAACGTGGTTAAGCTGTTCTTTTGAGAGGTAGGTGCAGTTGCAGGATAGCTAGGTTATAGGCATGGACTATTCTGGAAATTACAGTTGGGGAACTTGAATTGTTAATTTGAATATTGTACCATATATAGACCATAAAACAGAGGAACAGAATTAAGCCATTTAGCTCATCGAGTCTACACTGCCATTTCATCATGGCTGATTTATGATCCCTCTCAATTTCATTCTTATGCCTTCTCACTGGAACCTTTGATGCACCGACTAATCAAGAACCTAACAACCTCCACTTAAATCTACTTAATGACTTGGCCTCCATGCCATCTGTGGCAATGACTTCTATAGTTTCACTACCCTCTGGCTAAAGAAGTTTTCCTCAGCTCTGTTCTAAATTGACGGCCCTGTATTCTGAGACTGTCCTCTGGTCCCAGACTCACCCACTATAGGAAACATCCCCACAACCACTCTATCAAGACCTTTCAGTATTCAATAGGTTTCAGTGAGGTCCACTCTCTCCCCCCCCACCCCATTCTTCTAAACTCTAGTGAGTACAGGCCCAGAGCCATCAAACGCTCATTGTATGTTAAACCTTTCATTCCTGGATTCATTCTCGTCAACCTCCCATGGACCTTCTTTGCCAGCACATCTTGGATAAGGGCCCAAATCAGCTTACAATACCCCAAGTGCAGTTTGACCAATGCCTTATAAAGCCTTAGCATTACATCCTTGCTCTTGTGTTCTAGTCCTCCCAGAAAGAATGCTAACCTTGCATTTGCCTTCCTTACCACCAACTCAACCTGCAAGTTAACCTTTAGGAAATCCTGCACAAGAACTCCCGAGTCCCTTTGCACCTATGAATTTTGAATTTTCTCCCCATTTAGAAAATAGTCTACGCCTTTATTCCTTATATCGAAATACATAACTATACATTTCCCCACACTATATTCCACCTGTCACCTCTTTGCCCATTCGCCTAATCTCTTAAGTCTTTCTGCAGGCTGCCTGTTTCCTGAATACTATCTGACCCTCCGCCTATCTTCGTATCATCTGCAAATGGCCACAAAGCCATCGATTCTGTCACTCAAATCATTGACATATACCATGGAAAGAAATGGTTCCAACACTGACCCCTGTGGAACACCATGAGCCACTGGCACTAGAAAAGGCCCTTTTTATTCCCACTCATTGCCTCCTACCATTTAGCCAATCTTCTATTCATACTAGTACAGGTTTCCCCCACTATCCGAAGGTAGAGCGTTCCTATGAAACAGTTCGAATGCCGAAATGGAGTAAAGTGAAGAAGCAATTACCATTAATTTATATGGGAAAAATTTTTGAGCATTCCCAGACCCAAAAAAACCTACCAAATAGCACATAAAACCTAAAATAATACTAACATATAGTAAAAGCGAGAATGATATGATAATACACAGCCTATATAAAGTAGAAATAATGTATGTACAGTGTAGTTTCACTTAACAGAATCGGGAAGATTTAGCCAAAACCAATTTGTAGAAAAAAAAATCGGCACATACACGCATGCGCATATACCTGCCCGCACAAGTCTTCACGGTCATGATAGTCTTTCTCGGGGTAAACACAAGTTTAAAGCGGGTGTCTTTTTTCGTAAAAGCGAAAATCCTCTTTTGGTTAGCGATAACAGGTACTAATGTAGGTCTTTCGTAAAAGTGAAGTGGCGTAAAGTGAATGTTCGAAAAGCGGGGGACACCTGTATCTGTCCTTTATTACAAACACTTCTTATCTTGTTAACTGCCTCGTGTAGCACCTTCCCAAAGGCCTTCTGAAAATCCAAGTTAACAACCACTGACTCTCCTTTGTCTGTTTTTTCCTGTTATTTCTTCAAAGAATTCCAATAGATTTGTCAGCCAAGGTTTCCCCTGAAGGAAGCTATGCTGACATGAGCCTATTTTATCATGAGCCTCCAAGTGCCCTGAAATCTCAACTTTAGTAATGGACCCCAACATCTTCCCAACCACTGATGTCAGGCTAACTGGCCTATAATTTCCTTTCTGTTGCCTTCCTCCCTCCCTGGAGAGTGGAGTGGCATTTGCAATTTTCTGGACAGTCCAGAACCATTCCAAAATCTAGTAATTCTTGAAGGATCATAGCTAATTCCTCCACAATCTCTTCAGCCACCTCTTTCAGAACTCTGGGGCTCAGTCCGTCTGGTCCAGGTGCCTTTCAGATCTTTCAGCTTCCCAATCACCTCCATCATAACAGCAACTACTCACTTCTGCCCCAACACACTCAAATTTCTGGCATATTGCTAGTGTTTCTTCCGCAATGAAGACTGACATAAATACTTTCTTAGTTTATCCACCATTTCTTTATTCCCCCATTAATACCTCTCCATAGTCATCTTCCAGTAGTCTTATTTACTCTTTATATATTTGAAAAAAATACTTTCAGTCTTCTGTTTTAGATTATTGGCTAACTTACCATCATATTTCATCTTTTCTCTCCTTACGGCTTTTTTAGTTGCCCTATATTCGTTTTTAAAAACTTCCCAATCCTCTAACTTCCCACTAATTTTCAGTATATTACATGCCCTCACTTTTCCTATTGTACTGACTTCTACTAACCTTGTCAGTCATGATTGTGTCATCTTGCTTTTAGAATACTTCTTCATCTTTGTGGTGTACCTACCCGTATGCCTTCCGAATCACCCCCAGAAATTCTGGCTGTTCTGCCATCAAACTTGCTTGTGTCCCCTTCCAATCATCTTTGGCCAACCCTTCTTTCATGCCTGTGTAATTCCCTTTACTCCACTGTAATACTGATATATCTGACTTTATCTTCTCCCTCTCAAATTACAGAGTGAATTCACTGCCTCCACCACTACCTTAAGTTCCCTAATCAAATCTGGTTCATTACACAACACCAAATCTAGAATTGCCTTCCCCCTAGTGGGCTTAACAACAAGCTGCTCTAAAAAGACATCTCATAGGCATTCGATAAATTCCCTCTCTTGGGATCCAGCACCAACCTGATTTTCCCAATCTACCTGCTTATTGATAACCCACATCATTATGATAACATTGCCCTTTATACATGCCCTTTCTATCTCCCATTGTAATTTGTATCCCACATCCTGGCTACTATTTGGTGGCCTGTATGCAACTCCTTGAAGGTCTTTTAACCCTTGCCATTTTTTTTAAACTCTACCCACAAGGATACCACATCTTCAGATCCTATGTCACTTCTTTCTAAGGATTTGATTTCATTTTTATAAAAGTGCCACCCCACCTCCTCCGCCTACCTGCATGTCCTTCAGATACAATGTGTATCCTTGGATGGTAAGCTTCCAACTATTATCTTTCAGCCACAACTCAGTGATGCCTTCAGTGTCATACCTGCCAATCTCTAATTGTGCTGAAGATCATCTGCCTTATTCTGTATACTACATGCATTCAAATATAACATCTTCAGTCCTGTGTTCATACTTTCCAATTTTGCCCCCATGTTACAGTTCAACACATCCCACTGACTGCAATTTTGTCCCATCATCTAGCTTTCCTTCCTCACAGTTTCACTACATTCTGCACCTGCTTGTATACCAACTGCCCTGTCCTCAGCCCTATCACTCCTGTTCCCATCTCCCTGCCAGATTAGTTTAAACCTTCCCCAACAGCTCTAGCAAACCTGCTTACAAGGTTATTTGTCCCCTTCAGGTTCAGGTGTAACCCGTCCTTTTTGTACAGGTTATACCTTCTCCAAAAGAAATGCCAAAGCTCCAGAAATCTGAAACCCTGCCTCCTGCACCAGTACTTCAGCCATGCATTCATCTGCCAAATCATCCAGTTCTTACCCTCAATGGCACATGGCATTAGAAGCAATCCAGAGGTTACTACTCTGGAGGTCCTACTTTTCAGCTTTCTACCTAACTCCCTATATTCCCTCTTTGGTACCTGCTCCCTTTTCCTACCTATGTTTTGGTACGAATATTTACCACTTCTGGCTACTCATCTTCCCCCTCTAGAATGATGTGGATGTGATCGGAGACATCTCTGACCCTGGCACCTGGGAGGCAAAATATCGTCCAGGTTTCTTTTTCACATCCACAGAATCTCCTGTCTGTTCCCCTATCACCTCTGCTCTCCTTCCCCATTCCCTTCTGAATCACAGAGCCAGACTCGGTGCCAGAGACCAGAACACTGTGGCTTCTCACTGGGAGTCATCTCCCACCACAGTATACAAAGCGGAAAGAAAATTGATTGGAACAGTCACGGAGGTACTCTGCACTAGCTGCCTATTCCCTTTCCCTCTCTTGCCAGTTACCCAGGTACCTACCCACTGCAATTTAGGAGTGACTACTTCCCTGTCTATCACCTCCTCATTCTCCCTTATGATTCAAAGGTCATCAGGCTGCAGTTTCAGTTCCTTAACATGGTCGTTTAGGAGCTGCAGCTCAATGAACTTCATGCAAATGTAGTTGTCAATGAGACTGGTGGTCTCCCAGAGTACCCACATCTCATGCAAAGAATATACCATTAACTCTGGACCCATTGTCAGTGCACTAGCTATGTTACTAATAGATAAAGGAAAAAAACTTAATAGAAACTTACTTAGAACTTCTGCCTCTGCTTGCCAAGCTGCATCCCAAAGAGTCACTGTGTCTGGGAGCGTGTAGTATACATTCAGCATTGACTACCCTATTAAAATACAACTTGTACTCTGTAAATACATACTGTTTTGTTGCCTAGTGACAGAAGTGAAGGAAGGGCCTTGCATCTTTTAAGCATGTCATCAATCATAAATTTGATTTAGTGACAGAAATAAGCCCATACAATTCCAAACAACAATGCCTTGCTGATGAAAATTGATTAAACCAGAGTACAATAACTTGGCATACATCTTCATATAGTGCCTTGATAAAGTATTCAGTTGCCAACCCTTTGTTCACATAAATATGTATTACAGCCAGTGATTTTGATCAATTTAACTGAGAATTTTTATATGTGAATCACATGCTCCTTTCTTCACAGTAAAACCCCAAAACAGGGAATATTCTAATTTATGAAAAACTTAAAATTCAAAAACTAAAGCATCAGCAGTTCAAAAGTATTCATCCCCCTTTGCTCAGAACTTAGTTGAACCACCTGTTCTGGCTGTATTAGCTGGTAGTCTTTGGATAAGTCTATTAGCTTTGCACAACACGCTGGAGTAACATTTGCCCATTCCTCGTTGCAAAACTGCTCATGTTGTGCAAGGTTAGTTGGGGAATGGCGGTGGACAGCAGAGATGTTCAATCAGGTTAAGGTCACAACTCTGACTGGGTTACTCAAGGACATCAGTTTTCTTCAGTTGAAGCCACTCCATGGTTGCTCTGGCCTGATGAAGGGTCTTGGCCTGAAACTTTGATGTTTACTCTTTTCCGTAGATGCTGCCTGGTCTGCTGAATTCCTCCAGCATTTTGTGTGCGTATGTTGCTTTGGGCTTCCAACATCTGCAGGATTTTCACATGTTCCCCATAGGATGCTACATCCACCATATTTTACAGTAGGGATGGTGTTACCTGACTGATGTGCAGTATTAGATTTATGCCACAGGGGCACCAGAGAGAGGTGATGGGCAGGTACCCATTCCCATTCTGACATGTCAGTCCATGGCCTCCTGTACTGCAGTGATGAGGACACACTCAGGTTGGAGGAGCAACAACTTGTATTCCGTCTTGGTAGACTCCAACCTGATGGCATGAACATCGATTTCTCGAATTTCACCATTCCATTTTCCCAACCTCATCTTATCTCCTCACCTGCCCATCACCTCCCTCTGGTGCTCCTCACCCTTCCCTTTCTTCCTTTGTCTTCTACCCTCATCTATCAGATTCCCTCTTCTCCAGTTCTTTATCTCTTTCACCAATTAACTGCCCAGCTCTTTACTCACCCCTCCCCCCTCTTCCAGTTTCATCTATCACTACCACCTTGTAAATCTTCCTCCCCTACCCCACCCCCACCTTCTTGTTCTGATTTCTCATATTTTTACCATTCCTAATGAAGGGTCTCAGTCCAAAATGTTAATTGTACTCTTCCATAAATGCTGCCAAGCCTGCTGAGTTCCTCTGTGTGTTACTTTGATTTCCAGCATCTGCAGATTTTTTCTTGTCTTGAATGCTCGTTTGTTTTCGTTTTGGTTTGGTCTGTTGAAAATCTACCATATTTTTGGTCATTATAGAGAGAGGGGGTATTTACAGTATTCTTTTGAATTCATTGAAAATAGGTGATCCTCCAGTTTTCTACATCCACAAATTGGGTGAGTTGGTAAGGCAATACTGTATATTGTAACTGAGGAATTTTAGCATAGTAATTACAAACGGATGAATACCTTTTCAGCCTCACAATTTTCACAAGTCATATGATAATATTTCACAACCTTGTTTTTTAAGTAAAAAAAAGAATGATCTTTTTTTGGAATTAAATAAAAAAATGCTATGGTCAGCAGCTTTACCATCTGTGCCATTCATCTGGTGATTTAGGTTAAATGTTCAAAATGAGTCGAGGTAGTTACTGGGATCTAGATTTTGACTCCATAATAAAGGCAGAAGCAGTGATAGCATGGAAATACAGATGCATCCTTCTAAATCATAAAACATCCAGATGAATGAATCATAAAACACTCCATAATCATTCCTGCAGCCACACTGCGTCTTTCCCAGTTAATAGCAGTGTGGGAGTATCATCGCCTTAAGGACTACAGCGATTTACAAAAACTGCATACTTCTAAAATACTGTCTTACCATCCAGACTTGTGTGTGAAGAATTTCAGGATGTATATTGTATACATTTCTCTGATATTAAATGTACCTTTGAATGTTGCCTAGAACACATGGAGTCATAATCCCAGGGGAAATCTGAATCTACTATCCCAGAATATAATGGTGATGTGTTCTTTACTAGGTAATAGTTTGACTTGTCTCTTCTATCATGATGTATACAGATTCATTTCAGATCATTGGATCCATCTGCATTTGGTCTCTCCAGGAGCCTTATGATTTCAGCTACTCAAAGGATAAGAGGAAGAAAATAACAATGACTAAATTTAGAGATACTATGACAAATATCTTTCTCATGTTTAAGGTAATCAAGTAAGCTTCTGTCTTGTGTGACTTACCTTGTATTTTGAGATTGTGACTTTCTAGTTGCCATTACAACCAGGAGAGAACATCGATCCTGTAACTCTTCAAGCTCTTAAGAATTTTGTACATTTAATGATTTCATTCTTTTTTCTTCTAAACTGCAAGCTGCTCTCTGCAGAGCTACTCATTTCTTGTACAGGTCGACCTTCGCTAATCCGGCACCATTGGCACCTGAGGAGTGCCGGATTACAGAAGGATCACATTAAGCAATAGCTAATGGCCTCATCATACCTTTAAAATATCATGTAAATCAGTGCAAGTTAGATAATAATGAAACAGAAATATTAAATGAGTAGCAAGTGAAATTTTAATGTAATATACTGTACAGGCACAGATAAAATAAAGGGGAAAAGTTGAGCACTTCCGCTTCTAAAGTGAAACGTTTAATATACCTTCAGGCAAAGTTACATGTCTGCAAGTGTGGGGTTGTCAGGATCATCAATGTCTTCATTTTGAAAATGAGTGAAGCAGCAGCTGAAACTGGTTGGTGGCAGCACATCTGGGTGAGCAGAAGTTGATGGCACTGGATTTTGAAGTGTTAGCTCCCCTTTTGCACTTTTTCTAACAATTTTCTTGAACATATCTTCCAAGGTAAGCTGTTTCGTATATTTTGGTCTCTCTCTGATTAGTTTATCCTGCAGCATATAAACACTCATTCTTTCTTGCTCTGTTATAAAACTGTGTTGCTCTAATCCTTTCAGCAATTCACCTGTCAACTTAATTAGCCTGTCAATAGAAAGTGTCTCTGCTACAACTTCCTCATCTTCATCACTGCTTTCTCCTCCAATATCTTCCTTCTCTGGACGTACAACCATCTGCACAATTTCCGAGTCAGTATAATGATAAACAGTAGGCTCATCCTCATCTATATTCATGCATTCTTCAACATTGTCATCATTGAACCTTGATGCAAAATCCTTGGCAGCAGGATTAATTAGCTCTTGAGCAAAAGAAAGCAGATCACGTATAATCTGTTTTTCCTTGGAAACTCTAAAGCCTGTAAAGTCATTTCCAGTGTCTTCACCAGGTGCAGACTCAAACATTAAACCTGGCCACAATCTATGCCAACCATTCTTCAGTGTGGATGGCTCTACAGACCTCCAAGCATTAGCAGCACAGTAAATCATCTCTTTCATATTAAAATCCTTTATAAATTCCTCTGCCGGTCTGCCAGCATTAACTGCACTCAAAAGGCGCCTCATAAACAGGGAATGGTACTTCGACTTTAGAGAACGTAATATGCCATTGTCCAGGGCTTGAATTAATAATGTACAGTTAGGTGGCAGGAAGATACCGAAAGCATTGTTTTTTACCAGGAGTTCTGCTTTCAGGTGTGCTGAACTGTTGTCTAAAATAAGCATTATCTTACCGTTGTGGTGCAGGCCAACAGAGTCACAGTGAGCTCGTGCTTCGGGAAGGAACTAATTTTCAAACCATTCTAGTGTGATGCTAGTTATAATCCATCCGCTTTTGTTAGCACGGTAAATTACAGGAAATTGCGTCTTACCTTTGAAGGCCTTGGGACGTAAACTTTTGCCAATGACCAGTAACTTACATCTGTGGGTTCCTGCAGCATTAGAGCAGCCTAGCAAAGTCACACGATCTCTCGATGCCTTATACCCTGTTGACGATTCTGCATCTGCTGTTGCAGTGTTCTTCTTGGTGTACATCTCCAATACAAAGCAGTCTCATCAGCATTGTACACCTGTTCGGGTTTTTCATCGGAGACTAAATTGGCGAACTTGTCAACAAACTGCTGCTGCCTCCTTGTCTGCTTTTCACCACACACTGCACAAAACTGTAAGCCATGACACTGCTTGAACTGATGAAGCCAGCCTTCACTATAGTCACACTCATAATCTAGCCCTAGTTCTTCATGAAACACTTCTGCTTGTTCCTTCACCATATCTCCAGATAGTTCAACACCTTCACTTACACGAAGATTAAACCGCGTTATCAGCACTTTATCTAGTTCTGAACTTCTTCTTTCATTGTTTTTCTTGCGCACATCTGTTTCTTTGAGCCACTATCAGCAAAAGAAATGTAGCAGTTTTTCTTTCTGTTTCTTTATATCATACACTGTGGAAGAGCCAATGTTGTAACACTCGCACAAGCTCTTAACTGATACACCACTGTCCAGTTTTTTCAAGAGTCCAACCTTATCTTTAATGGATAATGTGCGGTGTTTTTGCTTCACAGCATGAGGTGCATTTCTTTCACTCACTGGGGCCAAAAAAGAGCAAATAGTATTAATAAATGCAGGAAAACGAGGAGGAATCGCCTGTCTGCTTACAAGAGCGGGCCAACATCTGAACAGATCTAGCGCAACCAAAACAATGCGCAGCAGATTGGTACGGTGGCCCGGGATATTTGAAATCACAGGTGCGCGGAAAATTTGAAATCGGTGCCGGATTATCGAAGGTGCTGGATTACAGGTAGTCGGATTAGTGGAGGTCGACCTGTATTATGATCGTCACCTCAGTGTACTGATGTAATGATATGATCTGAATGGTAGCATGCAAAACAAAGGCTTGACACTAAGAGTATGTGACAATAATAAACCAATGTATCGATTTACAGAGATAATTAGGGAGTGAAAATGCTCTGAGAGCCAGCATGAGTTAGGTGGACTGAATGGCCACCTTTAAGGTAGAAAGGTAAAAAAGGCAAATAGGATGAGGCAGAACCCTCCATCTCAATGATACTCTTTTATGGAGATTAACATCCAGTGATATGTAATATTACTGAGCCCATCTGTTTCTGGATAAGGACTATACGTTAAAAACATTTTCATTGTTTCAGGTCCTGATGTTACATGAGCAGTAATGTTCTACAGATTTCACTAACCAATTTCCCCTGCCTATTTTCCAAAAACAATTGCAGTTTCTGTATCTGTTTTGGATGAATAAAGGATCACTAAGTACGTTTCCTTGACACAGTGATCTGAAATCATAATAAAAGGCAGCTTAACCTCAGTCATGATATATCACCCTGCTGTCAAGCCCAACCTTGGTTTAATGTGACCCATCCATTTGAATTCACAAAGGGTAATTGCAGTAAATCTCAAGGTCAGTTAGACATTAATTGCCATTGGCTGATATGTGTGAATAGCTGTAAAATTAATGCACTTTTTAAAATGCTCTTGACACATTGAAGTGTGATATTAGAAATACTACTGAGGAGTGCTCACTGTCAGACCTATTGGTACAAAATGACTTGCTTACAGACATACCTCAAATTTGTTCTCCCATTATTCTCCAAAAAACAACTGAAATACTGCTAATAGGCTATTTCCTATCTACGGCTGATTGATTTACACCCAAATCTGTAGCTTGTACCCAATAAAAATGATAAGAAGATCTTTTTTCTTCTAGCAGATGAATATGCTACATTGAGGCATGCTATTATTCTATGAAACAGAGTTGAAAGTTCAAAGTAAATTTATTATTAAAGTAAACATGTGTCACCTGAGATTCATAGATTAATTTTCTTGCAGGGATTCACTTTAAATACAAAGAAACATGATGTGATTTTTTTTTTCTCTTTGTGCATTGGCTGTTTGTTGATCATTTTTTAAATGGGTTGTTTCAGACTTCTTGTTTTGTGGCTGTTTGTAAGCAGACAAATCTCAAGGTTGTATAAATTATACATCGATAATAAATGTACTTTGAACTTTGAATCAATGAAAATCCACATACAACAAAGATGGACAAGCAAGCGTTATGCAAAAGACAACAAACTAAATACAAAAAGAGAATAAAAGCAAAATAATGATAATAAATAGGTAATAAATAGCGAAAGCATGAGTTGTAGAGTCCTTGAAAGTGAGTCCATAGTTTTGGAATCAGTTCAGTGTTGGTGTCCATACCGATTCATTCTTCAGTTGGAGAAAACACTGAGAGGCCACGTTTTCGTTTGATCAATTCTTTATTTAATTTGATCCGAGGAGAGGTAACCACCATACGCATCTACAGCGTCTGGCAATCAACTCTGCCTAGCACAAGTACAAGGTTACATTTATATCCAAAAAAAAAGGTTTCAGTTAGCACCTGTTTCCCCTGTCCACGCTTATGACGGTTTTGTGGTTAGCAATTTCATTATGGTCACAACAGCTTCACGTGCAGAGATACAGGTCAGTAAGCGCTTCTATGCTAAGAGATGAGCATGCAGTTGCAACATCCTAACCGTGCCCGGTTCTGTTGTCTAGTTCCCGCCCCTGCTATATTTTCCAGGTCACATACACCATTTAACCCTTCCTATCCCGTATTCTAACCCCCTTTTCACTTACACATTGGGGTGAATGAAGTTGAGTGAAGTTATACCCTCTGGTTCAAAAGCTTAATGGTTCAAGGGAAATAACTGGTCCAGAGCCTGATGGTGTGAGTCCTGAGGCTCCTGTAATTCCTTCCTGATGGCAACAGCGAGAAGTGAGCATGGGCTGAATGGTGGGAGTCCGTGATGATGGATGCTGCTTTATAGATGTGCTGAATAATGGGAGAGCAATGCAATTCATGGTAACTGGGGGAGATTACAACAGGGGTGCCTGAGAGTGGCCCTCAGACATTCTATCTTGGACAACTTTGCAGTTAACTGAATACTGGCCACTTACTGAGCTGACACAGAGCTAGGAGTTACTGGGTGATTGGTATTTCCTTTCAGGTCTAATATAGGTGATCGTCCCTTGTGATAGCTAGAGGTATTGCAGAAATTTTTCAAAAAATCAGTCAGCTTTAAGAGTCATGGACTCATACAGAATGGAAACAAACCCTTTGACGAATTGTGTCATGCCAACCTTAGTATCCATCTATTCTAAACCCATTCTTCAGCACGTATCCCATAATGTTATATGCTATAGTGAAACAGTTCCTTATCTAATGCCTCAGGTAGTATGTTCCAAATTTCAATCACTCAGTGAAATATTTTCTTCATTAGGTTCTCCCTCTTCTCTTTACCTTGAACCTATGCCTTCTGATTTTAGAAATATATGCTATGAGAACTGTTTCTTATCCTCTGCCATATCTATGCCCTCATAATTGGAATACCTCATTCAAAGCCCTCACTGCTGTCACCCTCACCAGCCACCAACTCTGCAACACACACCTGGCTCCAAAGTTCTGTCTGTCAACACAATAATATTCATTAATCATTATTGATATGCTCCATTTGATCCGTGGTAAAGACAGCAAGCATGTAAAGGCAGACTGAGTAAAGAGCTGTCACCAGTTGTAAACAAATGTTCTGTTCTTCTGAGAATGTGATCCCTCCTCATCCCGCACTCACCATTCATGGGAAATAATCTCCCAACATTCTGCAAAGGTGTAATAATAACAGGGTTGTTGTGGTGGGAGATTTTAATTTCCCAAATATTGATTGGCATCTCCCTAGAGTGAGGGGTTAGATTGGGTGGAGTTTATTAGGTGTGTTCAGGATGGTTTCTTGACACAATATGTACACAAGACTACAAGAGGAAAGGCTGTACTTGATCTGGTATTGGGAAATGAACCTGGTCAGGTGTCAGGTCTCTCAGTGGGAGAGCATTTTGGAGAAGGTGATCACAATTCTATCTTCTTTACCATAGTATTGGAGAGGGATAGGAACAGACAAGTTAGGGAAACATTTAATTGGAGTAAGAGGAAATATGAGGCTATCAGGCAGGAACTTGGAAGCATAAATTGGAAACAGATGTTCTCAGGGAAACGTATGGAAGAAATGTGGCAAGTGTTCAAGGGATATTTGCCTGGGGTTCTGCGTAGGTACGTTCCAATGAGACAGAAAAGATGGTACGGTACAGGAACCGTTGTGTACAAAGGCTGTTGTAAATCTAGTCAAGAAGAAAAGAAGAGCTTAAGAAAGGTTCAAAAAACTGGGTAATGAGAGATCTAGAAGATTATAAGGCTAGCAGGAAGGAGTTTAGGAATGAAATTAGGAGAACCAGAAGGCCTTGGCGGACAGGATTAAGGAAAGCCCCAAGGCATTCTACAAGTATATGAACAGCAAGAGGATAAGGCATGAGAGAATAGGACCAATCAAGCGTGACAGTGGAAAAGTATGGAACTGGAGGAGATAGTAAAGGTACTTAATGAATACTTCGGTTCAGTATTCACTATAGAAAAGGATCTTGGCGATTGCAGGGATGACTTGCAGCGGACTGAAAAGCTTGAGCATGTAGATATTAAGGAAGAGGATGTGCTGGAGCTTTTGGAAAGCATCAAGTTGGATAAGTCATTAGGACCGGACGGGGTGTACCCCAGGCTACTGTGGGAAGCAAAGGAGGAGATTGCTGAGCCTCTGGCGATGATATTTGCATCATCAATGAGGACGGGAGAAGTTCCAGATAATTGGAAGGTTGCGGATGTTGTTCCCTTATTTAAGAAAGGGAGTAGAGATAGCCCAGGAAATTACAGACCAGTGAGTCTTACTTCAGTGGTTGGTAAGTTGATGGAGAAGATCCTGAGAGGCAGGATTTATGAAAATTTGGAGAGGCATAATATGATTAGGAATAGTCAGCATGCCTTTGTCAAAGGCAGGTCGTGCCTTACAAGCCTGATTGAGTTTTTTGAGGATGTGACTAAACACATTGATGAAGGTAGAACCGTAGATGTAGTGTATATGGATTTCAGCAAGGTATTTGATAAGGTACCCCATGCGAGGCTTATTGAGAAAGTAAAGAGGCATGGGATCCAAGGGGACATTGCTTTGTGGATCAAGAACTGGCTTGCCCACAGAAGGCAAAGAGTGGTTGTAGACGGGTCATATTCTGCATGGAGGTCGGTGACCAGTGGTGTGTCTCAGGGCTCTGTTCTGGGACCCCTACTCTTCATGATTTTTATAAATGACCTGGATGAGGAAGTGGAGGGATGGGTTAGTAAATTTGCTGATGACACAAAGATTGGGGGTATTGTGGATAGTGTGGAGGGCTGTCAGAGGTTACAGCGGGACATTGATAGGATGCAAAACTGGGCTGAGAAGTGACAGATGTGAGGTGGTCATTTTGGTAGGTCAAATATGATGGCAGAATATAGCATTAATGGCAAGACCCCTGGCAGTGTGGAGGATCAGAGGGACCTTGGGGTCCGAGTCCATAGGACACTCAAAGCACACAGACACAGGTTGACTCTGTGGTTAAGAAGGCATACGGTGCATTGACCTTCATCAATCATGGGATTGAGTTTAAGAGCCGAGAGGTAATGCTGCTATATAGGAGTCTGGTCATACCCCACTTGGAGTACTGTGCTCAATTCTGGTTGCCTCACCACAGGAAGGATGTGAATACCATAGAATGGGTGAAGAGGAGATGTACAAGGATGTTGCCTGGTTTGGGGAGCATGCCTTATGAGAATAGTTTGAGTGAACTTGGCCTTTTTTCCTTGGAGCGATGGAGGATAAGAGATGACCTGATAGAGGTATACAAGATAATGAGAGGCATTGATTGTATGGATAGTCAGAGGCTTTTTCCCAGGGCTGAAATGGCTAACACAAGAGGACATAGTTTTAAGGTGCTTGGAAGTAGATACAGAGATGTCAGGGGTAAGTATTTTACGCAGAGAGTGGTGAGTGCATGGAATGGGCTGCCGGCGGTGGTGCTGGTGGTAGAAACGATAGGGTCTTTTGAGACTCTCGAATAGGTACATGGAGCTTAGAAAAATAGAGGACTATGGGTAAGCTTAGGTAGTTCTATGGTATGGACATGTTCGGCACAGCTTTGTGGGCCAAAGGGCCTGTATTGTGTTGTAGGTTTTCTATGTTTGTAATATTTGTTACATTAAACCTTTACAAAATTTTCGTTCTTTTCAGTGAGATTATCTGATAATACTTCTGATCTGATAATGAATTACTTCCTCTTGGGACAATCTCCTCATCCATAAAAATCCAGTAAACTTCCATTGCAGGCCCTTTATTGAATGAATGAATGAAATTTATTTCGGTCAGTACAAACATAACAAAAAGCATCATTTTCAATGATGATTTCATAGGACAAAATGACAACAAAAAAAAACATATGTATTCTTTAAAACGGACCAAAAGGGTGTAGGCTGAAGCTACAGCTTATTATGCTTACCCCTCTTACTTATACAACAACATATTTGGCGTCAATCATCACATCAAAACAAAAAAATTCATAATCTTTTAACACAAAATCCAATTCCAAGTATCATTTATTTACATTACTCTGATTCATTTTAAATCATGTATTTTATATTTGTTCATTAAATTATTTTTAAATAATATTTTAAACTTGTTAAGTGTGGTGCATATTTTTAAATTCTCACTACAACTGTTCCATAGATTCACCCCTCTGACTGAAATACAATGGTTTTTCACATTTGTTCTTATCCTTTGTTTCTGAAATATGCATGTTCCTCTCAAATTATCTTGACTTTCTCTTATTTTAAACCACCTTTGCATAGTTTGTGGTAGCTGTCCATTTTTTACTTTATACTTAGTAGGTCAGGCCACATCTGTGGGAAAAGAAACAGTTATTGTTTCAGGCTGGAGACCCATCATTAGAATTGAAAAAAAAGACAAAATAACTTTATAAGCGTGCAGGGAGTGATGTCTCAGTTGGAGTAAAACTGGGGTGAACAACTGAAGAAAGTTATCTGGTTCATATTTGAATGAGAACAGTGTGAGAGGGGAAACATAAGACTGTGAGCTACAGGAGCAGAATTGCCCATTTGGCCCGTCTTGTTTGCTCCACCATTTCATCATGGCTGATCCATTTTTTCCGCTCAGCCGCAACCTCCTGCCTTCCCCCCCTTATCCCTTCATGACCTGACCAATCAAGAATCTATCCTCTGCCTTAGATATACATGAAGACTTGGCCTCCACAGCTGCCTGTGGCAATGAATTCCACAGACTCACTGCTCTCTGGCTAAAGAAATCCCTTCTCATCTCCGTTCTAAAAGGACACCCCTCCATTCTGAAGCTGTGTCTTCTGGTCTTAGACACTCCCACCATAGAAAACATCCTCTCCACATTCACTCTATCAAGGTTCTTTCACTATTTGATAGGTTTCAATTAGGTCACCCCTCATTCACTGAATTCCAGTGAATACAGACCCAGAGCCATCAAACGGTCTTCATATGACAGGTCATTTATTCCTGGAATTTTTGTGAACCTCCTTTGAACCCTGTCTGGTTTCAGCACATCCATTCAAAGATATGGGGCCCCAAACTGCTCACAATGCCCCAAGTAAGACCTCACCAGTACTTTATAAAGTCTGAACATTACATCCTTGCTTTGATATTCCAGTACTTTTGAAATGAATGGTAACATTGCATTTCCCGCCTTCACCACAGACTCAAAATGCAAATTTCCTTTAGGGAGTCCTGCACAAGGACTACCAAATCCCTTTGCGCCTCTTTTTTTTAATGTATTTTCACTCCATTTAGAAAGTAGTCAACCCTTTCATTTCTTCTACCAAAGTGTATGACCATACACTTCCCAAAACTGTTTTCCATCTACCACTTTTTTGTCCATTCTCTTAATTTGTTTGTCCTTCTGTAGTCTCTCTATTTCCTCAAAACTACCTGCCCTTCCACCTATCTTCGTCTCAGCTGCAAACTTTACAACAAAGCTATCAATTCCATCATCCAAATCATTGACATATAATGTAAAAGGAATCAGTCCCTGTACAGACCCCTGTGGAGCACCACTAGCCACTGTCAGCCAACTAGACAAGGGTTCCCTTATTCCCATTCTTTGCCTCCTGCTAATAGGCCACTGCTTTATCCATGCTAGTATCGTTTCTCACCATGGGGTCTTAGCTTGTTAAGCAGCCTCATGTGTGGTACCTCAGGAAAGGCCTTCTGAAAATCCAAGTACACAACATCAACCAATTTTCCTTTGTCTGTCCTGCTTGTTATTTCTTCAAAGAATTCCAACAGATTTGTCAGACAAGACTTTCTCTTCAGGAAATTATGCTGACTACAGCCTATTTTATCATGTGCCTCCAAGCACCCTGAGACTCCAACATATTCTAAGCACTGAGGTCAGACTAACTGGCCTATAATTTCCTTTATACTGCCTCTCTCCCTTCTTGAGTGGAGTGACCGGCAATTTTCTAGTCTTCCAGGACCATTCCAGAATCTAGGGATTCTTAAAAGATCATTACTAATGACTCCGCAATCTCTTCAGCCACCTCTTTCATAACCCTGGGGTGTACACCATATGAAGATGACTTCAGACCTTTCAGTTTCCCAAGAACCTTCTTTCTATAATGGTAACTTCACACATTTCATGACCCCTGACACCTGGAACTTCCACCATACTGCTAGTGTCTTCCACAATGAAGACTGATGCAAAATACTTATTCAGTTCGTCTGCCATTTCCTTGCCCCCATTACTACCTCTCCAGCATCATGTTCCAGTGGTCCGATATCCACTCTCACCTCTTTTACACTTTATGTATCTGAAGAAACTTTTTGTATCGTCTTTAATATTATTGGCTAGCTTACTTTCATATTCCATCTTTACCTTCTTAATGGCTTTTTTAGTTGCCTTCTGTTGGTATTTAAATGCTTCCCAATCCACTAACTTCTCACTAATTTTAACTTTATTATATGCCCTCTCTTTGGATTTAATGTTGGCTTTGGTTGTGTCATCTTGCCTTTGGAATACTTCAGAATGCCTTTAGAACATAGACAAAAGAATTTAGGAATTGTAAGATGCAGAACAGGAGGATAAGCACAGAGGGTTAGCTGGATATGTCATCCACTCCCAGCGAGAAAAATCTGTATGGAACAAGATGAACTAATATTACAAATACAAGTGATTCTGTGGATGCTGGAAACCCAGAGTAACACTCACAAAATGCTAGAGGAACTCAGCAAGTCAAGCAGCATCTATGGAATGGAATAAAGAGTTGATGTTGTGGGCTGAGACCCAAAATGTCGACTCTTTATTCCTTTCCATAGATGCTGCCTGACTTGCTACACTAATATCACAAACAGGTGGCTAATACAGACTGAGAACTCAGGTTACCTGGAGTTGTCATATTGGAGTATTAAATCCAGAAGGCTGCAATGCAGAGGTGGAAAATGAGTTGCTGTTCCTCAAGCTGTGTTGAGCCTTACTGTGATGGTACAGGGGGCCACAGGACATCAGGTGAGAGTGGGTTGAGAAATTAAAGTGGCAGGCAATGGGGAAGCTTGGAGTCACCACTGCAGGGTAAATACAAGTGTTATGCAAAGTGATCACATTTGTTTTCTCCAATGTGCAGGAGACCACATTTCCTACAAAGTGTGGTCAATAAACAATCATCAGTCAGTACTTCAGAAAAGGTTGAAATAAAATAAAATTTGAAACAGATCAAACTTCACCCTGAAATGACCTACCATATATGCCTCCTGCCAAGCCATTCCCCGCTCATCCATACCACATCTTCCCAAGGCAGTGAACCCAGGGAGCCAACAAATGCAATAACAAATGAGGGAGCAGCCAAATTCAGCCTGCTATTGAATGGATTCTTCTTGTGATTAAAATGTTTCTTGTAGCCACCATAATTTATTTCCTTCGGGATACTGGAATGAAATCAGATCTCTCTTTGCACTGCAAAGAAAATGCAGTGCTAGGAAGATGAAATCAAAATGTTTAAATGGTACTTTTCTTGCAATATTACAAATTCTGGCAGTAATACTGAAGGGCTCAACATGACATCCTTATTGCATTTGACATAGATATCTACTCCCTTGTGCAATCTTCGCTCCTCTACCAGAACTGAGCATTCATATATATTTTTATATATATATGTATAGTATTTTGGCAAGGACATCTGGAGATTATATTTTGATTTCGTGGATTTTTTATTAAATTACAAAACATTATAGTTTCAGCCTGTCGCACACTTGCAAAGCACATTAAATCAACATTTTTTCTTATGAAAATCATATTAAATGAATGATTACAAAATTACGTGACGGAAGAGTGGAACCAAATTGAAATAATGCAATGGAAAAATGTCAACAATGTTCTCTGTTTTCCTCTGTTATAGATTTAAGTGATTTACTCTTTCAATCTTCTGGCTGACAACCCAATTTCTAACAGAGCTATGGAGTGTAACTGAATCTGGCAATATTATAAATCACCCAGCACACTGTAGCCACATTCAGTAGAAGTACAGAGGCAAAACTAGGGGTTACATTACTTTTCCCCTCACAAGTCTTTTTCTGCCTGTCTCAAGAACAAATTTCCCTGCCTGTCTCAAAAGCAGTCCTAAAAAAAAACTCAACTGACCCACTCCATTTCCACAAATATCAATCCCAATGACACGGTACTACCATATATAACTTGTGCAACTTCTTGATTTAATAGGATAAGAGAAACACAAGAATTAGGAACAGGAGCAGGTCATATGCTCCTCAGACTGCCTCTGCTGTTCAATAATATCTGATCTATTCTATTCATGCAATTTTCGACTCCCATATGAACTAAGAAACTACCTCAACCTTGCAAATGTTCAATGTTCCTACACCTCCAAAATTTCGAAGATTTGAAATGGAGTAAGGACACCTTATTACACATGTGCTGTACCTTAGCAAGCCCACTCTTGGAGCACTCTGTACAGTTTGGTCACCTTAATGAAGAAAGGATGTATTTGCCATGGGGGAGTGCAGCAGGGATTCATCGATCTCGTTCTATATTTGGTAGGGTTATCTTGTATATGTTGGGACTGTGTTCTCTATGAGCTGTTTCCAGGTCACAAATGGAGACAGGTATCAGTGAAAGACAGTGAAAGACACTTATTACGATACCCGAAATTTGTTGGTCTTCCAGTACAATGAGATGTTTGTAAGGGAATGTTGCTGAATGGCATTCTACAGTGAGGGGTGCACTGAAGCTTGGTACAGCCAATGCAAAGGCTCTGTGGGGAAGGACCACAGTTTACTGGGTGTGGAGGGATGAAGTCAGGTGGGGAGGCCTTCCAACAACGTATCACCCCAGGGGGGCACGAGTGGCAATGGTGCAATTGTATTTCAAAATGTGTTAACACTACTCAATGTATTGACCAAATGAAACTAAGAATGTAAAAGGATTTTGCACTGTATTTTTCTTTTCCTATTTTATTGTGAATAAAATTTATCTTTGAAATAAAAGAAAAAGTCATATTCTGTAGCACTTAGTAGAGTGATCAGAGAATCGCAAAATTCGAGAAAGGTCCGGACTTTGGGAGGATGTTTTATTGGCTGAGAAGCTGAAGAGCAGTTTCAGGACAAGTGATAGACTAGTTATCATTGGGATAAGGAGAACTTACTCCCTCCTTGAAGCATGTGGAGGATCAGTCATTGTGTTCAACGATAGATTTCTGGGAATCGGAGTAAATGGCACTAGAGTTAAAAATCTGCCATGACCTCACTGAAACATCAGATTCAATGGGCTATAAGACCTAATCCTTCTCTTATTTCTTATTCATGGCCGTCTAAGAGAAGAAATTTCTCCTCATCTCTGTTTTAAGTGGATTACTCCTTATTCTGAACCTATTCAGATTCAGATTAATTTATGCAACACATGTACATCGAAACATACATTGAAATGCATTGTTTTATTAACAATCAAAACAAACTAACGACGTGAAGGGAACAGCTCACAGTGCTGTCACACGTTCCAGCGTCGAAATAGCATGCCTGCAGTGCTTGACAGAACAACACGGAACACAATAAGCAACAAACAATAACAGTAAAACCAACATCATCCCTCCATCCCACCCAACCATCCACGCACATACACAGTCCTCCAATCCCAGGACAGTCTGCCTTCAGCCTCCCAAGGACTCGTAGATTTGTAAACATCTGGTTTTGACCACCCCAATGGACTCACAGACCCAGACTTCATCAGACTTCCCGACTTCAAAACAACATTTGGGTTTCGATATTGAAAATCAACTCCAGAACTCACTGATGACGACCTTGAATTTTGGACTCTCTGATGACGGGACCCCAAGCACTAGGCCTTGAACTTTGGTCTCACTGACTTGCGTACCTAGTTGTTTACTGGCCCTCGTGCCTCCTGCCTCCTGCCACTGAACTCTGAACATGCCAACAACTCACTGACCTGTGAGTCACTACCACTCATCCTCACTGATCTGCCTGCCTGACATCCAACTACAGATGACCCACACCCGCATTGTTGGCCTTTGAATGCACAGTGGGGGCCTGGACTCCAGCATGACCTCTAATTCCCCCATAGCCCTGTCACTAAACCCTAACCTGACCACTATCTCCCCTCTTTGTGCCCAAAACCATCCCTACAAATCAAAAGTAACAAAGTTTGAGTCACAACCTCAATGAAGATTGCAGCTTGGCTCCATATTAAACCTAGTTTTTCATGACTGCAAACACCCTTTCAGCACCTACCCCATCAATCCAGCTCAGAATTTTATAAGTTTCAGTAAGTTCATCATTCTTTTAAACTCTATTAAGTTTAGGCCCAATTTGTTCAATATTGACTCCGTAAACCAACATCCCAGGGATCAATCCAGCAAGCTTCCTCTGAACTATAATAATGAAATGATTTACAGGGTTGTATTGATTAGGAGGATTCTAGTTCATTTCCTCTTCAGACAAGGAGCCGCACAATTGGTCACAATGACTTCTGAGTTTAGTGGGGGGTGGCAGTGTAGTGATAGGGTGAAGTAAATAGCCATAGTTCTTCCTTCAAATCACAGTCCACTGCCTTTTACCCTGAGCACTGTAATAAGGGAAACCTGGGATTTGCTACCACAGACAGAAATTGAGACCATTTAAAGGAAGTTAGGTAAACATACTGAGGAAAGGGGAGTGGAGGTTAATGCAAATGAAGCCAGTTGAGGTAGGATGTCAGGAGTAGATCATAAACACTGACATGTGACTGGATGGATTCATTTTGCCCCTTAATATTCTATGTAAAGGTTCAACGTCAGAATTGTACAATGTATTCTGCCACACTGTCTCTCCCATCCCCTCAAACTAACTCCTCTCACCTTCTACTGATGAAGTTGGCTCAGTACCTTCTGCATTCTCCCAATCATCTTTAGAGGCCTTACAATTAGCCAATACCATGAATGAAGGCAGAGTATTCTCTCACAAGCAATACATTGCAGCCAAGCAGTTGTCCAGTTCTAATCTCAGTGACAGCCAATTACTCGTCCTAATCATGATGACCCACGGTACCGCCACCTAGCTCGTTCTCCATCATGACTCCAGTAGCCCTTCTCTGTCTTTGCTGTCAATATTCAGCAGGAGTCTTTACTTCCAGTGGTAGTATAGTTAAATCATGTGAGGAACAATTAAAAAAACATGCTGATTCTCCACACATTGGTCTCAAAAGCATTACCCCTGATGCTTGCACATTTCTGAAGCAAATTAAAGCATCTTAAAGCAAATTAAACCTGAACACCAACCTGCCCGTCTCCTCTGGCCCTGACACCCTGACCCCCTCAAACTGGCCCGGTGCCCAAATGGTTTCCTCACCCATTTCAAAGACGTACAGGTTAGTAAAGTTTAGTACTTTGCGGGCATGCTATGTTGGCACCAGAAGCATGATAACACTTATAGGCTGCCCCAGCACATCCTTGAACTGCATTGTCTGTTGAAGCAAATGACATATTTCACTTGTGCTTCAGTGTACATGTGACAAATAAATCTCATTTTAATCTTTTAATTTCTGTGTGTAGTTCAGGTGTTTCGTGCAGGGAGTAGTATGGCAGATGCTTGAGAACTTGTCACTAACTTCAAGACTCCTACACAAACCAATCACTTCCAACAATGGCTGTATTAATATATATTAATATACTGTCATGTCACCATTCAAAATGTTTGGGAGAATGAATAGAGTCAAACAGAGCAGGATACCTGCTGGAAAGCTGAGGGACAGGAGATGGAGAAGGACTTTTAACCATACGCCATTTCCCCCCAAAATCTTCACAGAATATAATCTCCAAACTAAATTTCAATAGAAAACACTGTATGAGATTTTAAGGCTTCTTTGAAGAATTCCCCACTAAAATTGATCATCGTCTGCAGCCACAACTTTTTTTTAGATTATGAGGACACTCAGTCCTCATTTATTGCCATTTAGAAATGCATGCATTTAAAAAATGGTACAATGTTCCTCCAGAAAGATATCACAGAAACACCGGACAAACCAAGACTAAAACTGACAAAACCACGTAATTATAACATATAGTTACAACAGTGCAAAGCAATACCATAATTTGATAAAGAGCAAACCTTGGGCACGGTAAAAAAAGTCTCAAGTCCTGATGGCCCCATCATGTCATGCAGACGGTAGAAGGGAGAAACTCTCCCTGCCATGAACTCCAAGCGCCGCAAACTTGCCGATGCATTGGAAGCACCCGACCGCTGCTGACTCTGAGTCCATCCAAAAACTTCGAGCCTCCGACCAGCCCTCCGACACCAAGCACCTAGCACCATCTCCGCCAAGCGCTTCGACCCTGCCCCGGCCGCCAGCAACAAGCAAAGCCGAGGACTCAAAGCAGAGCTGATGTTGGTTGAGTTAAACATAATAGGAAACTGCCAGAGAGACAATTTCATCTCTGTCTCTTTTTCCAGAAAACAGCAGAAATAGAGGATGCAAACACGAGGAAATCTGCAGATGCTGGAATTTCAAGCAACACACATCAAAGTTGCTGGGGAATGTAGCAGGCCAGGCAGCATCACTAGGAAGAGGTACAGTCGACGTTTGAGACCTTTTCAAGTATTATAGACTTCCTTTGGCACAGGATAAAGTGTCATATTGATTGGAGAAATGCAGGAATATGAGATGAAGGGTAGGTTTATTAATCCTTCAAAGCTATTCCATCATTTAATGAGACCATGGCTGATCACTGACCTTACTCCTTTTCCCCAAATTTCTTAATGCTTTTGGTTATGAAAAATCCATCAATGCCAGCTTTAAAACTAATAATTGACGCAGTTGCTGTTGTTTGTGGAAGAGAATTCAGAATTTTTACTACTGATATTGGTCTGATTCCTTACTTCTCTTCTTAGTCTGCATCTCATTATTTTGGTTCACTGACTAACAGAAATAGATGGTTTCCTCTTCTCCTCTATTAGAAATCTTCAAATAAATCACCCTTAACTTTATAACTTCCAAAGATTACAATCTAAGTTTGTGAAGTCTCAACTCGTAACTTAACTGGTTATACACCAGGTTAGTAAATATAAAATCCTTCCTATTATCTATTTTGCCACTGGTGTTTAGGGCGGCAATGAAGGTCTTCTATCCCTGGTGGTGTTCAGGGCCTCCTTCATCATCTCAGTAGCTTGGTTTTCACTACTGTCAGTCATGCAAGTTCTGGGTGGAGATCGAGGAATACCTTTGCACTCAAGTATAGAAGGATTCTCCATTGCTGTTTCTGTAACAATTTTGTTTTATCAGTCAGAGTTGCTGCCCTGAGCTGAACCTCCAGAACTGGAGGACCGGTGGACTACTCTTAGTCTGGTCTCTACTCTTTGACTTACTGGCATGGGTGACCCTATTAGAGACAAAGCATAAAGCTCTGACTCCAGCCAACATAACTCTCTGTGTCATTGAGGCACACAAGTCTTCAAACCATGACACGGTTGTGGTCCTATTGGAGGAAATATAAACTGAACTCCCTGAAAAGCCAATATCCTTCCTAAGGCATGGTCCCAGGAAGAGCTCAGGTGCTCCAGCTGAAGTTTACCCAGGGCTTTGTATGACCACAGTGTGACTTCACTTTTCCTCCAGTTTTGCAGATTTGAAGGTTTGAATGCAAGTATTTTATTTGTCCTCTTTGTTGCCCTGTCCATGACACCTTAATGGGTCATGTACCTTGGCCTCCAAGTCTCTTCAGACCCTAGCCTATTTTTTTACTACTTAGAAAATATTCACATCCAAAATAGATGGTCTTATTAAAGCCTACTTGTTCATACTATTCATTGTGAGCTTTTGCTTTTATCTGAACTGTTTACCTCGCTGCCTATCTTAATGTGATCAGCACATTTGAACACATGGTTGGTTGTTCTATTATCTCAGTCAATTATGAATAAGGTGAATGTTTGATGCCCCAGTATAAATCCTTGTGGGACCCCATTAGTCACATCCTGTCAGTTTGAGTACTTGCCTATTAGCCCCACATCTGCCACAATCAACGCCCTCACAAGGTCAATTTCACCCAATACGAGCTTTGCTCACTGTTCACTGCATATGTGCCTCGTGTCAAATCGGTCCCAAGCTTCTTCGTGCTCTGCAAGCTTTCAGGTGTCTTCTTTCAATACAATAAAC
Source organism: Mobula hypostoma (assembly GCF_963921235.1). Taxonomy (NCBI): domain Eukaryota; kingdom Metazoa; phylum Chordata; class Chondrichthyes; order Myliobatiformes; family Myliobatidae; genus Mobula; species Mobula hypostoma. Next base: position 13,874,781 of record NC_086120.1, read on the forward strand.
ATGTCATTTGCCTTCTATATCCTCAGCTGTTTTTCCACAGAAGAACAATTGTGTGAATCTACCCTCTACAAAGTTGCAACTTTTGATATGTGTAACCCAGCATGGTTCCAGGGGGTAGCATCCCACAATGCAGTACAGACCAAAGTCAGCAGTTTCATTAACGGGAAATCTTGCCTGACAAATCTGTTGGAATTCTTTGAGGAAATAACAGGCAGGATAGACAAAGGAGTGGATGTTGTTAACTTGGATTTTCAGACAGCCTTTGACAGGGTGCTGCACATGAAGCTGCTTAACAAGATAAGACCCCACGGTATTAGAGGAAAGGTACTGGAATGGGTAAACAACTGGCTGAACGGCAGAAGGCAAAGAGTGGGAATAAAGAGGGCCTTTTCCAGTTGGCAGCCGGTGACTAGCGGTGTACCACAAAGGTTGGTGTTAGAACCACTTCTTTTCAAGTTATATATCAGTTATTTGGATGATAAAACTGATGGCCTTATGGCCAGATCTGCGGATGATACAAAGACAGGTAGCGTTGAAGAAGCAGGGAGTCTGCAGAAGGGATTAAGCAGATTAGGAGAATGGGCAAAGAAGTGGCAGATGGAATATGATGTGGGGAGGTGTATGACCATGCACTTTGGTAGAAGGAATAAAGACATGGACTGTTTTCTAAAGAAGAAAAACATTCAAATATTCAAGCAACACACATCAAAGTTGCTGGTGAACGCAGCAGGCCAGGCAGCATCTCTAGGAAGAGGTACAGTCGACGTTTCAGGCCGAGACCCTTCGTCAGGACTAACTGAAGGAAGAGTTAGTAAGAGATTTGAAAGTGGGAGGGGGAGATCCAAAATGATAGGAGAAGACAGGAGGGGGAGGGATGGAGCCAAGAGCTGGACAGGGGATTGGCAAAAGGGATATGAGAGGATCATGGGACAGGAGGTCCGGGGAGAAAGACAGGGGGGGGGAGAACCCAGAGGATAGGCAAGGGGTATAGTCAGAGGGACAGAGGGAGAAAGAGGAGAGTGAGAGAAAGAATGTGTGTATAAAAATAAATAACGGATGGGGTACAAGGGGGAGGTGGGGCATTAGCGGAAGTTAGAAAAGTCGATACTCATGCCATTAGGTTGGAGGTTACCCAGACGGAATATAAGGTGTTGTTCCTCCAACCTGAGTGTGGCTTCATCTTTACAGTAGAGGAGGCCGTGGATAGACATGTCAGAATGGGAATGGGATGTGGAATTAAAATGTGTGGCCACTGGGAGATCCTGCTTTCTCTGAAGGACAGAGCGTAGGTGTTCAGCAAAGCGGTCTCCCAGTCTGTATCGGGTCTCGCCAATATATAGAAGGCCACATCGGGAGCACCGGATGCAGTATATCACCGCAGCCGACTCACAGGTGAAGTGTCGCCTCACCTGGAAGGACTGTCTGGGGTCCTGAATGGTGGTAAGGGAGGAAGTGTAAGGGCATGCGTAGCACTTGTTCCGCTTACAAGGATAAGTGTCAGGAGGGAGATCAGTGGGGAGGGATGGGGGGGAACGAATGAACAAGGGAGTCGCATAGGGAGCGATCCCTGCAGAAAGCAGGGGGGGGGAGGGAAAGATGTGCTTAGTGGTGGGATCCCATTGGGTCCTGATGGCATGAACATCGACTTCTCTAACTTCCGTTAATGCCCCACCTCCCCCTCGTACCCCATCCATTATTTATTTTTATACACACATTCTTTCTCTCACTCTCCTTTTTCTCCCTCTGTCCCTCTGACTATACCCCTTGCCCATCTTCTGGTTACCCCCCTCTTGTCTTTCTCCCCGGACCTCCTGTCCCATGATCCTCTCATATCCCTTTTGCCTATCACCTGTCCAGCTCTTGGTTCCATCCCTCCCCCTCCTGTCTTCTCCTATCATTTTGGATCTTCCCCCTCCCCCTCCCCCTCCCACTTTCAAATCTCTTACTAGCTCTTCCTTCAGTTAGTCCTGACGAAGGGTCTCGGCCTGAAACGTCGACTGTACCTCTTCCTAGAGATGCTGCCTGGCCTGCTGCGTTCACCAGCAACTTTTATGTGTGTTGCTTGAATTTCCAGCATCTGCAGAATTCCTGGTGTTTGCGTATTCAAATATTCAAAACTCCTTTGGGAGTCCTCAAGCAGGTTTCATTGAATGTTAACTTACAGGTTGAGTTGGTGGTAAGGAAAGCAAATGCACTGATAGTATTTATTTTGAGAGGACTAGAACATAAAAGCAAAGATGTAATGCTGAGGCTTTATAAGGCATTGATCACACTGCACTTGGAGTATTGTGAGCAGTTTTGAGCCCTTATCTAAGAAAAGATGTGCTGGCATTGGAGAGGGTCTAGAGGATATTCACAAGAATGACTCTGGGAAGGGAAAGGTTAATGTATAAGGAGAATTTGATGACTCTGAGCCTGTACTTGCTGAAGTTGAGAATGGTGGGGAGTGGGGTCTCATTGAAACCTATCGAATATTGAAAGGTCTAGATAGAGTGGCTGTGGAGAGGATATTTCCTATAGTAGGGGAGTCTAGGACCAGAGGGCACAACCTCAGAATAGAGGGATGTTCATTTAGAACAGAGATAAAGAGGAATTTCTTTACCCTGAGGGTGGTGAATCTGTGGAATGCATTGCCACCAACAGCTGTGGAGGCCAAGTCATTGAATATATTTAAAGCAGAGGTTGATAGGCTCTTTATAGGTAAGGGTATCAAAGGTTATGGGGAGAAGACAGGAGAATAGGTTTGAGAGGAATAATAAATAGTCATAGTCATAGTCATAGTCATAGTCATACTTTATTGATCCCGGGGGAAATTGGTTTTCGTTACAGTTGCACCATAAATAATAAATAGTAATAGAACCATAAATAGTTAAACAGTAATAGGTAAATTATGAGATAAGTCCAGGACCCACCTATTGGCTCAGGGTGTCTGACCCTCCAAGGGAGGAGTTGTAAAATTTGATGGCCACAGGCGGGAATGACTTCCTATGACGCTCTGTGTTGCATCTCGGTGGAATGAGTCTCCGGCTGAATGTACTCCTGTGCCCAACCAGTACATTATGTAGTGGATGGGAGACATTGACCAAGATGGCATGCAACTTGGACAGCATCCTCTTTTCAGACACCACCGTGAGAGAGTCCAGTTCCATCCTCACAACATCACTGGCCTTACAAATGAGTTTGTTGATTCTGTTGGTGTCTGCTACCCTCAGCCTGCTGCCCCAGCACACAACAGCAAACATGATAGCACTGGCCACCACAGACTCGTAGAACATCCTCAGCATCCTCCGGCTATAGTGTAATGGAGTAGCAGACTTGATGGGCCAAATGGCCTAATTCTGCTCCTATTTTAAGGTCTTATAATATCTCACTATATGTGGTTCCCACTCAGCACTATCCTTTAAACCATGGGCAGTTTTTAGTACCTGCCACTGACTGCAGAGGTGAGTGAAGGGATGCCTTTATGATAGCCTTCCTTCTTTGCTTCTCCTATCCTGCAAGGAGAGTAGAGATATTAACGTATAGAAGAGCAAAGGCAACTGAGCAGTGAGTGTAGTAGAATCAGAATCAGAATCACCGGCATACATCATCAATTTTGTTGTTTTCCAGCAGTACTACATTGCAATACATAATGATAAAAAAAGTATAAATTACAATAGCAAATACATATAAAAATGCAAAAAGGAGAAAAAATAGTGGCATAATGTACATGGCTTCATTGTCCAATGAGAAACTTGATGGCAAGAAAAAGAAGTTGCTCCAAAAGTGGTGAGTGTGGCTTCAGGCTCCTGTCCATCCTGTGATTTGTCATGGAAAAAAAATGGAACAAAAGGATACAATCCTTAACGTACTCATTTATTAAAGGAAATGTCGTTAGCCCATGTACATAGAACAGTAAAGCAAAGGAAATGCCCTTCAGGCCTAGTGTTCTGTGCCAAATGCATCGCTAAATTAAACTAGTCTCTTCTGCCCGCACGTGGTCCGTATCCTACCGTTCACTACATATTCATGTGTCTGTCTAAAAGTCTTTTAAATGTCTCTATCACATCTGTTTCCTCCACCACTATCAGCATGCTTCAGTCACTTGTCATTCCCTGTGTCAAGAATTTGCCCTGCACTCTCCTTTATTTTCCCCCTCTAATATTTGACATTTTTGCCATGGGGAAAAGATTCTGACTGCCTACTCTATTTATGCCTCTTATAATTTTAAAGACCTCTAATGCTTTAGAAAAATTCCAAGAGGCCTGAACATTTGCACAAGAGATTCTGCAGATGCCTAAAGTCCTGAGCAACGCACACAAAATGATGGAGAAACTCAACAAGTCAGGCAGCATCTATGGAAGGAAATAAACAGTCGGTATTTCGGGCCAAGACTCTTCAGCAGGATTCATGAAGGGTCCTGCTGAAGGGTCTTGGCCAGAAGTGTTAAATGTTTTCTCCCCTTCATCGATGCTGCCTTACTTGCTATGTTCCTCCAGCATTTTCTTTGTGTTGACTTGGTTGGTTCAGTCGTGGTTTTCATGGCGTTTGTTCCTAAACTGGCCAGCAAGTGGCACTGTTGCATTTGGCAGCTCAAGTCCACGTATATTTGACTCGGGGCTTTCCACAGCAAATCCTTCAGGCATGCAATCAGTTTTGGTTCCAGCTGATGTGTTGATAATTTTACATAATATTCCTGCAAGATAGAAGGCAGGCGTTACCATCGTTCACAGTTGCAGTTGTTCTCATTACATGAGCCTATTAGTGTGAAAGAATCAAGCACAGCCCATAATGTACCCAAGAACAGCCACAGTTAGTTTGAAATTTGTTTTTTTTTGTTTTTGCTTATTACTGTGGAAACTTAACTGACACATTCTCACGTCCATTTTTTCCACTGTAATGTCTCTTTCTCCTGCACTGTCCCTGCTGAGGGTGCTACATCACAGGTGAAACTGATTCAAAGAGCAGAAGAAACCCCCAAAATGAAAATCACTGAAGATGCTGGAAATCCAACACAATAGCAAATATTATTGGAAACACTTAGCAATTCAGGTGGCATCTGTGAATAGAGAAATATTTCAGGTCCAAGTAACCAAATAAAGCCCTTCTCTGTTTTGAATATGCGGGAGATTCAATAACTAATCATGATAGTCTGCCATGCTCTATGCAAAGTGTATATTGAATGCAATGTGCATTGGAGAGTTGGCCCACCGTTCTTCATGTGTAAACCAGAAAGTGAGTGCAGTCAAAATTCAGATATCAATGGGGGCATCTCATTTCAAACCCATCCTCGCTTTGCTCTCCCTACTTTACAAGTGCATAAATGAATCATGCAGAAGGAGATGTGGGTAACACTCAAGAACTGGAAAATGTCCTTTTATCCCCTCGGAATACTGGAGTAAATCATGACTGTTTGCTCCTGCCCTAACTGAAGTCAGTGGGCTTGAAGCATAGGAGACTGAGATTGATCTTTGGTAGTGTAGTAGTTAGTACAAAGCTTTTTAGTACCAGTGACCTGGGTTCAATTCCCACCGCTATCTTTACGGAGTTAGTATGTTCTCCCTGTGACCGCGTGGGTTTTTTCCCCGGTGTTCTGGTTTCCTGCCACAGTCCAAAGACATACCGGCTGGTAGGTTAATTGGTCATTGTAAATTGTCCTGTGATTAGGATAGGGTTAACTCTGGGGTTTGCTGGGCGTCACAGCTCGAAGGACTGGAAGAGCCTCTTCCATGATGTATCACAATTAAATAAATAAATAAATGACCATGAGAGGCATAGATAAAGTGAAATCACACAGTCGTCTTGACAGGGCTGGGGAATCAAGAACTAGAGGGTATAGATTTCAGTTGAGAGAGAAAAAAATTTTTGGAACATGACAGCTAAAACTGTCTTACACAGGAGGTGAGACATATATGGAATGAGCTGCCAGAGGAAGTTGGTACAGTAACATTTACAGTAAAAGACAGCTGAAAAGTCACGATACATAGTTAGGAAAGTTTTAGAACGATATGGACTAAGCACGGCAACTCAGACTAGCTCGATTGGCTTTGACCAGTTGGACCAAAGGATCTGTTTCTCTACTGTATGGACTCTGAAACTCAGCTCAGACGATACACCTGAAATAGTTCGATAGTATATTGAACCCAGCCAGGACGACCACTTGATGCAAGGAGGTCACCAAACAACAAACAACACTTTATAAATTCCCCTCCCACCTTCCTGAGCTGAATTGTTTCCTTTGCTATATATTTCTAAATTAATCAATGAATTTTTCTCTTTGGATTGGTTTGGAATAATGAGGAAGCTGATACTAGAAAATGCTGGCAGTACTGAGCTGGTCAAGCAACAGTCTTGGAAGACAGAGAGTTAGGTAGATTGCTGATCTAAACTGGATAGGGAGCACTCATGTGGTTTGTGGCATCGTCAGCCCGGAAGTGGTAGAGGCTGACATAACTGCAAGAAACAACTGCTCTGAATTCCAAAGGCTATGAAATCTGATTATTGAAAATAATGTGCATTTTGAGTCAGGAGAATTACATGGAGCTGAGGAGCTGTGAAATAAAATGGCACTTTCTCAGATCATATTGTTTTCCTGGCTCAGGCAGGCACTTCAGTGACTCTACTGTATTTTAGTGTTCTAATGAATGATCATGAACCATGTGAAATATTAGTTCTGTTTCTCTCTTCACTGGGGCTGCATCACCTGCTCAACATTTCTCATGCTTTTTGTTTCAGATTTCTAGTAGCCTTTATACTGTGAGTGCTCAATTGATTTAACAGTATCTGTGGAGAGAATAAAACAGAGTTGAGGCTTCAGGTCCATGACTCATCAGAAATGGAAAAGTGAGAAAACAGCAGACTGAGGAAGGGGTGGAGAGAACAAAGGGAATGGCCGCGATAGGGTGGGGACTAGTTATCCAGGTGACGGAAAGCTGTTGATACATTCAGGGGAGGATAATGAATGCTTGTTATTTGTAGGTGATCTGTCTGATGAAGTGTGAATAGGGGAAGATGAGAGGGCTGTAGAGAGAGCAAAAACAAAATTCTGAGCTGGAACTGTGAGCTCTAGAACACAGAGATGCTGGCAATTAGAAATCAAACGGAATGAAGTACTTGGTAGGTCAAGCTGTATCTGTGATGTGAGAAATAGAGTTAAAGACAGATTACTTTACATCAGAACTGGCCAGGCAAAGCTGGCTATCTAAAATTGTTGAATTCAATATTGAATTCTGAGGGCGCAGTGTGTCCACATTGTTTTACTTTTGCATTAAAATTGATGCTCTCTTTGACCATCTCTGGAGATACACTATTGGAGTTATTTTCTTCCTGCCTCCCGTCCAGCTTTCTTCCCATAAGTAATATCTTGCCAGAGCATCACAAAGATTCACAAAGTATTCACCTCCTGTGATTAGCAAATGTGGCTGCTGAATAGGCCAATATAACAGAGTGCACCACACTTCTGTACGAATCTCTTTGAGCCTTCTGTAGGAACCATGAGAAATAATTGGATTCTACTCAAGACTGAGCTCTCCCTTTTATTTTATCAGATGCCGGTCTCCTGGGATCTGAGCTTTGGGGTGCAGACCCAAGGGACCCTGGACTAGAGGAGCAGCAGTTCCATGTTGTATTGTAAACAAATGCATGCATATTTTCACAGGCCAGTAATGTGATTAGCTGCAGTTAGGCAGGTATTTGACACCAGATTTGGTGGCTCAAAAATAGGTCTGCTGTTGGTCACATTTCTGTAACGTAATTATTCCCACTACATAGACATGGACCCCATCCAGACAGGCATTGCAAGATCCAGCCCCACTATCAGTTAAGTAAGCTTTTCTGTTCTTGGCCTGGGGCTGTAGGTGATGTGCTGGCAGAGCAAATAGGGAAAAACTGCTTCCAGAGGCAGGAGAATCAGACACCGCCAAAGGAAAGATGAGGAGACATTATCATTACACAGCAAATCAGCGACACAGGTTATACAGATGCTGGGAATCTTGAGCACCATACACAGAAATTGCTAAAAGAACTCAGCAGGTGAGGCAGCATCTATGACTAGTTGACATTTTGGGATGAGACCTTTCATTAGGACTGAAGTTATTGAGATATGGAATGTTTTACCTAAAATAGTGATGAAAGTAACTCAAGCAAATTTTGTGAAGTTGAGGGGGTATTATTGTGGAGTCAGAGGTAGTAGTGTCGGAGTATGGAGACCTTGTCCAAAGATTCAGCACAGGCACAATGAGCTGAATGCCTTCCTTCAACGTTGCATGATTCCCTAAAGGTGATTAAAGTCGAAGCATCCCCCAAACCTCTCACTGCGACATTCTCCACATAATAAGGTTGGCATTTCAGCAACAAAGGCAAAAACTTCAATCTGAGTCATGGCCTCTGTTTCTCTCTCCACAGATGCTGCCTGACCTGCTGACAAATCCATTATTTTCTGCTTTTTATGTCTAAAACCTTAACTTTAGGAGGGATGCTTTGCATTCAGCACTGATGGACATTGGAAAGATGACCGAAAACTTGGCCAAAAATGTGGTTTTGAAGAACAACAATGAGAGCTGGAAGATCAAAGGGTCATGGACTGCTGAAGGTATGGCTGCCAATAGCAGGTAAAGGAAGTGGAAAATGCATAGGAGACCAGACAGAGTTCATGGAAAATTGGAAAGAAACCCAGTACTCATTGTAACATAATCAACTAAAGTTAACAAATTAATCCGTGCTGTTCTTCCCCACACAGATCAATCCATTAAACATTAACATGACTCTAGACAGGCTGATATGCATCAAGGTCTGGTTCCTGTGGAATTATGTGAAGAGTCAGTGATGTTATGGTGAAACTATGTTAGAAATGGTCATCTTTGTAAAATTTACCAAAGAAGGAGAAAACTTTGATTAAATTTTTTTCAGTCTAAGATTCAGTTCTGATCTGCATGATGGCCTTTTTGTGTGGTCCTTTGCAAATCCCTTAGAATTTGAAAATACAACTTTAATTATAATATATGATAATTTATAAAATGGACTGTGTATCAGATGTGTATTTTCAAAATATTTCAATGGACAGGTCCCTTTTCTAAAGTCCAGTTGTTATTGTTGTAGAAAAAACCATTTTGTGAATGGAAAGATTCCACCAGGTGTAGGGTATAAAACCATTTTTGTTGTTGCTTGAGGGAGAAGTGAACTAGAGATAGCTTTGTGTGAGCTCGTTACTTTTTTATTGGAACTGAAATCTTATGGCTCTGAGCTTCAGTTTAATACCATCTGCGAAACTGCATCGTTACAAACACTCATTTACCAGCTGAGATTGTGCGTCCAAGGTCCTTTGATGGGACATCTGCTTACAAAGCGACACTCTCCCAAAGCTTCATGGTGATGCATCAGATAATGAGTATTTAATACTGGAAGATTCAGTTACGAAAAGAAAATCAGAAAAAAAAATGCTGGTAATGTTACGCAGGACGATCCCGGCAAACAGTTAACATTTCAGATCAACGAGCTCTCCTCAGAATGAGACCCTATTGTGACTGGAAGTAGAGAACTGTGCTTGCAGAGTTCGCCTTTTTTGAACAGAAAGGGTGCTCGGTTAATGCTTTGCCTTCTCGCGTGTGGCTGAAGTTTTTTTGTGTGTGTCGGCGAATAAAACCATTTGCCTACAGGAGCAGGCGTTCTTTCCCTTTAAGGAAAAGGGTGCAAGCGGGACTTGTGCTGTGGGTTATTGCTGCTAGACGTTTCACACCTTGAAGCTACGGGGGGGGGGGGGGAGAGAGAGGAGAAAGAGAGAGGGAGAGAGAGAGCGCGAGAGAGCGGGAGAAAGAGAGAGCGCATTCGATTGAGCTCCGTGGAGTTGGCCAGCCCCATCACTCTCCCATAGCCACTTCAGACAAGTCTGGAAACAGTACATTTTGACTTTCTGAATTTCAGTGGGAGGCATTCGCGAGACGGAGGGCCGAGGTTGATGCAAATCGTCACATCGCTGCAAAGAGCAGCGGCCAGCAGGTAACCAACTCTCCGTCTGGACGTGCTGTTAGGGGGGACTCTTTTAATTGTTTGCCTCACAGCCGTAGAGTGCCTATTGTTGAAAGTAAAATCTAAACTGTAACATTGAAAGTTAAAATGGAACCAATTGATTTGGAAAATATTTAGCAGAACTGTTTAGATTGTTTTTGGAATAAATAGTGGGCTTTTAAATGATGCGTTCCCGTGTCTACAAGACCGGGATCGGTCAGTAGGTTTCCAATGAAATTAATTTGTTGTTGTTGGTCAACTTCAAAGCAAATCCGCGGCGCCCGCGATGGCCCGGTGGCTGAAGGATTACTTGAGTTTCGGGAGTCGCAGGGTCCCGCCTCAGCCCCCCAAGCCCGATTACACCGAGAGCGAGATCCTGAGAGCGTACCGAGCTCAGAGGAACCTGGACTTCGAAGACCCGTACGAGGAGAACGAGCATCCGCCCGTCCCTTCCCAGCACCAGAAGCCAGCCTCCCCCGACATCAAGTATGTGTCTCCCAAACACCGGCTCATCAAAGTGGACAGCACCGACCTCGGCAGTCGGCCAAAGGTACTGAGTACCGAAGAAGCCAAGAGTAAACCCGAGACTGTGAGTAGCAGCAGACCCAACGCGATCGCATTGCTCCCGTGTCACCTTCCAATCTCTGTGTGTGTGTGTGTGTGTGTGTGTGTGTGTGTGTGTGTGTAAAACTTGTGGACAACGTCAGGGTGAATAGTGAAAGTGTCTGGGGTACATTTTCCGCGCACTTTACCAACGGTGAGGCACCTGTCACACGCCTGTGGAATGGGTTTCACCCTTTGAATTGGCGAGCGTGGAGTTAGTGTGTCAGTCACCCTGCTCCAAGCATCACTCTCACTCTTTCCTCCCCACTGCTCATCGTCGCTTTTCTCCCGCTCTGCCTTATTTTCCTCCTTATTTTATCACATTCCCCCTTTCCTCCCCTTTTCCTCCTTCCCTCCCTCCCCTGTTTCTTCTTCCCCTTTCCTCACCTTTCTTTTCCTCACATCTCTTTTCCTCACATCTCATTTCCTCTCCCTCTGTCTCTCACCCCTCTATTTCTTGTATCCCCTTAATATCCCCCTTTATTCCCCCTCCCCTCCCTCTTCTCTATCACCTCTCTGCCACCTCTGCCCCCTCTCCCTCTGCCCCCTCCCCTTTCACACTTTATCCCCTTGATCCTCCCTTCATTCCCATTTGCCTACCCCTCTTATCTACCCCTTTATTTATCTTTTTATCTTCCCCCACTTTATCAACCTCCCCTTTATATACCCAACATTTCTCTAACCCACTTTATCTAAACCCACCGTTATCTACCCCCTCTTTATCACCCCAAACCTTCTCCATTTTCTTCCCCCACTATTTTCCTTCTAACCTCTTTACCTCTCTTTATCCCCTCTTCCTCCCCGTTCTTCCTTTTCCCCTTCTCCTTCCCCTCCTCCCCTTCTCCTCCTCCTCCTCTTCCCCTCCCATCCTCCTCCTTCCCTTCCCCTCCCCTCCTCTCTCCTTCCCTTCCCCTTCCCCTTCCCTTCCCCTTCCCCTTCCCCTCCCCTCCTCTCCCCTTCCCTTCCCCTCCACTCCCTTCCCCACCTCCCCTCCTTGTAACACTTCCCCCTCAGCCCTTCCTGTTCCCAATTCCCCTCTCCTCACCCCCTCCCCTTCCTCCCCTTTCCTTCTTCCTCCCATTCTTCCTTCCTCCTTCCTTCCTTCTCGCCATACCCATTCCTCCCCCTTTCTCTGCCCCTCCATCCCTTTCCTCCACTTTCCACCATTATTCCCTCTCTCCCCCATTTCTCTTCTCATCCCTGTCTTCCCCATCACCACATTCCACTCTCTTCCCTGTCTGCTCTCTTACTTCAACCCTCATTTTCAACCCCCATCTTCACCCTCTGTCTTCATCTCCCTACAACCCCTTTTGCCACTTCCCCTTTGCTCTTCCTCACCCACGTTTACCAATCATTTTCACCTTCTTCCCTGTGTCTCCCCAATCTCTCCCAACTCCCTTCCCTTCCTCTCTCTCTCTCCCCATTTCCCCTCTAGCCCCTTCCCCTCCCCCTCTGTCCTCTCCCCTTCCCCCACATTCCCCTCCCTTCCCCTCTTTCCCATTTCCCCCTCCCCCATTCTCCGCTTTCCCCCACTTTCCTCCTCCCCGCTCTCCCCCACCCCATCCCCCTCTCTGCCCCACTTTCCCCCTCCCCCCCCTCTGCCCCACTCTCCCCCCTCTCCCCTCCTTTCTCCCCTCCCCCTCTCTCTGCCCCTGCCCCCCTCTCTCTCCCCCCTCCCCTCCCCCTCTCCCCCCTCCCCTCCCCCTCTCCCCCCTCTCCCTCACTCCCCCACTCTCCCCTCCTCTCTCCCCCTCCCCCACTCCCCCTCCCTTCTCTCCCCCACCCCCCTCTCCCCCACCCCTCACCCCTCTCCCCCACCCTGTCCCCTCCCATCCCCTCACCCCCTCTCCCTCTCTCCCTCCTCTCCCTCCCCTTCCCCAACCCTCTCCACCACCCTTTCTCCCCATCCCATCCCTTCCTCTCACCACCTTTCTCTCTCCCCATCTCTCCACTCCCCACTTCCCTTCTTGCCCCCTCCCCCTGCCCCCTCACTCCCTCACTACCTCCCTTCCTGATGATCCTATACAATCAAGAGGGTTGAGGAGGAATGCAGTGGTCAAAATAATTACCAAACTAATTGGATTTCAATGACCTAATTTATTAAGTGTTTTAACTGAAATGCTCAGGTTACTTGATAGCCTTAAAATCATCCCATTTGAGCTTTGATATAAGAGCCATAGACCGAATGACTGCTCTTGTAAGGAGGAAGGAATGGGAATGAATGTTTCTTGAGGTTTTAAATACAACTTACAGTACTTTCACATCACTTAGCTGTTGCAGCCTATTAATCCTGTATAATTTAACCAAGTCTTTACCTGGAGCCATAATATTATTGAGGCATCACACGTGGAAAAGCCGATGATGAATGTGATTTTCTTTCTGTTGCTTGACCCTATAATTCTTCAGGACGCTGCACTTAGCCTTGTGGAAATGCTTATCTTGAGTTGGTATTGTTGGTATTACTTTCCTTCCAACAGCATGTTAAATGACAGAATTTCATTCAATTTATGATTTGACTGCCGAGTACCTTTTTACACAAGCTTTATTAATTCCTGTCATTTCTCATGTAAACGATAAAGCCTTTCTTTGTTTTATTTAAAACATCCATCCTGCTCAACTGCCCCCCCCCCACCAAAAGCTCCAGGCTCACTCCATTCTAATTTCCTACCCGCCTCTCCAGAATCCCCTAATTCCTACTGCTAAGCAGTTCCAGTCCCATTTCTTCGATCTATTCCTCATCCTCCTGATGCTGATGTGTTCTACAAGCCCACTGCCTTTGCATGCCAATTGGATTGATCCTGCTTCTATCAGTTGGTCTTTCACCCCCATCTTTATCATTTTCATAACTAGTAAATAGAAGGGTGCAAAGAGTTGTCTTGTGATTTTCTGCCTGAGTTACTTGCAGTGGTGTAGCAATATTAACATTCAGTTCCCACAAGGTTGGCTGCCCCAATGCATTGACTGTCTCTCCACCGATGAAGGTAGATTTTGTGTCAGGGTTATTAATGTGTGACATGGGGTGTACACCTGAGAGCTGCAGGCCCATAGTTGTTGCATTTCCAGAGGACAGTCATATTGAAGAAAACCCCAAATGACTTCCCGAGCCTGAATCCGCAATAAATTGTGGCACTGCAATTGACACTTGAACTTCAGCTGACATCTCTTGGCTTAGTACTTAGTGCTCCAAAAGGAAAATGGGCCATTGAGGGAAGGCATAGCAGCTGGGGGAAATGTGCCTATATCACAATGATCTATTGTCATATTACTACATTTATAACAGAGACTGGAAAATGGGGCAGACCTTTTATCAATTCCATTTCCTTTCATTTTCTCCTCTTTCACAGAATACTGATTGTGAAGTGGATAAAATGTTGCCTAATGTAAGTTATGAGAGATGGATTCCTTCCCTGGAGTTTTATTTCTCAAGTTTATTGCACTGGTTCAGATTTGCAGTGTTATTTTATTGTTCAAGGTGCCATCAAGTTGGAAGGTCTCTACCTTTCATAAAGAGAAAACAGATCCTAATGGCTATCACAATGACAAGAGTCATATAGATGGAGACTGTTCAGCCCATTGTAAACATGCTGGCCAAAAGAAGCTAATTATAGCTCCCAATTTCTTCAATTTGCAGCATTTTGAGTACTTATCCTTCCAGTAAGATGGAAGCATGCTTGGAGCAGTGGCTCTACAGGGCCAACCAACAGTTTTATTGTCATTTCTTAATGTCATTTTTACAATCACAAGACATTGCTGCTCATTAAGAACTTAAAGTACTGTGAGTTGCTCATTGGCAGAGGAGCTGGACTTGGTGCGGACCATGTTATTGCTTGCTACAGAACGGTGCTGGAGTCAGTGTGAGAAGGCGGAGTGCAATCTAACAGCGAGTGATAGTCCTGGTCGTTTTTTTCACGTGATCGCAAGACCCTGTTGGACTTTGGTTGTATGGAATGCTGCAAGTCTGGTTCATTGGTTTAATGGTGGGACCAGCGGTGGGGGAGCTGCATGACCGTGGCTGTAGTGTGGAGTTGGCCTCATGTCGTGGTGTCGCCTGCTGCAGCTGTCCAGGAGAGATGACGCTGGAGGTGATGTGGCAGGGTGAACAAGCTGGTGTTGGTGCTGCTTTCTAGTGTTCTCCTGGTGGAAGACAAGTGGATTGTGTTCATCTGCAGACTGTTGTGGGCTTGTTCGTGCTGACAACATTCATGGACTCATAGATTTGGGCTATTTCTTTTTTTGTGTGTGTGACTGTATGATTACTTTCTATATTATATATGCTATGTGTGTCTTGTGCTGTGTATGACTGTTGGTACTGTGTGGTGCACCTTGGCCTTGAAGGCACGCTGTTTCGTTTGACTGTATTCATGGGTATTCATGTATGGTTGACTAACAATTAAACCTGTACTTGAACTTTTCAATGAAATAAGGGTTTCTTCCACATCAACCTGTCCAAACAGTATTCTTTAAACCCTGCCACTCATATGAAATAAATATTTACTCAGTTCCTCTAATCTTTGAATGAAAACAAGCTCTTTTAAATCACTTTTTGCGCATTGTTAATATGATTTCAAAGCCAGTTCTGTTCATCCTATCAATTTTGTACTTGTTAATCCTATGAATTTTTTTTGTTCCTTGGAAAGCAGCTTTGGCTTTGTCATCTCTCCTCTCAACTAAAGTTTTCCAGTCTTGCAACATCTCCTTATGTCTCCTTTGCACCATGTCTAGTAACATAATGGGGTTCCTGCATGACTGTACACCTTACCCCTCAGCCATGACCAATCTTGTCCTCCATACTGAATATCCTAAAATACAAATGTTGGAAAATTGAAATACAAGACAAAAAATTCTGGAAGCATTCATTGGGTTTAGCATCTATTGACAGAAGAACAGAGGTAACATTTCAGGTTCAATTCTTTTAATTAGCCTGACCTTGCTCTTGCACTCTGTACCTTACAAAATCCCTTGTGCTGTCTAAACCTCCTTCTCCACCTGTCCTATCTTCAGAAAATTCACTCTGAGGTCTCTCAGTTCCTTTACGTTTTTCAGTAGTTTGTCCCTTGTTGTGTATACACTTACCTTGTTCATTTTCCACAAATGTATTGACTTGCATTCACTCGACTAAATTCTATTTGCCATGTTTTGGCCCACCTAACCAGAAAGCTATTTCTTCCTTGCTGAACACTGCACTTCCAATTTTGGTATCAATTGCGAAGAACACAGAGGGTATTTACAGGGCTATTGTAGAACTGGAGAACTTTAGATTATGAGGAGAGACTGGCTAAACAAAGTTTGTTTTCTTTGGAACAGAAGAGGCTGACTTGAGATTTGATCGATGTGTATGAATCTGTGAGAGGTCTAGACTGCAAGAATGGGAACAACCAAACTCTCTCTGCAAGCATGGCAGAAACTAGGGAGGTAGATTTAAGATAGCTGTCACATAGACTATAGGGGATTTCAGAATTTTATTTTCAACCCAAGAATGTGTGAGTATGGAAGCTCCAGCTAAGCTTGGTATCATCTGCAAACCTGTTAATCATGGTCCGTGTATTTAAGTACTTATCATACATACCACTGCAAACAGGGAGCTCAACTATTGAGCACCTTGCAACCACACTACCAACTGCTGTCAATCATTAATCTTTACTTTCTCCCACCACCAAGTGCTATATCCACTTTCCCTTGAATCCCAGAGGCTTTCATAATAATGATTGACATGCTACTGTCAAATACCTTACAAAAATATATATGTACTGCATCATGTGGGTTATCTTCCATAATCTTACATCTCCCAATTCTCATTTGTCAGTCAGGCCCAACTTTCCATTATTATAAAGTCTATTTGGATACAGCTATTTAAATTACTATCTTTATTGTCCCTCTATCCTTGTGAGGAAGGAAAGATGGAAAGAGGAAGATGTCTAGTCGACAGAAAGATTGAAATTTTTTTTATATCTCATAAATTGTAGGAAGAAAGGTCCTACAGGTGAAATAAAATCCTTTTTGACAATGAGGAAAGTAGTGAGGTATTAGGATTAGGAAGAATATGAGTGTTTAGGATAGTCTTTTCGAAACTTCACCAATTAAGCAAGGTTTGGTGCATTGGTAACCATTTAGTTTTAACTAAATGGAACACTAGAGAATTTACTGCTGGATGAAAGATCAGGCAATGAGCTTTTCTTGCACCTTGTGCCTCTCTATGGGATCTCTGTGTGGGGGGGCAGGCTTTGTATCTTGAACAGAACTTCTCTCTTTACACAAAGAAAAAAGTGAAGGCATGGAGACCAGAGGGGATGATGCGTCTACTGTATATTTAGGGCAGACTTGGTGAGTGCCAGGAAAAGAAATAGTTTCAGAACGTTGAGTGTCACTTCCTGCAGTGTCTGTGAAAAGCAGCTTTCACAGATGCCACTGTCAGTGCGGAAAATACACCGACCCCAGGGAAGCAATTGCAGTCTGTGCTGTAAGACATAAATATTTCCATTAATTTCCATATGAAAGTTGAAATCCAAATTGTTTTTAATGCTTAATACGTTTCAATTAACTGTTAAATTAAAAACTTGATTGTAGGAAAAGCGACTGAAACTGGGTCTTTAATGTACTTCCAGGGAATACCTTTGCTGCTTTTGCAAGGATGACCTATATTGGACTGCAAGACCCAAAGCAGTTGGCACTGAACCAATAGGCTATCAGGCAGCTAGCAGGCATCCAGCTTTGCAGAACAATTAGTGTCAGACAAGAAGTAGTATTGACTTTCTCAGCAGTATCCAAATCCTAAGAAAGGTAGTGTCATGATGTAATCTCTACCCTCTCCCGAAAGAGGTATCCAACAGTTGGCTCCAGAGGAAATCCTTAGATGGCCATCTATGTTTGTTCTTGTGCTGACTTCTTGATCTCTATTCTAACATTTTTACACTCCGTTGTTCAAGTTCAATTTTAATTGTCTTTCAACCATACGTGAATACCTATGTATCCAGCCAAACAAAGCAGCGTGCCTCTGGGACCAAGATGCAAGATGCAGTAGCAACAGTCATACCCAGCGCAAGGTACATATTGCAGTAAACATGCGGTCATAAAAAATAATAATATAGCCCATGTCCCTGAGTGTTGTACTGTAGATTGATTGTGCTTTGGATGTTGTCCTGGAGCTTTGTTTCTGCAAAAAGAAGTATGTAGCAGCCCAGTCAACATTTGCTAGTGCAGCTGCAGATGAACACCATCCAGCTTGTCTCTCACCGAGCGAGCACCAATGGAGAGGCCAGCCTCCAATCCAACATGGACGCCCAGAGCACTAGGCCGCAGCAGGAGGTCCTGGTCTATGCAGCTACTGAGGCCATGCCTCTCTCCCACAGTTAGTCTTGCCAATGAACCAGCGAACCGGACCTGTAGTGACTTGTTTGGTTAATAATGAAAGGCAGTTATATTTACTAAATGGGCTAGAAACATACCATCTAAGGAAAAGTCTGCAATAAAAAAATACACATCAAAGTTGCTGGTGAACGCAGCAGGCCAGACAGCATCTCTAGGAAGAGGTACAGTTGACGTTTTGTGCCGAGACCCTTCGTCAGGACTAACTGAAGGAAGAGCTAGTAAGAGATTTGAAAGTGGGAGGGGGAGATCCAAAATGATAGGAGAAGACAGGAGGGTGAGGGATGGAGCCAAGATCTGGACAAGTGATTGGCAAAAGGGATATGAGAGGATTATGGGACAGGGAGGAGGAAAAGGGGGAGGGGGGAGAAAACCCAGAGGATGGGCAAGGGGTATAGTCAGAGGGACAGAGGGAGAAAAAGGGGAGAGAGAGAAAGAATGTGTGTATATAGATAAATAATGGATGGGGTACGAGGGGGAGGTGGGGCATTAGCGGAAGTTAGAGAAGTCAATGTTCATGCCATCAGGTTGGAGTCTACCCAGACGGAATATAAGGTGTTGTTCCTCCAACCTGAGCGTGGCTTCATCTTTACAGTAGAGGAGGTCGTGGATAGACATATCAGAATGGGAATAAAAAAATACTATCTGGTTTTTATATGCTGTTAAAAAGAAGAAAGGTTGACTTGCTCTTAAGAATCTTTAGTAACTTCATGACCCTAAAGCGCATTGCGGCCAGTGAAGTACAGAGCAAACTCCCAAAGACACACACACAGACGACAACAAATGCCACTGGAAGATCATCATCCTGGTAAAAGACACCCTTTGGTCTCCCTGAGACCTGTCGGTCTGCCAGCACATCGAGATGTCCATGAAGTGGAGGTTGGTGCAGCCACACAAGGGCTCAGTGGGGAAGGACAACAGTATATGGTTCTTCTGCTACTGGACAGGCAGGGACCAGGTTGGGTGAGGTAGCACCTCCATTATTGTAGGAGTGTACCACTACACTAGGGCCATATAAGTAGCAACAGTGCTATTTGTTTTTAAGAAATGTTATAGATCACGCTTTGTGTATGAATATAAGAATGAAAAGGGATTGCACAGTTTATTCTTTCAGTTTCTTTATTTTTATGCATGAAGTTTATTTTGATACAGTATATAAAAAAAGCTTGATGTAAACCAGTGAGAAATGAGCAGAGAATCTTCCTTGAGAGTTGGTTCATGTCTGCAGGCAAACTCCCTGTCATGGGATTCCTCGTCAACAATATTATCAGCTGCTGTTCTGAAAGGTCAGCCTAAATTATGTGTTCAAACCTAGAGTGGAATCTGAATTCACAACTCTCTGATTTAGATATATGTTAGAGCATACAGTAGCTTGGTTTTGTTCTCTTGCTTCCTTATATACATAATGTCTTGTATCACATATCTTCAAATGCTTGACACAGAATTATTTCGTTTGAAGGTCAGGAGTATTATTATATCAGTGAATGTGACAAAAAATCTCTCATAGCAACGACATCCTCCAAAGAGACAAGAGTTGAATGGGAAGCTAATCTGTTTATGGCAACGTTGTTTGATTGGGGAATGTTTGGCAATACACCGGAAGAACTCATTATTTGTTTTCAAGTGGTGCCAAACTACATTTACAGTTTCTGGAAACACCAGAATAGACCAGTGTTAAACTCTGGGGCTGGTTTCTGCTCATGTGTCAGTTAATGAGCTAATTCTATGCAATCCAAGCACACCCATCCACCAGTTTTGACCAACAGAGATCATGATGTCAGATGGCTTAAACTATACACTCGATAGCAGTTCAGTCTGTTGGTAGTTGATAAGACCCAACAAAAAGGGTCTCATTGTAACAGGAAGAGCAAGGTATGCCAAATATTCTCCAGTGCAGCTGTTGCTAAATCTTTGCTTCTCAGTCTTTCAGCTGCACCTTAGGTGACAGACAGCTTGTATCTAAGCACACTGTGGCTTCAGGAGCACCTGACTCTAAACCATGAGATCCTAAGCCCCAGCTCCTCGGAGGCAGCTGAGTTAGTTTTGAAGTTTGTCTACCAAAAGAAGATAAGGAAGCACAGCTTGAGGAGAGGAGATATAAGCTGAGCGAGAGAATTGGCCTATTTCTGGAACAGAACTGTCACTGGAATGACTGGGATTATTGCTTCTTCTGGGACTGGTGCAGTCCTGACTCATCCGTTCAGGAACATTAATCACAGGCTATTCTCATACTGTGCTTTCACCTTTGGGACTTCAGCCCTGAATCCAATCCAAGTTGGCTGTCTTTGACAGCTGTCGACAGCTCTGTATTGTAGTAAACCACAATCCATGTTTACATGGTTCTGCAAAATTTCCCCAAGGAGCAAGTCCATAGCAGCTGGCATGGCAGAGAAACGGCAGCGTAGGCAGTTTGTTTTATCCCCAGTGCTATTGTGCTTGTGTGATGTGTCTTCACTTTGGGGGTGAAGAAGCAACAACATGTTCAGCAGTCTGTATCCTCCACTGCTTCTGCTTTGTCAGACAGGTGTTTGAACATACAGGATGTGCAGTGATTTCCTTCTGCGGGAATGCTGAACCCATTGTCTTGTACCCCCATCAGAACTCTGTTCCCTCACCACCAAACTAAATACCTTCTTGGTTGTTACCTTGGATAAACCAAACTGACTGTCTTGCAATCGGGCCTGACCCAGAACTGAAATTTGGACTTGACATTCTCTCTGCTACAAAGGCCTCAATAACACTACACATCTGCCTCAACCCATCCATTTTTCCCTCATCCCCCAAATTCAGCTGTTAAATCTTTTCCTGGCTTTTCCAGTAAACCTTGGCTCATCCAGCATCATTTTTGCAAACTCATGTTATTTAGCTGTCACTATTGTATTCACTGAATTTTATTCTAAAATACAATATCTAGATTTTAAAATTTTCTTCCTCCTATTGAAATTCTGCACTGCAACCATCCCCTGCCATTGCTAAGTTCCTCCAAAGCTACAATCTTCAAAGAAAACTGCAGTCTTCCCAAGCCAACCCATTTGTATGCCTCTGTTCACTTTCCTTACATTTTGACTGCCCTCTCAAAAGTTTTACTTCTTCAGAACTTGCCTCTTTTCCTCATCCAATATTCTTCTTAAAATGTTTTGACCTTTGGATGTGATGGATATTCACTGTCCAGGGTTGGAGTTGTTTTTGCCAAGCTCAGCTTTTTAACACAGTAACTGACTCTTCAAAGGAGTCAAGGAGTTGTTTTTGAGTAAGTTAATCTTGCATCAAATATTCCTTTCTCAGCATCTTGTCATAAACAAGAACCAGTCTTCATTTCTTACTGTAAATTGCAAGCAATAATCAGTCTGAAGTTAGAAGGAGAGCTTGGCAAACAAAGAGCACTGTTTGTAGAGCACAGGCTGCTAGCCCACAGCAGAGGCCTGGCTGCTTAAGAGATACAGTGCAAGGCAATAGAGTTGTGTTAATTGGGGCTGCATCAAACCAGACAAGTTATTTAGTTCAAAGAAACTTGCACAAAGACTGATGCTATCACTTAGCACATCAAATAGCTGATTTATCGATATATCAGAGATTTGTGTATTCAGAGAGTCAGCCTTCAGAGCGTTAATTTTGGGTTCTGGGATCCCAGTCCCCAGAAGCTTTTAGACCATACATATGAATTTCACAAAAAAGAATCTGAAAGAGTATCACATCTGTGTGAAGTCACCAAGTAGCAAAAATAAAACAGTACAAATGTAAGAGAGCAGTCAGGCTTGTTAGGAATGATCAAGGAATAATGAGAAGAATGACAGAAAGATGAGGTGACTAGTATCCATTTCTCTGCCTTCAATTTCTGCGATGGATGACCTGTTCATCTGCAACTCATTCATGTGTCTTTTTAGTGAATGGGGATTGTACCTGTATTTTGGAATTCCTGAGTGTTTTAGAAATTGTTTTCTATTTGGAAACTTTTTATAAGATAGAAATCTTCTGAGTTTTAAATGTGTTTTAAGAATTTTACCTAAATTTAAATGTGTATCACTTAAAAATTAAACGATTTGTTTTTAAGCTGTTTAGGTATCTCCTCCTCAAGTAGCGGATATTGGCAGCTAAATTTGCCATGGAAGATAAACAGTAAAGTGAGCTAGCCTTTGAAGCTGAAAGGCAGTATATCCTCCCTTTAGTGAGTATCTATTCTGGATAGGGCTTAAGATTTTCATTTGAATTTACGGGCAGCAAACCCAATACATGGTTCCTTCCAAGTCAAGCTCCTATGAATTGGCTTGTGATATAGAAATACAGAAAGTAGGGGCAGTAGAAGGCCATTCAGCACTTTTTGTCTATCATAGTTAGAGAGAACTTAGAGAGCGAGGCAGAAAGCTGAGAAGCGGGGCCTCCAGAGTAGTAATTTCTGGATTGCTACCTGTGCCACACGCCAGTGAGAGTAGATCAGGATGATTTGGCAGATAAATTTGTTGCTGAGAAGCTGGTGCAGGGGACAGGGCTTCAGGTTCTTGGATCATTGGGATCTCTTCTGGGGGAGGTATGATCTGTACAAAAGGGACGGGTTGCACTTGAACCTGAGTGGGACTAGTGCTCCTGCCGGCAGGTTTGTTAGAGCTGTTGGGGAGTGTTTAAACTAATTTGGCACGGGGATGGGAACTGGATTGAAGGGACTCAGGATAGGATGGATGGTAAAAAAGCAAGGTTAGCGTGCAGTCAGATTGTCAGGAAGGTTAGGCAGATGATAGGACAGAATTGCAGCCAGCAGGGTGAGTATCATTAGGGATGCAGTATCATAAAGGGTAGCAAGTACAGTACTCAAATGTTATATCTGGATGCACGGAGTATAAGAAATAAGGTGGATGACCTTGTTACACTTTTACAGATTGTTGGGTATGATGTCATGCCATCACTGACTCATGGCTGAAGGATGGTTGTAGTTGGGAGCTGAATATCCAAGGTTACATATTGTATCAGAGGGATAGGAAGGTAGGCAGAGGGAGTGGCGTGGCTCTGCTGGTAAAGAATGGCATCAAATCATTAGAAAGATGTGACATAGGATCGGAAGACATTGAATCCTTTTTAGGTGGAGTTAAGAAATTGCAAGGTTAAAAGGACCCTGATGGCAGTTATATACAGGCCTCCAAACAGTAGCTGGGATCTGGACTACAGGTTACAATGGGAAATAGAAACGGCATGTAAAAAAGGCAATGTTATGATAGTCATGGAGAGATTTTAACATGCAGGTAGATTGGGAAATTAGGGTGGTAATGGATCTCAAGAGAGTGAATTTGTTGAATGCCTACAAGATGGCTTTTTAGAGCAGTTTGTCATTGAGCCTTCTAGGGGATCAGCTATACTGGATTGGGTGTTATGTAATATACTGGAGGCAATTAGGGAGCTTAAGGTAAAGGACACTTAGGAGACAGTGATCACAATATGATTGAGTTCAACTTGAAATTTGATAGGGAGAATGTAAAATCTGACGTAGCAGTATTTCATTGGAGTAAGGGAAAGAGCAACAGCAGGATACTCCCAACTGCCAATTATACATCGGTAATCAAGAGGTTGAACAAAAGACCAGCTTTAATTACCTTGGTAGCTTTATATCACAAGATGCTAGAAATAAAGTAGAAATAAAAATAAGAATTGCCATTGCCAAAACCAACTTCCAAAAAATGAAACCCATTTTTACCAACAGACCCATTTCTATGACAACAAGGCTTAGGCTACTAAAATGTTACATCTGGTCAATTTTGCTGTATGCTTCCGAAACATGGGCTTATAACACCAGAACTCCAAAGAAACTTAGAAGCAACAGAAATGTGGTTTCTTAGAAGAATGCTGAAAATATCATATAGAGATAGGGTAACTAATGAGACAGTACTCCAACGTGCCCATACGAAAAGATCTTTAATGAGAACATTAAATGAGAGGAAACTTAAATTCATGGGCCATATCATCAGAAAGGGAGAAATAGAATGCCTTACATTACAAGGCCATATGCCTGGGAAACGCGGAAGAGGAAGGCAAAGAAGAAAATACATGGACACTGTGAAGGAACTAACAGATCTAAGTGTGCGAGATATCATTGACGCTGCATGGGATCATTCGATGCGGAAAGCCATGATCGCCCAAGCGTGTAACGCGCAAGGCACATGAAGAAGAAGAAAGGAAAGAGGAGATGGCCAAAGTAAACTGCAAGGAGATGCTAGCAGGAATGACAGCAGAGCAGCAATGGTTTGAGTTTTTTGGGAAAAATGAGGAAGGTGTAGGATAGATGTATTCCAAAAACAAAGAAATACTCAAATGGCAAAATAGTACAACCATGGCTGACAATGGAAGTTGAAGCTAATATAAAAACAAAAGAGAGGGCATACAACAAAGCAAAAATTAGCAGGAAGATAGAGCTTTGGGAAGCTTTCAAAAACCTACAGAAAGCAACTAAAAGAATCATTAGGAGGGAAAAGATGAAATATGGAAGCAAGCTAGCAAACAATATCAAGGTGGATAGAAAAAGCTTTTTCAAGTGTATTTATAAAAAAAGGAGAGATGAACGTGGATATAGGACAACTAGAAAATGAGGCTGGAGAAATAATAATGGAGGACAAGGAGATGGCAAATGAACTAAATGAGTATGTTGCATCAGTCTTCACAGTGGAAGACATCAACAGTGTGTCAGATGTTGAAGGGTGTGAGGGAAAAGAAGTGAATGTAGTTTTTATTACAAGGGAGAAGGTACTCAAAAAGCTGAACGACCTAAAGGTACATAAGTCACCCAGACAGGATGAACTGCACCCTAGGATTCTGAAAGAGGTAGCGGTAGAGATTGTGGAGGCATGAGTAATGATCATTTAAGAACCATTGAACTCTGGAATCATTCCAGAGGACTGAAAAATTGCAAATGTCACTCCACTCTTGAAGAAAAGAGGGACGCAGAAGAAAGGAAATTATAGACCAATTAGTCTGACCTCAGTGGTTGGGACAATGTTGGAGTCAATTGTTAAGGATGAGGTTATGGAATACTCGGTGACGCAGGACAAGATAGGACATAGTCTGCATGGTTCCCTTAAAGGAAAATCCTGCTTGACAAACCTGCTGGAATTCTTTGAGGAGATTACAAGTAGGATATATAAAGGGGATGCAGTGGATATTGTATATTTGGACTTTCAGAAGACCTTTGACAATGTGCCACACATGAGGCTTCTTACCAAGTTAAGAACCGATGGTATTACAGGAAGGTTACTAACATGATTAGAGCATTGACTGAAGGGTAGAAGGCAGCGAGTGGGAATAAAAAGAACCTTGTCTGGTTGGCTGCCAGTGACTATTGGTGTTACACAGGAGTCGGTGTGAGGACCGCTTCTTTTATGTTGGAAAAGACAGCTTTGTTGCCAAGTTTGCAGATGATATGGAAGTTGGGGAGGGGCAGATAGTGTTGAGGAAACAGCTTGGCTGCAGAAGGACTTAGGCAGATTGGAAGAATGGGCAACAATGTGGCAAATGAAATACAATGTTGGAAGATGCATGGTCATACACTTTGGTAATAGAAATAAATGTGCTGACTATTTTCTAAATGGAGAAAATCCAAAAATCTGAGATGCAAAGGGACTTGTGCACAACACCCTAAAGGTTAACTTGCAGGTTGAGTTGGTGGTGAGGAAGGCAAATGCAATGTTAGCATTCATTTCAAGAGGGCTTGAGTACAAGAGCAGGGATGTAATTTGAGGCTTTCTCAGGCACTGGTGAGGCCTCACCTTGAGTATTGTGAACAGTTTTGGGCTCTTTTGCTAAGAAAAGATGAGCTGGCATTGGAGAGGGGTCACAGGATGTTCACAAGGTTGATTCTCGGAATGAAAAGGTTATCACATGAGGAAAGTTTGGCTGAGGACCTGTATTAACTGGAAATTTGAAGGATAGGGGGGATCTCATTGAAAGCTTTTGAATGTTGAAAGGCCTAGACTGAGTAGTTGTGGAAAGTATGATTCCCATGGTGGTAGAGTCTAAAACAAAAGGCCACAGCCGCAAGATAGAGGGGCGTCCATTTGAAACAGAGATATGGAGACATTTCTTTTGCCAGAGGGTGGTGAATTTGTGCAGTTTGTTACCATAAGCAGCTGTGGAGGCCATGTTGTTGGGTTTTTTAAGGCAAAGATTTATAGGTTCTTGATTGGACATGGCATCAAAGTTTACGGAGAGAAGGCCAGGGTGTGGGTCTGAGGAGGGGAAAAGAAGGATCAGCCATGATTGAATGGCGGAGCAGACACGATGGGCCAAATGGCCTAATTCTTATCCTACGTTTTATGGTCTTTCATCTTAATAATCACTTATCTCAATACCATATCACCAGGGTCCCATGATAACCTCTGATGCAGAAATTTATCCACATCCCTTGAAGTATGCAGTGGGCATTTTGCATTGTTAGCAGCATTGTTAGAAACATCTGGACCAAGTTATCAGAATACAACTTAATCAGTGCTGCCACATAATTAATCATCTTCTTACAGTGGCCTTCAGGTCCAAAAGGGCATAACTTTGCCTCACCTACCGTACCAGGCTTTTTTTTTAAAGGAGGATCCAAATTAGATCTTTTAGTCCATTTTATTATCAACTTGCATGTGGGCAGCCGACATTATGTGTCATGGTGTTGGGCTGTTTGCTGGAGTCAGTAAGAGTATTGACTCCTTTCTTCCACAGACATAATGGATTCAAATTACTTGCATGTGTAAATCCGGCAGCTCAACTGGGCTAGGCTTCACTTTTGTCTTTTCTGGTGTGAACAAGCACACAGCTTCCAGGAGGAGGCTGCAGCATAACAATTGGAGAGCAGCATTCTGCATGATTTCCTATAATTATGATTGGTTGGATCCAGTTAATCCACCTACCACAGAAGCCCTAACAATCAACTAACTCAGAGATTCTGGAAATTGACCAGAGGGTTTTGCAAAATTTAATTCAGAACAAAAATAAAATCCCTTTTATGGAAAATGTTTTGACTTAGTCCTATGGTCTGCTAAGAACTGACTGGAAGTATATAGTCTGTTTAATTATGATGAATATTTCCTACCCTGACAGCTCCAGTTTATTCTTTGAAGACTGGCCAAGAAACCTCAATATTTCCTTGGATATTTTTTCCAACCAAAACAGTCAAGTTAGAAGTGAAAATGATCCCAAGACTCCCTGACCACAAGCTGCCAAGACTCTTGAGTAATGTCTGGATATTACAAAGGCCAGTTACTGGCCTCTGCTTGATGACATTTGTTTGGCTAGAACACATGTTGCAAGTCAGCAGTAATTTGTATCTAATTCTCTTTGCAATAATGGGCTGGGCTTGCAAACACTGAGAGAAATGAGATCCAAGGGGAGAATTCTCTGTTGGTACCTTTAGAAAAGAGATTCTGCTTTTATACTGTGCAAATACATATGGATGCATTTTAAGGTATTATCTATCCTGCCCCTGCTGCAACCTTATTTGAGGACCCTTCCCTCCCCCACCCCTTTCCATGAGTTCTGGATTCTCCTCCAGTCCTCTGCCTCCCTTTAAATATTCCCGTAAAATGTCTACCTCGTTTTCCAAGCTTTTAGTTACACCTCCAAATCTCATTAAATATGCTCATTTACCCATGTGCAAGGAGCTGTTAAACTCAAGGGATTGGTGGACTGCAAGTAAACCTCTTGTCCAGGGGGTTTCTACCATGTTGAGTCGGTAGTGAAGAAGGCGAATGCAATGTTGGCATTCATTTCTAGAGGAATAGCATATAGGAGCAGGGATGTGATGTTGAGGCTCTATAAGGCACTGGTGAGACCTCACTTGGAGTACTGTGGGCAGTTTTGGTCTCCTTATTTAAGAAAGGATGTGCTGACGTTGGAGAGGATACAGAGAAGATTCACTAAAATGATTCCGGGAATGAGAGGGTTAACATATGAGGAACGTTTGTCTGCTCTTGGACTGTATTCCTTGGAGTTTAGAAGAATGAGGGGAGACCTCATAGAAACATTTTGAATGTTGAAAGGCATGGACAGAGTGGATGTGGCAAAGTTGTTT
The DNA here is from genome assembly GCF_963921235.1 of Mobula hypostoma. Classification (NCBI taxonomy): domain Eukaryota; kingdom Metazoa; phylum Chordata; class Chondrichthyes; order Myliobatiformes; family Myliobatidae; genus Mobula; species Mobula hypostoma. Next base: position 13,902,757 of record NC_086120.1, read on the forward strand.
CCCATGATGGGGGAGTCTAGTACGAGAGGGCATGACTTAAGGATTGAAGGGCGCCCATTCAAAACAGAAATGTGAAGAAATTTTTTTAGTCAGAGGGTGGTGAATCTATGGAATTTGTTGCTACGGGCAGCAGTGGAGGCCAAGTCATTGGGTGTATTTAAGGCAGAGATTGATAGGTATCTGAGTAGCCAGGGCATCAAAGGTTATGGTGAGAAGGCGGGGGAGTGGGACTAAATGGGAGAATGGATCAGCTCATGATAACATGGGGGAGCAGACTCGATGGGCCGAATGGCCGACTTCTGCTCCTTTGTCTTATGGTCTTATCTAAGCTCAACTAGTGATGAGACTGCTTTCAAATCCCTTTGTATGGCACAGATCATGTGAAGTTGCTGATCCGCATGCCAACAACTGCACAGATAATCAGTTTTTCGACTATTACTAGAGTATTCAACTATGAGGGCATCACAGGAGGAGCTGATTCCGTCATTGCCTGAAATCCAAGTGTGTGCACATTCAGCCTAGTACCTGGGAGTGAAGCGGACATGAGTCAGATTCATCGTTATACCAGTCCATTGTAGTCCGCTCTGTTTGGAAGTATTCCTAAAGGTACCATCACGATTGCTTCATCCCCACTGAGTCCACCAGACTTTTTTTCAATCTTACACATTCAATCATGAAGAAGAGAATAGCCAAGCTACCTAAAATGAGGAGGCATGGGTTTTGTGTAAGGGGAACAGGTAGTCAGAGGAAGATTTAATATTTAATCAAGAATGTAGTTGCTAATTAGATTGCTCTGTCTGAAGGGAAAGACTCACAAAGCAGTTATGAAATATTTGGATGAGCAAAGCATGGTAGGCAATGGATCAAGTCCTGTTAAATGGGATTCATGTGATGGGTACTTTCTAGTTGGTAGAGAGATTGTCCAAAATGTGGATAAGCCTACAAGAGGAGAGGCTGTACTTGATCTGGTATTGGGAAATGAACCTGGTCAGGTGTCAGATCTCTCAGTGGGAGAGTATTTTGGAGATAGTGATCACAATTCTATCTCCTTTACCATAGCATTGGAGAGGGATAGGAACAGACAAGTTAGGGAAACGTTTAATTGAAGTAAGGTGAAATATGAGGCTATCAGGCAGGAACTTGGAAGCATAAATTGGGAACAGATATTCTCAGGGAAACGCACAGAAGAAATGTGGCAAATGTTCAGGGGATATTTTTGTGGGGTTCTATGTAGATACATTCCAATGAGATAGGGAAAGGATGGTAGGGTCCAGGAACTGTGGTGTACAAAGGCTGTTGTAAATCTAGTCAAGAAGAAAAGAGCTTACGAAAAGTTCAACAAAAAAGGTAACGATAGAGATCTTAAAGATTATAAGGCTAGCAGGAAGGAGTTTAAGAATGAAATTAGGAGAGCCAGAAGGGGCCATGAGAAGGCCTTGGCAGACAGGATTAAGGAAAACCCTATGGCATTCTATAAGTATTTGAAGAGCAAGAGGATAAGACATGAAAGAATAGGACCAATCAAGTGTGACAGTGGAAAAGTGTGTATGGACCCGGAGGAGATGGCAGAGGTACTTAATGAAGGAGAGGTTCCGGAGGATTGGAGGGTTGCGGATGTTGTTCCCTTATTCAAGAAAGCGAGAAGGGATAGCCCAGGAAATTATAGACCAGTGAGTCTTACTTCAGTGGTTGGTAAGTTGGTGGAGAAGATCCTGAGAGGCAGGATTTATGAAAATTTGGAGAGGCATAAAATGATTAGGAATAGTCAGCATGGCTTTGTCAAAGGCAGGTCGTGCCTTACGAGCCTGATTAAATTTTTTGAGGATGTGACTGAACACATTGATGAAGGTAGAGCCATAGATGTAGTGTATATGGATTTCTAGCAAGGCATTTGATATGCTACCCCATGCAAGTCTTATTGAGAAAGGAAGGAGGCATGGGATCCAGAGGGACATTGCTTTGTGGGTCCAGAACTGGCTTGCCCACAGAAGGCAAAAAGTGGTTGTGGACTGGTCATATTCTGCATGGAGGCTAGTGACCAGTGGTGTACCTCAGGGATTTATTCTGGGACCCCTACTCTTTGTGATTTTTATAAATGACCTGGATGAGGAAGTGGAGGGATGGGTTAGTAAATTTGCTAATGACACAAAGGTTGGGGGTGTTGTGGATAGTGTGGAGGGCTGTCAGAAGTTACAGCAGGATATTGATGGGATACAAAACTGGGCTGAGAATTGGCATTCTTTTTGGATTCTTTTTGGATTCCAGACCTAATCAGTTCCCCTCTACCACCACTCTGCTCCGTCTAGCAGAATTAGTCCTTACTCTTAATAATTTCTCCTTTTGCTCCTCCCATTTCCTCCAAACTAAAGGTGTAGCTATGGGCACCCGTATGGGTCCTAGCTATGCCTGCCTTTTTGTTGGGTTTGTGGAACAATCTATGTTCCGTGCCTATTCTGGTATCTGTCCCCCACTTTTCCTTCGCTACATCGACAACTGCATTGGCGCTGCTTCCTGCACGCATGCAGAACTCGTTGACTTTATTAACTTTGCCTCCAACTTTCACCCTGCCCTCAAGTTTACCTGGTCCATTTCCGACACCTCCCTCCCCTTTCTAGATCTTTCTGTCTCTGTCTCTGGAGACAGCTTATCCACTGATGTCTACTATAAGCCTACTGACTCTCACAGCTATCTGGACTATTCCTCTTCTCACCCTGTCTCTTGCAAAAACGCCATCCCCTTCTCGCAATTCCTCCGTCTCCGCCGCATCTGCTCTCAGGATGAGGCTTTTCATTCTAGGACGAGGGAGATGTCTTCATTTTTTAAAGAAAGGGGCTTCCCTTCCTCCACTATCAACTCTGCTCTTAAACGCATCTCCCCCATTTCACGTACATCTGCTCTCACTCCATCCTCCCACCACCCCACTAGGAATAGGGTTCCCCTGGTCCTCACCTACCACCCCACCAGCCTCCGGGTCCAACATATTATTCTCCGTAACTTCCGCCACCTCCAACGGGATCCCACCACTAAGCATATCTTTCCCTCCCCCCTCTCTCTGCATTCCGCAGGGATCGCTCCCTACACAACTCCCTTGTCCATTCGTCCCCCCCATCCCACCCCACTGATCTCCCTCCTGGCACTTATCCGTGTAAGCGGAACAAATGCTACACATGCCCTTACACTTCCTCCCTTACCACCATTCAGGGCCCCAAACAGTCCTTCCAGGTGAGGCATCACTTCACCTGTGAGTCGACTGGGGTGATATACTGCGTCCGGTGCTCCCGATGTGGCCTTTTATATATTGGTGAGACCCGACGCAGACTGGGAGATCGCTTTGCTGAACATCTACGCTCTGTCTGCCAGAGAAAGCAGGATCTCCCAGTGGCCACACGTTTTAATTCCACATCCCATTCCCATTCTGACATGTCTATCCACGGCCTCCTCTACTGTAAAGATGAAGCCACACTCAGGTTGGAGGAACAACACCTTATATTCCGTATGGGTAGCCTCCAACCTGATGGCATGAACATTGACTTCTCTAACTTCCGCTAGGCCCCACCTCCCCCTCGTACCCCATCTGTTACTCTTTTTTATGCACACATTCTTTCTCTCACTCTCCTTTTTCTCCCTCTGTCCCTCTGAATATACCTCTTGCCCATCCTCTGGGTCACCCCCCCCCCGTCTTTCTTCCCGGACCTCCTGTCCCATGATCCTCTCGTATCCCCTTCTGCCTATCACCTGTCCAGCTCTCGGCTCCATCCCTCCCCCTCTTGTCTTCTCCTATCATTTTGCATCTCCCCCTCCCCCTCCAGCTTTCAAATCCCTTACTCACTCTTCCTTCAGTTAGTCCTGACGAAGGGTCTCGGCCTGAAACGTCGACTGCGCCTCTTCCTATAGATGCTGCCTGGCCTGCTGCGTTCACCAGCAACTTTGATGTGTGTTGCTTGAATTTCCAGCATCTGCAGAATTCCTGTTGTCTGAGAATTGGCAGGTGGAGTTCAACCCAGGTAAGTGTGAGGTGGTTCATTTTGGTAGGTCAAATATGATGGCAGAATATAGCATTAAAGACAAGACTCTTGGCAGTGTGGAGGATCAGAGGGATCTCTTGGGGTCCGAGTCCATAGGACACTCAAAACTGCTACGTAGGTTGACTCTGTGATTAAGAAGGCATACGGTGCATTGGCCTTCACCAATCATGGGATTGAGTTTAGGAGCCGAGAGGTCATGTTGCAGCTATATAGGACCCTGGTCAGACCCCACTTGGAGTACTGTGCTCAATTCTGGTTGCCTCACTACATGAAGGACGTAGAAACCATAGAAAGGGTGCAGAGGAGATTTACAAGGATGTTGCCTGGATTGGGGAGCATGCCTTATGAGAATAGGTTGAGTTAACTCGGCTTTTCTCCTTGGAGCAACGGAGGAGGACAAGAGGTGACCTGATAGAGGTGTGCAAGATAATGAGAAGCATTGATCGTGTGGGTAGTCAGAGGCTTTTTCCCAGGGCTGAAATGTCTAGCATGAGAGGGCACAGTTTTAAGGTGCTTGGAAGTAGGTACAGAGGAGATGTCAGGGTTATGTTTTTTACGAAGAGTGGTGAGTGCGTGGAATGGGCTGCCAGCGGCGGTGGCAGAAGCGGAAATGATAAGGTCTTTTAAGAGACTCCTGGATGGATATATGGAGCTTAGAAAAATGGAGGGCTATGGGTAAACGTAGGTGGTTCTAAGGTAAGGACATGTTCGGCACAGCTTTGTGGGCCAAAGGGCCTGTATTGTGCTGTAGGTTTTCTACGTTTCTCTGTTTCTATGACTCTAAAACTTGTGCATTTCGCAACAACCAAAGGGATTCTCTCACAGATTTTGCTCTGCTGTTGAGCAGATTAATTCTGAAGTCCCAGAGACTCAGGAAAAGTCCTAGAGATTTGACAACTTGGGTTGGCAAGAACATCACAGAAAACTTTCCCAGTGTCTACAGGCAGTGAGCAGAAAGGCTGGGAAATAAAATCCTCTGTTGTAACATCTATTTGTTAAAGCAACTGGGGCTTGTGTGGTGGTCTATGATTCCCATTTTCTAGTTAGCACAGGCCAGGAAGTGGAATCGATAACAACTGTATCATGGCATGGGTTTCCAAACACTGAATGTTGTACCAAGACTTTGTTTCTTAATGGAATGCTGTTGTGCCTTAAAAAAGTAGTTTTACTGACATTGGAATTGCTATAATTTTAAATGCCTGGGGTTCTCCTTGGGAGATGAAAAACTGAACTCTCAGGATTTTTTTTTATTCAGAAGTGATTGTCAGCAGCAGAGGGCTGGTGAGTTTATATAGACATCGGGAGAAGAAGAGGCATGCACACCCGTCCCTTCTGGGTTGTTGCTAGGTGGTTACAAGAAATCAACGCAACTGAGAAGGCTGTTTATCTCTCCAGAGTCTTGGTGCTCGCCATGTTTCTTGTAGCGGAACACAACAATCCTGATTAATCAGTATATTGCTTAGAGCCTTAAGTTTAATTCCCCAGAAGATTCCCTGCTTTTGTTGAGGCCCAGATCAACTGGGGCTCATTTAGTGCTGAGCACAGTGCGTTATGTGGATTGGGCCCTCAATGAAGTTACAAAATTTGCTTGCTGCTGCTGTAAGTTAACCAAAAACTGGATTAAGTAATCCTACTGCTTCAAAACAGGGCGCAAATTTGAAGGAACATAATCGATTTAATTCTAAGTAGGTTACAGTCCTACAGCACCAGTTCTTTTCACCATGGAGCTGTCAAGTTTCCTCCAAGTTGCAGCTTTGGTACTGAGCAACGAGTGTGGTGGAAAACCTTGCACAGCACATTTTAAGTGCATGTCCCACCTCCACACAGCGATGTTGCAGACTCCAGTGGAGTGGTGATGTTCAGGGAGAGCACAGCATGCATTTGCAGGCTGTAATTTACATCTCGATTCTAAGATCTGAAAAGCTATTAAAACCCATGCATCTTGTTTATTCCACTCTCTAATTGTACTACACGTCTGTTTAACTTTTGTATATCTACGGCACCTACGATTTGCCATTTTTTGAAGAGAAAGAGGGACTTTTAGCACTGGTGTTGTATTCACTCCTTACCTGTGAAAGGTACAACGGCTCAGTTCACAAGATTTTTGTGTCATTTCCTTTGATCTCCATTGAATCACTTCCTAAAATTGCTCCTGATTACATAACTCTTTGATATTCTCTTGCACAATTTAAATGGTTTGTGTGTACACTTCTGACTCTAGACCACAAGATTTTTCTTTGTGCCACATTTTTCAATGAGCAGTCCAACATCGTGTGTCTAAGTTTGATGGACAGTCTTACCACACAAACCTTGTCTAATTGTTTAAAGTGTTTCTCTTCATAGCTTGCGCGATTACTTATTTCTATCTTAACTGTCCCACACCCTCAAGGTTCAGCAGAATTAAGCACAGCCACATTCTGAGTCTTTTATGTGTAGTGAACAGCAAAATGCTAGCGTATTTCAGAATGTAGTGTTGTGTTCTGGTTTAGCAAAAGGCTGGATAATCAGTTCTCTTGGCTAAAGTTATGAACATTTGTATTATTTGAACTGTACAGATCTGGTTTGGTGATAACTTTGTCTCCTACCAAAGATTGACGGCTATACCCTCTGCCTCATTAAATTAACTGCATTCCTTTTGCTAACATGATTCTCTTGCTGTTAAACACATTGGGGGTCTCTCACCCCTCTGAAGACTTGATTAATCCATTGCTGCATCTTATAGGTGCAGTCTCCCTCTATGCAAGAACAGTGAATACCAAAGTGTTAAACTAGGAATCTTTAGAAGCCTCATTATTATTTCTCCTCATGTAAAGCCTGGCCTGTATTACCTCACATGCCTATACTTGCTAGAACCTACTCACAATTAGCTGCCACTCTGTTCATCATCACTGATGCCTCAAATTGCTGTTTGGATAATCAAGTGAGTCTTGTTTCACTTGGTCTGTTTTCCTTCTTTATGTAAGATTTATTATTAGTATCGTCGTTATCAGTTTGTAATGTGTGTTGGGTCTTATTCTATTGCAGGGAATATAGAATCATATAGAGAGATGCTAAAACATATACATCCCATTTACTCCATTCTCATCAAATATGGTTTTTTACATGCCCAATAGCTATACGTTATACTGTATGTGAGACATTTGACATTTGACTACCCAATGCAGTAGCCACAATTTCTCATCCATTAAAGTGGAAAGTGCATTCCAGGAGCTCCTAAAATGAGGGATTGGCCCTGACCTTTCTATTCTGTGTGTCTTCTGAGGCCCACTCTCTTTAACCAAATCCCACAGTGCTGTTTTCCCTGTGCTCTCTCAACCAATATGCCACCTAGCTAGAAAGAGAGTTAATCATTGTTATTTGGGATCATTCTGAGTACAAATATTCTCTTTTTCTTTGTGTGTCAAACAGGTGAGTAATGCCATACACACATGTAATGCACCTGATCTTTCTGGGGAATATTAAGTGTTAATGAAGATGGACACATTTAAAGGTTATGGTATTTGCTCATAAATCCTTTGGCCCAAGATGAGTGAATGTTTGCTATGACTCATATCCGTTATCTCCCATTATATTTCAGCCTGCACCAACTCATTATTCCATCTGCAAATGGCTCCAGTTCTAATGCCAGTCCAGCTGCTATTTTTAAGAATGAGAATAGTGCACTGGTCTCCCAGCTTTTCTTTATTGGTGAGAACCAGACAAGGAGAGCAGTAGTCAATAAAAAGGCTGGAGTACTGCTACTGTTGCCACTATTCCCAGCACAATCAGTATCGAGAATGATTTACTTCCACCTCAGTTTGTGTGGTGGTTAATGAGGTCAATGAGGATAGTTTGTGAGATGGTCTACAATTCTTTCAGGGCTATGTGCAAGATACGGGCAGCACCTATGGAGGGCAATGTATAGTCGATGTTTTGGGTCGAGGCCCTTCATCTCTCTTCACACAGGCATCGGTCCCGAATTCTCCTTCTCCACTAAGCACAGTTATTGACCAGAAGTGGGGCAGGAGTCAGTGGCTATTTACATTCTTCAGTGAGACTTTTTAAAAAATATTTTTTAACTATTCCCCCGCACCCCTGTTCATTAAGGACCATCGGATAAGTGAAGTGAGCAAGTTCCTAGCTTTGAAGTCAGAGGAAAGAAGGGACTGAAAAGTGAGCTGAGACTTGGGAAAGGGACCTTCTGCTTTTGAATTATTAATTTTTAATCTTGTTTTCTTTCCACCCTCTTCCCCTTCTGTTAAACAGAGTCAGGATGGGGGGGAGGGTGGGCACGTGTTGTTTGCAGTGCCACAAGGGTTAATCTGATTAGGATAAGAATTTGAGATTAGGATAAGGATTTGAAATCAGGCAAACCACCTGCTGTGGAGAGTTCTGAACAATATTCACAGCAATTAAGTAGGGCAGCCTCAAGTATTTCAATAAGGTTATAGCCCTGCCTGACCTGTACCAAAGGCCTGCAAGCAAACTGCAATTTCTTTATATCTTGATCATTTCCAGTCTGTGGCAAAGTGGGCACTGATATCATTCTACTCATGTGAACACAAAGCAAAGGAAGTGGTAGCTCAGTGCTGAATTCCTCTGATGTTTATACGTGGATGTGTGCCCATCATCACCAACACACTCCCCCAATCCCCCTCCCAACCTATTAACCTGCAGCATTTTTAACAGTTGCTGCCTTACCAATGCAAAAACAATTTCCCCTCACACCAAGCTTGAGTTGACTCTGAGTGCATTAATAATTAATTGCTCTTCAGAATGATTAACCTATCTAGCTTCCTTAAGCTTTAAAAGCATTATTCTGGGATCCTTCTTGTTCAGTCTCACTCTGAAATGCGAAGTGAAAGGAAATGCCTGCATTTATAAAGAACCTTCCACATCTTTCAGTTGATAAATAGATAAAAGATTAATTGTCCAGGTGGTCATGACCTGCTTGCTCAGTCAACGTATTGTGGATGGATGGATCCTCGGTTTCATATCTCCTCCACGTGGCAGTACTGCTGACAGTGTAACATTGTCCCAGAAACTACAACTAAACAAATCACAGTAACACCACAGTAAAACTACCTCCTGGAAATTCTTTGGATCCAAATGCAACTGCAAGACTGGTAATGCACGGTGACCATTTCAGTCATAGGCTACCCACTTAGTGCTGAAGCGCAAAGCCTCAGGGGCAATCAAACGGATGAGGCATGTTTTCATATGTGACCAGTGACATCACTAACAGGCTAGACCGGTCAGGCTGCAATCTGAATAAGTTCTATCTATAAGATGCCAGGGAACAACCACCATCTCTAGAACCAAATTTCACTCGTGGAATGAAAGGCATTTGGTCTCTCAAAGCCTGGTGTGGAATCCTCGGAGGTTATTCGCTGACCCATTCTATACTGTTTAACTTTCCTCAGCTGGTTACATTGACCAATGAGAGTTGCAGCTGTGCTGGCCTTCTAAATTTTCAGTGGTTTTCAAGGAAACCAGCTAATAAGTTATTTCAGGGAATTTGATTAGTACTCTATGTAACTGCCATTATGCTTGTGGTCTGGAAAAAGATTACAAGTTTCCAGGTTTGGGTTAAGTTCACTTTTCTTTTGGTCAGTTTCAATTTGGATTGGGTTCTAATTTTATATCCAAGCCAAACCCCAGTACTTGCCTCAGAGGACAGGTTCAATCCTGGCTTTCACCAGTCCCCACACAGCTGGTATCACACAATACAAGGCAGAGTAAAATCAAACGTAATTGTTTAGCATATCTTGCAGATAAGTTTTGTTGAGTAATTGGCCAGAAGTTTGGTCATATAGAATAATGTATTTAAAAGGATACGTTCAAATAATGAACATTATTTCCCAATTTGCTTTGTATCGTTCTATAAATCTGTCTGAGAATTTCTTTGGGGATCCTGTACCACTGGAGAGTTAGTATTAAAATTAGTCCATGCTGTTCTAGGACTAAGCGTTCCCTGGACAATAGTTTTTTTAAAATCTTTCGAGCTCCTCCCAAATCTGAGTCCCATTAAGGAAAGTACTATATTTTGCTATATTACCTCGCAGTCCTTCTGCGTCCTTCAATTCCACCTCCCCTCTCCTCCCCATTCCAAATCAACCGCAGGTTCCCTGAACAATTAACTTGGGACTCTTAGTTCCATAATTACCAATACACAAAATCCCGTCTCCTTGCCCAGATACTAATTGAACCTTTTATGCCCAAACCCAGTTTGATAGAGCCTTTGACCATTTAGTGTCCCTTTAACTTTTAATCTGTAGAATTTCCTCCATTTCCTTTCCTGAGTTAGATCCAACGTCCCTTCCCAGCTCTCCAATGGCTGGTGCGACTGATCTATCTCATAGGTTCTAACGCTGTATATTAATTCATAACCGAATAGCTTTGTCATACTTATCCTTTAGTAGCAGTTCGCCATCTGTTTGCAGCTGACAAAAGATAACTGGCTCTTAACTGTTTGTTTTTGAAAATACACATTCACTAGAGAAACTTGGATCCATTTTAAATGAATGTCTGTTAGATTTTCTGTCTTGTGCTTGTGCCATGGTTACTGCTAGATGACCTGTAACCAAGGGAATAGAGGAATTAAACTCCATGGTGATCTCTGCCCTGTGATTTAAAAGCAATACTCTCTATATTGAAAGCTCAAGATGTATTGTGCAGAAAAATATTTAACCCTTAATTAATCTTTTATACATCCATTTGATTTCTCATGAGACCTATAAAATCCATTATCTATTCTGTTGCCATCAGGATCTTATCAAATTATTGCTTCTTTGTAAAATCAGATACACTTTTTAATTGGACAGACTTGATTAAAGACTCATTCTCAAAGACATGGACAGCATTGAAAGTAACCGAGATGGTGGATAAATGTATTGATGTTGGACTGAGATTGAAAATCTAGCAGAGTGGTTCCTCAACAGAAACCTCTCGCTCAGTGTCAGCAATACCAAGGAGGTGATTATTGGCTTCAGGAGGATGGAACTGGAGGTCCATGAGCCAGCCCTTTTCGGGAGATTAGAGACGGAGAGGGTCAGCAACTTTAAATTCCTTGGTGTTAACATTTCAGAGCATCTGTCCTGTGCCCTCTAATTTTGTAGATGGTTGCAAATATTTTGTATTTCATCAAAGATTTTGATCAACTTCTGTAGATGTGTGCTGCACTTTATATTGACTGGTGGCATCATGGCCTGGTATGGAAAGACCAAAGCCCTTAAACAGAAAAGCCTACAAAAGGTAGTTGTTACAGCTCAGTCCATCATGGGTAAAGCCCTCCCCACCATTGAGCACATGTAGATGGAGCACTGCTGCAAGAAAGCAACATCCATCATCACGGATGCCTATCCAGGCCAGGCTGTCTTCTTGCAGGAAAAAGGTACAGGAGCCTCAGGACCCATACCACCAGGTTCAGAAACAGTTATTGCCCCTCAACCGGCGGGGATAACTTCACTCGCCCCAATCATTGAACTGTTTCCTATGGAGTCAATTTCAATGACTTTTCATCTCATGTTCTCAATGTTTATTATTTATTTATTAATTTTTTAAAAACTTTTTTTCTCAGCTCAAACTGGTAAAACCTGAGGTACGGGCATAGCCAAGCACGCTCATTTGTCATTGGCTAGGAACTTTTGGACTATTCTACTGGTATTTAGTATTGTGTCTTTCTGAAGATATTATCATGTAGCCCTCATTGTTTAATGCTATTGTGTAGTGCCTATGGGATGACACCAGTTGCAAATATTACTATTGAGACAATGTATACCTGTTCATGTTCCATAGTCTTTCAATTTCCTCTTTTAAATTAGTACACTTCTGGAGTTTTTCACTTAATGATTTCTGTAAGTTATGTGTCTTTGGTATGGCTATATACATTAAATAATTTGTTCTTACTTGTTTATCCTGTAATATTACATCTGGACAGTTATTATGGTTTGTCCTATCTGAACTAACTCATTAGTTAATATATAACTTGTGGTATTCTAACTCAAAAACTGGATCAGGCTTGTATTTATAGGAAGGTGTGATTTTATTTATGAGTATGTATTTTAAAGGAAGATTTTGGTGAATGATGTTTGCCACTTGATTGTGACTGTGTAAGTAATCAGATTGTGTTAAACTGCTACAGGATCCTGTAATGTGTTGGATTTATTATTATTTATTTTTCTCTTTCTTTTTGTATTTGCACTCAGTTTGTTGTCTGTTGCACATGGGTGTTTGCTCGTCCTGTTGGGTGTGGTCTTTCATCAATTCTATTGTGTTTCTTGTACTTGGGTTCAAAAGTACATTTAATGTCAGAGAAATGTGTACAATATACATCCAGAATTTCTTTTTCTTTGCAAGCATCCCCACGGCAGCTAGCCCATTGCTTCTGATCTTCCGTGTTCTCCTGCAACACCTCAGTTGGGGGCACCAGCCTTGAATCAGCCCGTCTCCAGAGCCCCAAAAATCTGGCACCCTGAAGGCATCCTTGAGATATCAAAAAGCGGGCGGTCGTGATGCCCCGAGAGCAGGTCCCATTCCTGCAAAGAATCGTAGTCAAAGTGTAACTCCAGGTCAGGGTCTTCAGAAGAACCTAGTGTAACCTCCAGGGTCTGTCAGCTGTGTAAGTCCTAGGAAGACAATCTCCGGCCCTGCCAGACGGGTGAGATGGAGATGCGAGTCCACCCCGAAACCCAAACAAGAGGAATTCTGCAGATGCTGGAAATTCAAGCAACACACATCAAAGTTGCTGGTGAACGCAGCAGGCCAGGCAGCATCTCTAGGAAGAGGTACAGTCGATCTTTCAGGCCGAGACCCTTCATCAGGACTAACTGAAGGAAGAGTTAGTAAGGTGGTACCTTATATTCCGTTTAAGATGAAGCCACACTCAGGTTGGAGGAACAACACCTTATATTCCGTCTGGGTAGCCTCCAACCTGATGACATGAACATTGACTTCTCTAACTTCCGCTAATGCCCCACCTCCCCCTTGTACCCCATCTGCTATTTATTTTTATACACACATTCTTTCTCTCACTCTCCTTTTCCTCCTTCTGTCCCTCTGACTATACCCCTTGCCCATCCTCTGGGTTCTCCCCCCTTTCCTTCTCCATGGGCCTCCTGTCCTATGATCCTCTCATATCCCCTTTGCTAATCACCTGTCCAGCTCTTGGCTCCATCCCTCCCCCTCCTGTCTTCTCCTATCATTTCGCATCTCCCCCTCCCCCTCCCACTTTCAAATCTCTTACTAACTCTTCCTTCAATTAGTCCTGACGAAGGGTCTCGGCCTGAAACATCGACTGTAGCTCTTCCTAAAGATGCTGCCTGGCCTGCTGCGTTCACCAGCAACTTTGATGTGTGTTATTTCCACCCCGAAACCCCCCTGTTTGTGTGGATGCTGCTGATTTGTTCCCCTGTTACACATCAGTACCACGGAACAACAGACAGTTCACAGCATACAGTTAAACAATTTAGCTTTATAATTCTTAATTTGATTACAGTGTTAGTGAAGAAAAAGCAAAAAAGGAAAACAGCCCATTTTAATGAAACAGTTTAATGTGCACAAGTTGGAGCTCACGGTTTCCCCTTTGCTGATCCTTCTTCGATCTCCCCAGCCTTCGTCGGGTCATGGCTCTGCTCCAGCGTCTTCTCTATTCATCTCCTGCCAAACAAAAGACCCAGATCACCCTGGCGTCAGGCACACGGCACGAGGAAACCCTCCCATCATTGGATGGCTCACGTTCCAAAGCACCCATCATCTCTAACCATAACCCAGACACAGCTTCTACAGAAAGAGCATTACATTAGCAGTGAAACCAGGATGTTACACTTGAAAGGAAAAAAAAAGATATCAAAGATAGAAATAGAGCTATTTCCTAAGATACAAGCAAAGGAATCATCGTTTAGCACCATCATGATGATGCTCTGCCCTCCGACTTTACTGTGATTGCCCACAAGAAAATTAACCTCAGGGTTGTATATGGTAATATATATGTACTTCGATGATAAATTTATTTACTTTGAACTTTTTGTTTTAAACTCAAGTTAAAGGAAAAGATACCAAGAGGAGGAAATGTGTTCCAAGTAAGCTTGGGACTTTCGGTATTTGTTTAGGCTATTCAGCTCTTTGTGCCTGATCTTTTTACCTCAGTGCCACTGTCTTGCACCACACCCTTGATTCCAATTGCATCTAAGTATCAACCAATCAATGACTGGAATGTATTCAGTGGCTGCCCATCTACAACACTGTTGGGCACTGAATTCCACAGATTCTCCATCTTCTGCATGAGCTCTGTTCTTATCAACATCTTGAGTGGCTGACCCTTTATATTGAGGTGAAGATCACTTTTTCTAGACATCCCAGTCTCAGGAAACATCAATTCCACATCTACCCTGTTATGCCCACAGGAGTACTGTATGTTTCATTGAGATCATTTTTCTAAAGGCAATGTTTTTTAAAAATTGTTTAGGTACATGGGTCTTGATGCAGCTAAAATGGCAAACCCATCTTCTCCAAGATACTCTGTACCTTTACTACTTCTATTTTATTTCTAAAACAATTAGTAATTTTCATTTTTAATATGAAGGCATTTCAAGCTTAACAGTCCTGAAATCAGTCACTGTTGGCACAGAACGTAAACCTCTGCTTCAAAGCAGCCAGGGACCGTGAACAGCTTGATATAGCCAAAGTGATTAATTTTAACTGAATATCTAGGACACCTCTGGGGAAAATATTTAATATGTTTGCATCTTGCAGAAGAAAAGTCTTTAAGAAGTGAAAATTCCTTAAGTGCTGGAAATGCACAGCAGGTGAAAGAACATCTAAATGACATAGTTAGGTTGGTGTTATGGGAAACCTCTTCGTCAAAAAGAAAATAATGATTTGCATTAATTATAGAATGTTTTGTGTGCCTCTCATGATGTCCTGAGCCTTTTTGCAGCCAATTAAATGTTTTTTGAAGTGTAGTCACTTTTGTAATTTGAAGAATGCAGCAGCCATTTTGCGCACAGCAAGCTCCCACAAGTGGCTATGTAATAATGACCAGCGGACCAGTTATGGATGTTAATTGCAGGATAAATATTGACCTGGATACCAGAGAGAAGCGCCTCTTAGAATTAAAACATGCTGCTGTTTCTGGAAATCTGAAAGGAATGTGCTGGAAGTACTCAGGTGAGACCATAGCTATGGAGAGAGAATTAATGTTTTGCATTGGAAACAAAAGAGACTGTAGAACTGGATTATAAAGCAACAAGCATTCTGCTGTTGGAATTTAGTAGGTCAAGTTGAATCTCTGGTTGGGGGGTGGACAGTGGAGGAATTGTCGAATTTTTGTGTCATGACTGGATGAAGGGTCTCAATCCAAAATGGCGATAATTCCTTTCTTGCCACAGACCCGGCTTGTCCCACTGAGTTCCTCTAGCACAGGGGCCCCCAACCTTTTTTGCATTGCGGTCCAGTTTAATATTAACAATAATCTTGCGGACCGGCCGACCGGGGGGTGTGGGGGGGTAGGGTTGCCAATGGACGAGAGTAGCAGTCAAATACGTTGTGTTTACCCCAAGAAAGACTACAATGACCATGAAGCCTTGCGCGGGCACCTGTGTGCGCATGCGTGTACATGCTGATTTCCCCCACCTTACAAATCGATTTTAGCGATTCCGTTTGGGGGGGCGGTGTTAATCACGACCGGAATATAGGTGATAAGTGGTTAATACACTCAATTTTGTTTCTAAAAGAGTTTATCTAACGAATTTTATATTAAACACACAGTGCATATTTTCCTCGTGTGAATATAGTGATCAGTCAATTATCAGGGGAGCTTGAAGAAAGTGTTGAACGAACTTCCAGTAGAAGTGGTAGAGGCATGTTTGATATTATCATTTAAAGAAAAATTGGATAGGTATATGGACAGGAAAGTAATGGAGGGTTATAGGCTGAGTGCAGGTCGGTGGGACTAGGTGAGAGTAGAGGTCGGCACAGACTAGAAGAACAGAGATGGCCTGTTTCCGTGCTGTAATTGTTATATGGTTATATAAGTAAGTCAATAGCATCATAACATTTTAAGTTAAGTTTGGATATTAACCACACAGCACATATTTTCCCTGTATGAACATATAAAATCATTGCAACACACCAATATCGCTGAATCAGTGGGAGCCCTGGGCTTGTTTTCCTGCAACAAGACGGTGCCATCGAGGGGTGATGGCAGACAGCGATACTCCAACGGGGTTTCTTATGTCCAGTCTATACCGCAATTTAGTTTTCGTTGCATTCATTGCAGAGATATGTTGGAACTGGAAGCAATGTTTTCAGTGCTTTCGTGGCTATCTCGGGATATTTAGCCTTGGCTTTGATCCAGAATGCCGGCAGAGATGTTCTATCAAACATACTTTTCTGCCCGCTGCCATTTGCAAGCTCGAGGAGCTGATCTCCTTCCTGCGCTGACATGGTTGACGCACAGGTAATGACCGCGCATGCGTTCAAGCTCAACAGTGGGCGTGACAGGGAATGAGGAAAGGTGCAGCTGATTCCTATTGCCAAATCATATTGTTTCCTCGTGGCCTGGTAGCACATGCTTTGCGGCCCAGCGGTTGGGGACCGCTGCTCTAGCAGACGTTTCAGGTTGATGTTCCGACAAGAAGTCATTGCCCTGACACAATTTCTCATTCTACTTAACCCATTTTTTTTTCATTGCTTTCTGTTTTCCTAACTTGTTGATTTATTTTCTATAAGTTTCTGGGAAGCATTGATCCATATTTTCCCTTTTCCTCACTCTCTCTTAGAAGTTTGATACCTGGTGAGATGGGGTGATGGGAATCAGCACTGAGTAGTCCAAAGTAATGTATGGACACTGAGGTAACAATTATCCAATGACAGCCAAAATAACAACTGTGGAACTCCATGTTATTGAATAGCACGCATACTAATAAACCCTTTTCAGGCTTCCAGCCGGTTACAGGTATCAATTTTAACCAATGTTTCATGACAAACTCTGCAATAGTGCCTGGGCATGTCTAGTCTGGTTGTATATATATCCCCATCGTTCATTGGCCCTGATTGGTTAGTCCTCATCCAATCAGGTTTCTGCTGTCCCACCACATTTACAATTGAATTCCAGTTCTTACTTAGAGTGAGACTTTTCTCTTAGTTAAAATTCATTTTCTCTTGTTTTATTTCGATGGCTTAGCCGATCAGGAGGGATGGACTACGGGCGTATAAATACCCCCGGGCCAGACATACCTAGGCATCATCCCTGATGAAGATAGCAGAGTTTTTTCATGGAAACGTAGGTTAAAATCTATACCTGTACCCGGCTGGATGCCCAAGAAGAGTTTATTCGTCATATATGCCAGGAAAGCACAAGGTCCTTTTTCAGCAAGAATACTGTGAGAGGAATACAAGCCTCCATGCCCCACATACACACATGGTTATGTGTCGTGGGAATTCGAGGCTGAGTGAAAATTCCACCTAACAAGCCTTTGTTTAGTCTTGGTGGAGATGATGCCAGCTGAGAGTCCATGTGAGCTTCATTTGAAAAGGCTTTTAAAGTTTTTCAGGCAAAGTTAAATGATCCTGGAGGGAAACAGCTGCTGAATTATCAGATGTGGTTGCCAAAAAATAATTGACCTTTACAGTATTGGTGGAAGATAAACTGTACAACTGTTTTGACAGAGACTTTGGCGTCATTTTGTCCTCTCCAAATGTACACAGACATACATCTAGCTTAGCTCAGTTAGCAGTGCTATCACCTCAGGTTTCAGACTCAAGGTCCATACTAATTTGATCTGACATGCTATCCAATCTGAGGCAGTACTGAATCGTCAGGGGGACTAATGAGGAAATAAATTAAGACCCCGTGCAAAAATCCCAGCACATTAGGACATTAAAGATTCTTGCCTCAGCCACATCACCTAATAAAATCAACTGATCTCTGACTGTGGGCTCCAGCCCTGTAATGATTCCCATTATAACAATGTCTGAACTTGAAAGAGCTTGCTTTTACATGCTACTTTTCTCCCTTTCCTAGTGTTCCGAAGCATTTTTAGACAATAAACAATAAAGTTCTTGGAAGTGATCTGTCTGCTAGTTTTGCGGCACTTAATTTGCGCATTGCATGATTGGAACAGCAGCAATTAAATAAAGGGCCAATTAGTCATTCTAATTGAGAAATAATATTGAAAACTGCTCTGTGGCCTCTTAAACACGAGGAATTCTGCAGATGCTGGAAGTTCAAGCAACACACATCAAAGTTGCTGGTGAACGCAACAGGCCAGGCAGCATCTCTAGGAAAAGGTACAATCGACGTTTCGGGCCGAGACCCTGCATCAGGATGCAGGACCTCGGCCGGAAACGTCGACTGTACCTCTTCCTAGAGATGCTGCCTGGCCTGCTGCGTTCACCAGCAACTTTGATGTCTGTGGCCTCTTAGACTGTCACACTGAGGCCTAAAACAAGGTTCAGGAACAGCACCTGGGCACCTTGCAGCCTTCTGGACTCTAATAAATTCTACAATAACTGCTCTTATTCACTCACTGACCATATAAGATTGTTTGTAACTCATCCTCATGGTCACATCAGTTTTGCACAAAAAAAGATGCATGCCTCCCAACCTTCCCTACAGCTTTACAAGCTCCCTTTTCTCCTTCCCAAGATTTGGGTCTTCAACTCGAAAATTTAACTCTGTTTCTCTTCCAACAGATGCTGCCAAACCTACTAAGTATTTCTCACATTTTCTGCTTTGTTATAGTTTTATTCAATGATTAGAGGAATAAATCACAGTTGTCTTCAATAATACCATGTTAGGACATACAGGACCTCAGTTTCCTATCTCATCTGAAGGCTGGCTCCACAGGGTGTACGTTGCAGTGCAGTACCAACCTGCATTCCGTGCTGTTAACTCTGGAATGACTTCTGAACCTCGGCAAGATAGCTAGAAAAGAACACTATCATGGGTCTAAGATTGCAACCGTGATGTTAATTTTCTAAGTGAAGTAACTTGGGATAATCAGAGTTGATGTAATGAGGAGCAAAGCTAAGTTTGTTCTTAATGTTACTTTCTGATCCAGTTTTCTAGAGGGCGCATCCATGTATTGTGGGGAAGATACTTACTGGCTTGCTGGTTTCTGAATACTTTCTCCTGATGGATGATGATGCTATCAGGCTTTTTACAAATTAGCTCTGGCAGCTCTCCTGAGGCAGTGACAGATTTCAATACATTTACAAGTGTAATTGCTTCAAAGGTGGTGAGCTGATAACGTGGCACGAGTTCACTCAAGTGTGAGCCTGACAAGGAGGCCACTCGACTCAGTCTACAGGAAGCCCCAGGTGGCACAATCAGCCAGAGATGCATGGACCTCCAATACTTGCCAATATTGTTTGCAACCTTGCACCACTTACTTCCTTGCAGAGCCTCGCACACACATGATATTTGCACCAGTGCTCTTTCTCACAAGGCACAAACACTTCCATCCTTCGGGCCACGCAATGGATTATAGAATCTCGGGGAATCATATATTTAAGTTGCAAACCGTCCTCCCAATGGTTTGCAAATATAGAACTGAATTAGAACTTGTTCACCAACGAAACTATAGACCTAAAATTAGAACTAGCTTTTTCAAAACCTCCGGGCTCACAGAGTAAATAAGAAATAACAATGTGATGGGATGAAAGCATAGAGGGAATTAAAATCTAAGAGTAAGAACTTGAAATTTGGAATTTAAACTTCCTAGGACATTGGGGAATATCCTGAGTACCAAAACACCAGAGTAGACTAGGATAATCTAGAAAAATTGTGGTCTTTACTTGGAAATAGGACCCTTTTCCATTGCAAAGGAGAGAAAATCTGCAGATGCTGGAAATCCAAGCAACACAAATGAAATACTTAAGGAATTCAGCAGGCCAGGCAGCATCTATGGAAAAAAGTACAGTTGACACTTTGGGCTGAGACCCTTCAGCAGGACTGGCTTTTCCATTGCATAAGCATTTGACAAAGGTGGAGCTATCAATGGAATATCTTTTTTGACAGACAGTAACTCTCACCCAAAGTGAATGTCTGGTGCAAAATTGTATTAACGTTACACCCCCCACTAGGTACATTCAGTTCTTAAAAGTACACCTACGTTTGTATACACCGCTTGCAGAATACTACATGAGTTGAATTTATAGAGTGGAGCATAAAAAGGTGGCAAAGAAAGAACTACATTGCTTGATATTCAAGAGATGGCAGATTCTGAAATCTGGAGCAACATACAAACTGCTGGAGGAACTCAATATGTTGAGTAGCCTTTGTAGGGGAGAAGGAATTGTTGATGTTTTGGATTGAAACATTGACAGTTCCTTCCTGTCCCTCCCCCACCTGGTTAAGAATCTCAGAACAGGCTGGGGTAGTGTCATAGCTGGACATCTTTAGGGTGGAGCAAAATATTAACTTTTAAGTGCAGGTACTATTGAGGGATTTAAAATAGATTCAGCCAAATGCAGTGGCTGATGAGGGCATGGAGTTTGCCAGATTTGGGAAATGATGGGCATTTTTCCTGAAACTAGACAGAATGTCAGAAGAAGAAACTGCCAGTTCAGAGGAAGTGGGGGTGTTAGAGATGATGGTTCAGACTGAATGGGAGTTGCTTTGGACCAAGGGGTTCACTCTTGAAGGGTTGCCTTTGACAGCTCAGGCAGTCAGCAGTTTACAGTTCTCTCACCAATGTTTCCCCCCTCTCACACTGTTACTCCGTCTGGCTTGAGGTGAGGTCACTGATAGAACCCTGACACAGTTTCCCATGGTGTGTTAATAGGAGAAGTGTGTCTCCAAAATTAGGCTGGATTTATGATTGTGGGGAAAAGGAATGGGGGCTCTGTGGAGGAAAAAAGATTTGGAACTGAACATGGGCGTGATGGATGGATGGAGGGAGTGTTTCGGAGAAATGTGCAGAGGGGATGTAGGGAATTACAGGAAATAGGGACATACAGCATGGAAACCGGCACTTCAGCCCCACTTGTCCAGCGAGCTAGTCCTATCTGCCCACACTTGGCCCATGTCCTCTAAATCCCTCCTAACCATGTATCTACTTTAAAATGTTGTTAATAGTGTCACTCAGAGGGTGTTGTGCGTGTGGAATGAGCTGGCAGTGGTAATGATGGATGAGGGTTTGATTGTAACATTTAAGAGAAGTTTGAATAAATACATAGAGGGGAGGGGTATGGAAGGCTATGGTCCAGGTGTGGATCAATGGAATAGACAGAGTAACAGTTTAGCATGGACTAGATGGGCTGAAGGGCCTATTTCTGTGCTTGTAATGCTTTATGACTCTGACTCATGATCAGCAATCTCACGGCTACATACTGTGTTTTCAAATATCGTGTGGTCACATCTACAGAATGCAGGCAACATCAATTTCACCATTAAGGGCAGCATTAAGTTATTTTTAATATCTCAATAAACAATTATTCTTTGGATTTTTAATCCAAGGCAATGAAAAATGAGGTTTAAAAAGTTTCAAATATATTAAACACCAATGCCAACTTTAATAAAAAAGAAATCCCTTCTTCTGCCTTCTGCTGGTTTGCTGTAAAACAGTTATAATTAATATAATCTGTTTAACATTTACATAAATAGGAATGTGTCTAGGTTACAAACAACAATGTTATGAATTAAGGACATATTTATAGATGTTCATTTATAATGACAGAAGAGAAGCAGAGAAGTTTATGGAGCAGAAATTTATCTTTGGTTGAATTTAATGGAACTAAATGTCAAACAGGAATTACAGAGGATGGCTGTTTATTGTTGAATACCGAAAGCAAGTTCTTATGTTTAGGTCTATGCTTAGAATGCCATTGTGTTGATCTCTCAGTATTATTTTACTTATTTATTTATTTATTTATTGATTGATTGATTGAGATGTAGCACGGATTAGCGCCCTCTGGCCCTTCAGTCTGTGTCACCCAGCGACCCCAGATTTAACCCCAGCCTAATCACAGGCCAATTTACAATGACCAATCAACCTACCAATCGGTACGTCTTCGGAATGCAGAAGGAAACCGGAGCGCCCAGAGGAAACCCACACAGTCACGAGGAGAATATAAATAGTCCTTAAGGCTGATTTATACTTGTGCGTACGGGCTACACCATAGGCCTGATTTATACATTTGCGTAGTCCTGCGCCATAGCGAGCATGCTCAGTTGTGTCTGCGTCGCTCTGCAATTCACCGCCAAAACGCTAGTTGGCAGTGGGATTTCTATGCCACTGTGTTGAGTTTCTTAGTGACAGACATGGACGAGGATATGCATTTCAAATATTTTCTGATGTCGGCAGGTAAATTTGACGATTTGGTTCATCGTCTCCAACCATTTATTTCGCATCAGTGTACAGACATGGCGGAGAAAAGCAACCAGAAATGCGTAGGAGGAAATGCGATGCTACCAAGTGAACCAATCACAGTTGTTGCGGTCTGCGTCGCCACGACACGAGTTACATTTTTGGGGAGGTGCACTTCACCCCACGACATAGGGTACACGATACCTACAGCGTACATTTGACGCACAAGTATAAATCAGCCTTTACAGGCAGCAGTGGAAATTGAATCTGGGTTGCTGATACTGTAAAACATTGTGCTAACCACGACACTACCATGTTGCCTGCCTAACTCACCTCTGGCTCCATATCATTACCGGTGATGCGTGCCTGCTTGTAACTTTCCCACTCATCAGTAGGATTTAAAAATTAAATCCAAATCTCACATTTGTGTGGATCAGAAGACACTTGTTTTCAGCCAGTCTGTGTTTGGAGCTGCACTTTTCTCTTGTTAAAGAGAAAGGAAGGCGTGTTCTGTCTGTCTGGAGAGTGGAAGTGGGAAAGAGGGTGTGCTCTGAGGCATAATTACTCTATACTGAGTTTTCTTCCAACGAATATGCTGCCAAGTACAGTATGTAACTTCAGTTCCACTTTTAAGCAGAAGGTCTTTTCCTTGAATTATCTAATCTGCCATTGACAATTTCACAATGGTAGCAGGTATAGCACACTACGGCCATGGTAATGTAACACAGCATAGTGTAGGCGGGTATCAATCCCAGTCTTCCAGCAGGCACTGTAATAGGCTAGTCATCATCATAGCTTGTCACACCAGACAGCCAGCCACTCTAGTGTTGTTTCCTTGATGTTGAGCAGGTCAGTGTCAGCTAAGTCAGGTGAGAGTGGGCAGTTGCGCAGAACATGTTCAATGTTCTGCACCTTTTCGCCACACCCACAGGACTCGCTGGTCTAGTGTATCACGATTACAAGCTATTAATAGTCCAGTATAACACTATTACAGTGCCATCTGTAAGACTGGCTTCAATTCTCACCACTGTCTATAGGGAGTTTGTACGTTCTCCCCTTACTCATGTGGTTTTCTTCCAGGGGCTGCTGTTTCCTCCCTCATTCCAAAGAAGTACAATTAGGGTTAGTGAGTTGTGAGCATGTTATATTGGCATTGGAAGTGTGGCAACACTTGCGGGCTTCCCAGCACAACCTCGCTGATTTGATTTGACGTAGACAATGGATTTCACTGTGTGTTTTGATGTACAGTGCATGTGACAAATAAAACTAATCTTTTAAGGAAGGAATTCCAGTAATTTGACCCAGGGGTGTTGGGATGATGGTGCATACCTATGCTGAGACTTGAAAATGGTAGCTTGTCCATGTTTCAGATTGCCTGGCTGCCAAAAGCTTTACATCTACATCTGTTGAGGTTTGGATGACTTGTTCCAATGCTTATGTGAGTACATGGTACAGGAAACAACCATGCACATAAGCACCTGATCCAGATTCATCCCTAATTCTTTAGTTTCTCGTCATGTGACTTCCCCATTAGCCCGCCAAGCTTTGACAGCAAACCCACCCCAGGAAGCTAGCATCAAGATCAAGGTGACAGGAAGAAGTCCCTCCCAACATTTTCAGGCAAGAGAATAAAATGCAATCCAGTCTTCAGAAGAGGTGTTGGAGAAGAAGTGGGTGAAAAAATTGTACTGTTAGCCAGAACTAAATGTTGGAGTGGCATAGTGGTGGAGCTAGTAGAATTGCTTTTGAAGTTCAAAGTGCATTCATTATCATAGTGTGTATACTACCTACAAACTCGAGATTTGTCTTCTCGCAGTCAGCAACAAAACAAATAAACCTAATAGAACACATTTGGAAAAAACCATCAAACAACCAATGTGCAAGTAAAGAACAAATCGTGCAAACAATAAAAAGTAAACAAATAAGACTCAGAAATAAAGTTCGCTGAAGTGACTCCACAACTACCAAGCCAGTTCATCGTAGCAGCTGGTCCAGGAACCAGATAGTTGCAGGCCACAGCCTCCGTTCAGTGCAGAGATGAGTAAACCAAGCGGAGCAGCAAACCGAACACTGGCCCATCCCTCATCCCGGCACCGACACCACGACTTTTACAATCTGCCCCGGCGCTTAAATCGGCCAGACATTGGCTCGTTCCTAGCTCTTGGACACGGGCCCTACCACTTCAATTCGGCCCCAAATCTACTCCAGCAATGGCCAAACATCAGCTTATTCCTCACCCTCAGGCCCGGGCCTGCCACCTTCCAATGACCACAACCTGGATTCAATCCTGATCTCTGATGCTGTGTGGACTTTGCACATTCTTCCTGTCATCCTCTAGGTTTCTTCCCACAGCCAAAAGAAATGCTAGCTGTCAGTGAAATTATGAATTGTAAACTACCCTTAGTGTGCAGGTTAGAGGTGGAATTGGTGGTAGTTGAGGGATTGTAGGGAAAATTAGTAGAAGGAGATTGCTTTGTCAGCTGCCAAGGAGTCGTTGGGCTGAAGTGGTCACCTTCTGTTGCAAGGTAGAATGAAACTTCTCATTTGCTGTTCCCTGATTAAAATCTGCATACTTAAGTCTTTTAGAGTATTAGTTCATTATGATTCCTTCAGGGAGGACCTAAATTATAAGCCATCTGCTATCTTGGCAACAGTACATTGCCAACTGCCTTCTGTAGAGCAATCATGACATCCTTCTGTTCAGTGCAGCAATGTATCAAAGGAACAGTCTCAGAGTTTTAATGGACAGAGGTATTTATAGAAAACTTCCAAAACATGTAGCACCACAGTAGTATAGTGGTTAGCACAACACTTTACAGTACCAACAACCTGGGTTCATTTCCCATCGCTGTGTGTAAGGAGTTTGTATGTTCTCTCTATGACCGTGTGGGTTTCCTCCGGGTTCTCCAATTTCCTCCTACAGTCCAAAGGCATACCGGTTGGTAGGTTGGTTGACCATTGTAAATTGTTCTGTGATGAGGCTAGGGTTAAATCTGCTGCAGTTTCTGTGTGGTGAGGCTCAAAGGTCAATAAATAATCTTTTGTTTTTGTTGGAATGGTGATGAATAAAGAGTGGCTAAAACAGTCAAAATCTATCAAATGTATTTTTCCTGATCAACTTTGAGATTTGAGGACTATTTCTATGCTGACTTTTTTTTAGCTCAAAAATGTTCTTTGCAATCTCATTCCCCCGGTAATTCTTCCTATGATCACTGTCCCAGATTCAACCATCATAATTTACTGTGCACCAAACTCCCTGTGCCCCCCTTTCACATCAATTACCCATGCCCTCCTCCAGCAGGGTAAATGAAATTCCCCTCCCACTACCCTGTGTAGTTTCAAACAATGTTCCCTCTAATTTGTAATGACCACTGTGTGCAAAAATCCTGTGCTGTTTCATTTTCTGCCCAGTGACAACTTGCACACACTGAATTTTATATATAGAGGTATTCATTTTAACAGCTATCAAAACACTGTCATTAAAAACTTTGATCTCCTCTGAGTTTGATTGTTTTCATTCTTATTAATTTGCACTCTCACAAAACATATGTAGCAGGCCTGAAGTGAGTAATAAAGGATTTTCTTGCTGGAGCTTTTGCACACTGTCCATATGTGATTTGCTTGCTAAATGACACTTTAAAAAGCCAAGTTTCCAAATATCACTCTACTTCTTCCCACATGCAAATCCTCCAACATCTTTTGCATCATGACAGTACATCCAGGTAACAGCAGTTTCTGTATTGTACATAAATATTTTTCATAGATGCACACTCTTGAACTCATGACCTTTTGGTGTAGCAGTTTCTACTGTTTCATTAAGCCATTCCGCTTTAATGAACTAACAGTTCTTTTGTGCTTCACGCCCTTTGCTTCTTTGGAATTTGACATCGTGAATCAATAATTTCTTCAATAAAAACAGTATAAACATGCCAGTTCTAAAATCTACAGATAAATTATCGCAAGCTCCACGTTGTCAACACCGTCCGCATCAGAAACTGGAAAAAGAAATGGGATGTGTATGATTGTGAAATATACTTAAACAGGTCAACGAGGTGGAGGGTGACAACCTTTTGTGCGCAGTTTAAATTCTTTTCTGCAAAAGATGTGTGTGCATCCGCACATGCACATACTTTAGAGGGAACATTGGTTTCATACATTTCAGGGAGAAAATTGCAGCCTTCTTCATTTGCTAAGCTAGTGAGATAGCTTGTTTTGGTTATTCCCTTTCGGCAGTCATTGCACAAGCTGCAGTCTGTATGTTTGTATATATTCATCAAACCTTATAAGTAACACGACTTTAGGAAGCATATGAGATCCTGGGATCCAATGCCATATTTACATTTGCTGATAACACCACTATTGTTGGCTGTTGTGGTGATGAATTGAGATTAGATTAGATTAGATTATGAAGACACGCAGTCCTCTTTTATTGTCATTTTGTAATGCATGCATTAAGATAAGATACAATATTTCCTCCGGTGTGATATCACAAAACACAGGACAGACCAAGACTGAAAAAAACTAACAAAATCACATAACTTTAGCATATAGTTACAAACAGTGTAACAATACCATAACTTGATGAAGTTCATGAGCACAGTAAAAGTTCAAAGTCCCTCAAATGTCCCACATCTCACGCAGACAGGAGAAGGAAGAAAAACTCTCCCTGCCATACCCGACCATGATCCGACTCTGAGTCATCCGAAAACTTTGAGCTCTGATCAGCTCTCCGACACCAAGTACTGAGTGCCATCTCTATCCGAATGATTCGACCTCCATCTCGGTCGCCAACAGCGGGCAAAGCCAGGGATTTTGAGGCCTTCCCTCCGAAAGATTCCCGACCATGCAGTAACGACAACAGCGAACGAGCGTTTCAGAAATTTTTCCAGATGTAAGAATGAGATTGAAAATTTGGTTGAATGTTTCTACAACAACCTCTCATTCAATGACAGTAGAATCAAAGAAAGAAGAGAGCAAAGAGAGCAGGCCGTGCTCTCTGTTCACTGCTGCCATCATGAAGGAGATACAGGAGCCTTAGATCCTACTCAACTAGGTTCAAGAACAGTTATCAACCATCAGGCTCCTTAACCAGAGTGGATAACTTCACTCACCCCACCACTGAACTGATTCTGCAATCTCTGGACACACTTTCAAGGACTCTACAACTCATGTTCCCAGTAGTATTTCTTTACTATTTATTTTTTATTGCTATTATTTGTGTTTTTTTGTATTTGCACAGTTTGTCTTCTTTTGCACATTGGTTACTTGTTAGTCTTTGTTTGTGTGTAGTTTTTCATAGATTCTATTGTATTTCTTTGCTCTACTGTGAATGCCCACGACAAAACAGGCTAGTTTATGATAACATGTATGTATTTTGATAATTAATTTACTTAAAACTTTGAAGTTCGATTCATAAATAGATTTGTAGTGTAGGGAAATTGTATTGAACTCTGTTCAGTCCAAATTCCCTACATTAAAACACTGGGTCGGCTAGAACCGATGCCATGTATCCAATTCTAGTTACCACACTTTAGGAAGAAGGAAAAAAGGAGTTTCTCCGGTTAGCGGACGATTTCCCTCCATGCCTCTCTGACGTAGTGGGGAGCCACGTACGAGGCAAGTTACAGCAGTGGTTTGCCATTGCCTTCTGTCGGGTGAGTTTCCAAAGAGATCACCAGCTCGTAACCCAGCACGGATGGAAAGCGTGCAGGGGAGCCTGCGGGATTTGAACTTGGGACCTTTCATCCCAAAGTCCGACGCTGATGCCACTACACCACCAGCCGGGTCTTAGGAAAAAGGCAAAAGTCAAAGTGAGGGTGCAGAAGAGATTTACTTGCATGATTCCAGTATTGGGGATTTCATCCATAATGTAAAGATGGTGAAGTTGGAGTTGTTCCCCTTGGAGCAAAGAAGGTTGAGAGGAGTTACAAGATCATATCTGTTTAGGCTCAGTAATTAAGGGGAAGTTAGTGGTTGGTTCAAGTACAAAGGGGCATTTAAATTTGTAGCTAAAATCTATGGATTGTATTGGGTTATTCATATGTATTCTTACTGTACACTGGGTTAGTGCACAGCTCACTTGGACTTGCTGTACAGACAATGTATCTTTCACTCATGAATGGGTGCACTGTGCGTTTTGAAATTGTGTCTGTAACTTCAACAATGTTTTTGTATTTGAAATCCAGTCATTCAAGGTAAATGTTCACATGTTGTCACATGCAATGAGTTTCCCAGTCTACCCCATTTCTGGAAAAAAGCAGTCGACATTTCAGGCCAAAACCCTTCGGCTGGACTGGAGAGAAAAAAAAGCTGAGGAGTAAATTCTACTCCTCAGCTTTTTTTTCCCTCCAATCTTGCTGAAGGGTTTCGGCCCAAAACATCGACTGTGCTTTTTTTCCACAGATACTTCTTGGCCTCCTGAGTTCCTCCAACATTTTGTGTGTTGCTCGGATTTACAGCATGTGCAGATTTTTTCTTGTTTGTGATTTGATTATTACCCCACTTCTGCTGTTTTGCTTTGAGCTGATATAACATGTGCCTTTGTTTCCACTTTAGTGTGGAGGGTTCCAACCTTAACTGCACATTAAATCACAGGCTCTCAAGTCTTACTTCAGCAATAAAACAGCTATCCCATTCTTTTCATCACTGTGGTGTTTTGCATTCTTGTCGCACCTCTGCTGTGGAATATAACAAGCTTAGTTGGACTTGGAACAAGAAAGTGAATATATTTTTATTATACCAGTCAATTCTCTAAATTGTATTGAAGCCTGATGGATTGTAATACCTAACCTTGTGACACATTATTTTAAGGTAATGGGGACATAACCACATTTAAAGCATCAGTTTACATATACTAGGTAGCATACACAAGCCACAGACCAATAAATGGAGATCACGCCACTATCCCATTAAAAGGCAATCAAACCCCTAAAGTTGCATAAAGATAACCAACTTAAGGATGTGTGATTGGTGCTCATTAGAACTGAGTCCAGGAGAAGTTTCTCCACCCAGAAGGTGAATGTTTAAAATTCTATGCTATAAAAAGTAGTGGAGGTAAAGTCATTAAGTATATTCAAGAGGGAGGTACAATTCTGATTGCTAAAATGATCAAGGCTTAAGGGGAGGAGATGGGGAAGCGGTGCTGAGGAGAACGTTCAGCCATGGTACTATTGAATGGTGGAGCTGACTGCAAAGGCTAAATTCTCTACCACTCCTAGTTTGCATGTTTCTCGATGTTTTTTCCTTTTGGATAAATCTGCACACTCAGTGCATTCCTTGTCCTCTTTTCATGACCATGGGATTAATGTCTGTACTTCAGTTCATGCCTTTACCACTATTTATTCCTGGTCCTGTTCCCATTCTATTCACTGTTTATTCCTCCGAAGCCGAGTCATTTATAATTTTTGCTTCCCTGTTAAAGCCTTTCACTTTGGCCTCTGACTTTGCTGAAATATTTCTCACTTAGTCCTGTCACACTTACTGCCGTTTGTTCACTTTTGAAGAATTCTCCCTTTTGCTTGGCAGTACCTCACAGTCTTGCCAGTCTCATTTACAGACAATTCCTTATCATCGGCTTAGTATATTGGATTTTCTTATAACTGCACTGTGGAGCATAAACTCATTTGGACTTGTGTCAAAAAGAACACATCTCTGTTGTACTAATTAATGGGCCAAAGCATATATCTACCACGTTGTTAAATTACCTATGTGACACAGTGTCTTAAAGTAATAGGAAACCCCCAACTTTAAAGAAACAGTTGCTCATAACAGCTGGTATGCAGTAATCCTGATGAACAGTGTATATACCACAGATCATCAGGAGTTTGTGAAGTGAAATGGAGACTATATATTTGGAATTCACATCTGGACGTGGTCCAGATTAAAAACGGATTGTTATCAGGAACTTTGTCAACAGGACTTTTCCATCTTGCCGTATGGCATGGCTATCACATATGCCTGCCATTATTCTCGGTTCTTCCTCGCCCACACAAAGAGTGATTCATAGAAGCTAAGCAACCCACCAAGCCTCACGCTGAGATGCAGGAAGGAACTGAAGAACCTGGAAGAAGCCCACACATGATGGGCACATTGTAGTGAAATTTTCTGCAAAAAAAGAACCTGCTACAAAGATTCCTACATGTGCAGACTCTTCCCAGTCTCCACCCAGCTGACACAGGTCATCTGCCACTTGTTTCCAACTCCTCACCGGAAGCCTATTTACATCCAGCTCTAATCCTCCACCCTTGTTCACTCATACAAATCAGTCAGCATAATCGGTTGCTCCTAGCCTTTAGTTAACCTTGTTGCTTTGTCATATTAAATATCTGTCTTCTCTTGTTTTGTGACCCCTCGTGGCTTGTTATTTTGCAGTTTATTAGTAAAGTATCGTTTGCTACTAAATCATCTCCACAGCTCTGCTTTTGGGTCAAGGCTTTTCTACATTTCCGAACAGAATAAGTGAAACCACAATTGACCCTGCAGAGTATGCTTACCTAAAGGAAATTATTTATCAACTGGAACACGTTTCTGAAGCAGCAGGAAACCATCGACTATCTGCTTGCCACTCTCAACCAACCCTCTGTGTCGAGACAGGAACCCAGCATCAGTAAGGCATTCTCCCTCACCGCAATCATCTTGGAGCTTGTAAACCAGATCTTCCAGATCCTACAGCACGAGCCTTCTCCCAACGACATACGTGACAACCACGTGTACATGCCAGAGGCCGTGTGGCCTGAGTCCTTCCAGTGGGCCCATTCCTCACCCCTCTCCAACCATCCAGGCACACAGCAGGTTCTCGATTTTTTGCTACACCAGTTCTGGTGGCCCACCACAATCACAGAGGAATGCCGGTTCATCACTGCCTTCCCTCAAATTGCCCTGTCCATTTCCTCCAACCAGTGGCCCTCTGGGCTCCTGCAACCCCTACCAGTCCCTCCCCGGATTCCCATGATTGCACATTGCCATGGAT
The DNA here is from genome assembly GCF_963921235.1 of Mobula hypostoma. NCBI lineage: Eukaryota > Metazoa > Chordata > Chondrichthyes > Myliobatiformes > Myliobatidae > Mobula > Mobula hypostoma. Next base: position 13,934,040 of record NC_086120.1, read on the forward strand.
GTGTTGTCGGGTCATGGATGGAGACCCGACATAGCTTAGAAGACCACTTCGCTGAGCACCTATGCTCCATCCACCAGAAGAAGTGGGATCTCCTAGTAGACATCAATTTTAATTCCACTTCCCGTTCGCATTCCGACATGTCAGTCCATAGCCTCCTCTACTGTCGCAATGAGGCCACACTCAAGTTGAAGGAACATCACCTGATGTTCTGTCTGAGTAGCCTCCAACCTGATGGCATGAACATCAATTTCTCAAGCTTCCAGGTATGGCCTTCCTCCTCCTTCACCATTCCCCATTAACTATTCCCTCTCTCACCTTATCTCCTTACCAGCCCATCACTACCCTCTGGTGCCCCTCCCCTTTTCTTCCTTCCATGGCCTTATGTCCTCCCCTATCAGATTCCCTTTTCTCCAGCCCTGTATTTCTTTTACCAATCGATTTCCCAACTCTTTACTTCACTCCTCACCACCTTCCCAGCTTCACCTACACCTTGTGTTACTTCCTCCCCTCCTCCCACCTTCTAACCCTGACTCCTCATCTTTTTTTCTCCAGTCCTGATAAAAGGTCTCGGTTGGAAATGTTGACTGTACTCTTTTCCATAGTGTTCCCTCCAGCATCTTGTATGTGTTGCTTGGATTTTCAGCATCTGCAGATTTTCTCTTGTTTGTGATTGTCTCTTATCAAAACAAACAACTTTTAGTGTGGAAAGCTCTTAAGCAAGAAAGCAAACAAGAGGCCCCTGGTGAGACCAGTGATTCAAGAATCATTCTTCACACAGAGGACGATCAATACGTGGAATTGGTTTCTGGCTGCAATGTTGGAATTATATGAATTCAGTAACAATTTGTAGCATTGTTAGTTCACTTTACACTTCAAGATGGAAGAGTTAGCATTGGTCAAATGAAAAGAAAAGAACCGTAGGGAATTTTCTTCCTGGAGTGTTGGCACATGTATGATGAACAGATTATCTGTCACCCACCCCCAGTCTCTAAAATCCAACTGAACTGTGGTTATGTTGGTGAAAGATGAATTTCAAAGGGTCATACTTCCCTTTACACTTTTCGACTTGTGATGTGTCCAAATCACTTACATGACTCATGCTTTCAGATTTGATAATATGTACTGCAGAGAGAGAAAATGCAGTGGATGTTGAGTTGGGGGTGCGGCAGTGGGGAGAACAAAGCACTGATTAAATACAAGGACCTTTAGGAAGCTTTTGAGTGAAGGGAGAGAGGTTGTGCACAGAAATGTGTTTGGGGTTTAGTTCCATTGGAAGGGAACAGGAATTAGAGGGACTGGTATGGCAAGCAGGAGGAAGTGGGTGGGATAGGTTGAGAATAAGCTGAGTATAAAAGTGAGGACAGGAGCCTTTAACCAACACTGTCAGATTGGAGTTGCCAAGGTTGGTGCTGATGAAAGGGTAAATAACTGGGGCTGATAATACCAAGACTTAGTTTGTAATTTCTAGTATCATAATTAAAGACTCAATCTGTCTTTTAGTTATGTTATGAAGGCAAGGACCAAGACTAAGTGTTCAATTTCTCTGTGTGACTAGAAATATCTTATGATACTCTTCAGAGATGAACAGAAGAGTTCTCCAAATTGAAAATCAAAGAAAGATGCAGATGCTGGACATCTGAAGTAAGAACAGAATTTTCTGTAAGCAACCAGTAAATCAGGCAGCATCTGTGGAAAGTGAAACGTACTTAATGCTTCAGGTCAAAGTCCCTTCAGCAGAGTTTTCGGTACTGACAAGAGTAACGCTTGTCAATCAATCAACGGTGTGGGTTACTTAGGAAATTCAGTTACATGCCATTGTGGATTTGTTTTAAACAGCTTTGGGTAAATAAAAATTATCTTACACAAAGTGAAATATATTTCTGACTCACTTCTCCAAAACAACCCATAAGATGACATTGCTCCCAAGGCAACACTTCTTTTGGGGCATTGAAGGAAAAATCCTGGGCTTGATCAACAATGGGCATTCTGAGGTAACCTTGTTTTACTGACCGTGCTTGATTGGGATCTCTGTTATATATATATATATTACATGACTCAGGGCCCCCATCCCCCAACATGGCACCAAGTGTCCTCCAACCCTTCCCTCAGTAGTTCCCACTCTCCAGGATTATCTGCCACCAGCCACTTACACCCTTCCCAGCCCTGTTATTTCAATCAGACATCAGTGTTTGTCTATCCCCCCGATCCCCATCCTCATACCCTTCCTCACCATTGGTAGCTTGTGAGTTGACCCATCTCTGAGGCCCTGGTTCTTGTCTGCTGGCCTTTTGTCCATAACATACACTTCCACTTCCACCGATGCAACTTAACTAGTTACTGGTGTGTTCCCATCCTGAACTGCTATTGGAGTGCTGCTGGAACACTCTCTTCCCCACCTGCTTGGGTGACTCAAGTTCACAAAGATCTTGCTTGTGTGGAGGCCTGCTCTACACTCCTTGTCTGGCACACATTTCCTACGACAGTAACTAGGTTTTAGAAGTAATAATCTGCTACTAAACACTTCATAAATATATAATGATTCTTTCAAGCCAGTCAACAATGTGAAATCTATTTCAGCAGGCCTGGAGGAAACAGCTGAGTAATTACTCTGTCTACAATTACAGAAGAGTGACTAGTTGCATTGAGAACTATCTCACTGGTGTAAATAGAAACCTCTCATTAATTTGTCAGAATTAGGCTATGTGGCCCATTGAGTCTGCTCTGTCATTTAAAGGGCCAAATGGTCCAATCCTGTCCCTATTCCTTATGGTTTTATGGTCTCTGACTCCTCCTGATGTGGTTTAGTTCTTGTTTAATGCCAACCTTTTTTTGAAAAATTTATTAAAAGATTAAAAGAGGACAAAGGATCAGATTTCCAGTACTGTTTGTGGTTTCAGCACAGGACTTGTTAGATACAATGTGTTAATTGTTTTTTTTGCCTTATGCCTTCTCACAAAGTGTTCCCCAATCCTATCTGATGGAACTGTTTGAAAGCAAACAAGTTTAGTTTCACTTCGGTAACAGGGCAAAGCCAGAGAGAGAAAGTTGGTGCAGTGTATAATCTTCTGAGGTAATTCTTGTATTTAATACAATTAATTTTATATTTATAAGCAGAGATCAGCGACTTCAAGATTTTTACTTAATATCAAATGAATGCAAAGTGTGGGCAGGCTATTGCTATCCACACAGATAATATAACATGTTCCCAACTTAGATTTACACTATTAATATTAAAATCCTCCTGACCCATTTTATTTCAGGTTGTTTTGGGTCTTGGGTTATAGCTCACAAAGTAGACTTGTGCTTGTCTCCTGCACCTTCCCACCTCTCCTCCCCCACCCACTCTGACCACAAGAGTAGGGCAATTTCAATACCAGCGCAAGAGAAGACTGTATCAGGGTGTTGTTATACCCAGACGTACCCAATGAAAAGAACATCCACAGTCTCCCCCGCCACAGACCCAATGTGGCCAACTTTCTAAGTGTAGCACCTCCAAGAGCTGGAGCGGGTGAAAACTATGCCAGACCTTTTCTCTTGTGATAGAGGTTTGTTCCAGCATATACACCCCGTCTCAGGGACTCTGTAGCATGGTTTAGGCCAGTTGACCTTTGCTGGTATTTATGCTTGAGGTAAGTCTCCACACACATTCATTCATCTCAGCCTAACGACAGATCTTGTATTTTATCCCTGTCTGTCTATTTATCTGGCTTCCTCATGAACCTGTTTACCTCACTTGCTCCATATGTTAGTGAGTTTCACATTTCAGCCAAGCTCCGAGTCCCAGTGACTGTCGCTATATTCAAACAGTAGCCAATTTGGCAAACAACCTTTAAGGTGAGAGCCATATTAACTGCTAAAGCAGCATATTGATTACTACTGTTTATTGGCACACATTGAATGCAATTGTTCTCACACAGACACAGATACACACAGACATAGACACATACTACCATCAGCCTTCCCCTTTGACCTGCTGATCTGCCATTCTCTCTGTCACTGAACATCATTCAAGGGCGCCATGCAACGACTCCAAATTAATTTGGCCTTTGTGCAGGCCACTTCCATCTCTAGGAACATCTGTTCAGGATCCATTGGTCACCGCTCCACAGACTCCCTCTGTATATTTTGGCTGTGTTCCCCACTGCATTCCAATCACATGCTGAGAGCCCTTTGTGCCATGCACCATCCCACATTCTTGCTCAGGAACCTCATCCGGACTTCTGCATGTTTTGACCAGGCGCCATCCATATTCGTGGCCTTGCTCTGCCTGCATCTTGATCCACATCCCGGTCCAGACTGGTCTGCACGTCTTCTCCCATTCCCAGCCACGCTTCATGTGCAGCCTAGTTCATGTTCCCATCCTGACTTCATTCGCTTGACATTCTACATTCCCAACCTCACTCTGTCTGCGACTTGGTTTACATTCCTTGTCATATTCTAGCCCTGAGATTCAGTGGGAGACCTACTTTGAGGTGATGAGGAATCAGAGGCACTGCTCCAAGGGAAGGTAGTTCTGGCTGCCTTATTGTTTCCATTAATCAATAACTCTTGTATTCATGGGCATTGTTGGCTGTGTTTCAGTCTCTTGACTTTATATTTGGAGAAAGGATCCAGAATTGAACATTGGTAATTGGATTATTTTTTCACTATACTGAAGTAGTACAGGAATTAGTACATCATACTTGTAGAGGGGAAAAATAAAATCAGAGTTTGTAACGTTAAGATTATGGGAAGCGTAGATAGAGTAGACAGACAGTATCAAGGTTGAAATGTCTAATAACAAAGGTTATGCACTTAAGGTGAGAGGGGATAATTTCAAAGCAGATGTGAGAGGCTAGTTCTTTTCACAGAGAGTGATGGGTGCTTGTAATGCACTGCTTGGGGTGGTAGAAGAGGCAGATACAATTGAAACTTCTGGCAGATGTTTAGATAGGCACATGAATGTGAGGAAAATGGAAAGATATGGACATTGTGTAGTCAAAAGGGATTAGTTTAGTTGCACTTCTGATTTCTGATTTAATTTTTTTGGCACAACATTGTGTACTGAAGGGCCTGTTCCTGTGCTGTACTGCTCTATGTTCTATGTGTAAATGTAGTGTTACAGACACAGAGAAAGTGCGGTGCAGGTGGACAATGAGGTGCAAGGCTGTGATGAGGTAGAGTATAAGGTTATGAGTCCATTTATGATAAGAGGTCTAAAGGTTGGACAAAAGCAGCCCTTGAGCATGGTAATTGTGTGCTTTCAGGCTTTTGTACCTTCTGCCCGAAAGGAGGGGGAAGAAGAGAGAATATAAGAAAAAGTACATTTCAAAGTAAGTCCCAAAATAGCATGTTAGAGTGACAGTTCACATGCCACAACTAGAGCCAAGTGTCATTATTTTGTAGCACAGATACCCATATTACAGTGCTGGTGTGGTAAGAAAGTTGGGCTTGTTGACACAGTGGGAACACAGCTAACAGAGGGAGACACATGTGGGATACCTTGTACCAGATTTCGTTGACTGGCCATGGCGCTCCTCTTGTTGGGAATGCATGTCAGAGGTCAGGCTACAGCACAGTGAAGTCTGTTTCGCAAACCTGCAGAATTCCAACAAAGATGCATGTTTGGAAGCAAAATGGTTCTTGGAGTATGAAATGGAATTGTGTGCTTTATAAATACAAGCCTGACAACTGTAACGCCTATTGCTTCAACTACGATATGCAGTAGAATTAGTATCTCTAGAAAACACACAGTGCAGAGTTGATCTGTTAAAAGTTTCCTTTAATTTTATTTATCGACTTATTAACCCACTGTTTTTCCATTCCTGTTTGCTCCTCTTCCTTTTTTTCTGTAATATCTTTCTACTAGCATTGGTTGCTGTCTTTGACCTTGTCAAACAGACAAGGCCTGGAAGCCAAAACAATGAGCAGTAAACCCAGTTCTGACCATTTAGGGCCGGGTGACAATCTGGAGGAGGGACCCTGATGTATTTTATTCCTCCAGCCCGGGGGCTCATTCAACTGCCATCTCAGATGTCCCAACTGTTTTCAGTTTATCACTTGCTTCTGTTCTTTTTAAAGAAATGTTAGCACTGTCTTGTAACTAAAATTAAGGACTAAAATTTGCCCGTGTCAGCAACTGAGAGATGCTGATCAATTGCAGTATGATTCTAAATTGTGTTCTAACCCTCGTGCCTTTAGCTTCCACCACCCACATTCACTCAGGTATCTTTAGCACTTTCATCCATCACTTTCAGTGTCTGGCAGCTTTGAATTCTCATTGAGACTAACCTCCAACTTAGTTGGCAGTTTCCTGCCATCTCCCTCTATTGGAAGTGCCAAACCATATCCATCACCATATTACTGTCTGATGTGGCACTCCAATTGTATAAATACCGTCATCTCAGATGCTAAATGCATCTCATTGGCTTTGTATCGGTACTCTGCACAATGATAATAAAGTTGAATCTAATCTAACCTAATCTCTTATCATTCCCTGTGATGCTCCCCACACTCATCTCACCATCCTCTTTCAACCTTGCTCCTTCCGGGGCCCCATACCTCAGAAAGGATCTGTTGTCATTGGAGAGAGTCCAGAGGAGGTTCATGGGGATGATTCTGGGAATGAAGGAGTTAACATTTGAGGAGCATTTGGCAGCTTTGGGCCTGTACTCACTGAAATTTAGAAGAATGTGGGTGGATTTCATTGAAACCTACTGAATGTTGAAAGAATTAAATAGGGAGGATGTAAAGAGGATGTTTCCTATAGGGGAGGGGTATCCAGAACTAGAGGGAAGAGCCTTAAAATTGAGGAGTGACCTTTTAGAACAGAGGTAAGGAAGAAATTTTTTAGCCAGGCAATAGTGAATCTGTGGAATGCTCTGCCACAAACTGCAGTGGGGGCTAGGTCTGTGGGTATATTTAAGGCAGAAGTTAATAACCGCCTGAGCAGTCAGGGCACCAGAGGATATGGCGAGAAAGCAGATGTATAGGGTTATGTGGGATCCAGAGTCAGCCTTGATGAAATGACGGAGCAGACTCAGTAGGCTGAATGACCAAATTCTGCTCCTATGTCTAATGGTCTTGTGGTCGTATTACAGAGTTAACATTCATTAACAACTACCTTTAAAATTCTTAATGAATGGTCCTGCTGGAGATTCTGGTCTGCTTTTACATCCACTTTCACCTCCATCTTGTGATGTATTCCTTCAGGGGAAAAAAAAAATCAATACCTCATCTTGCCTGAATCCCTAAGTTTGTCTCTTTACACCTTTTAAACCTAAGGGTCATAGACGTGAATAGATGCATTGAACATCCAGTTTAGCTAATGGCAGTCAGAACTGATGTCATCACTTTAGAGCCAGACCCAATTTGCTTTTGTCTGCAGGCACTACTTTAATTTAATTCATTCCTTGGGATGTGGGCTTCACTAGCCAGGCAGAATTAATGTTCAGCCCTCCTTGCTCTTAAAGGTGGTGGTGAGATACTATCTTAAAGCATGCAGTTCTCCAGTTGTAGGTGCTTCCATGGTGCTATTGGAGAAGGAATTTCATAATTAGGATCCAGTGTCAATGAAAGAGTCTGCAGTTCTGCAGCTGGCCTCATCATTCACCTCAGAACCCACAAAACTGTAGTAGCTCACAGTCATCCTTGATCCTGAAAGTCTGTCTAAAATGACAATGCTGCACTGTTATTCATGCTTTACACCGGTCTCCTCCTGCTGAGGATGGACTGATTGACTAGATGGATTGGATTTGTCTTAGTTTGAGTGTACAGGGCATACATAGGCAGTTTACCATATTGCTGAGTAGGTGCTAGTGTTGTAATTGTACTAGAACAGCTTGGTTGGGATGCTGAAGTACTATGGCTGAGAAGTCAGAATCAGAATCAGAATCAGGTTTATTATCACCGGCATGCGACGTGAAATTTGTTAACTTAGCAGCAGCAGTTCAATGCAATACATAATCTAGCAGAGAGAAAAATAATAAATAAAATCAAATGTAATAATAAATAAACAAATAAATCAATTACAGATATTGAATAGATTAAATAAAATGGGCAAAAACAGAAATACTGTATTTTTTTTTTTAAAAGTGAGGTAGTGACCAAAGCTTCAATGCCCATTTAGGAATAGGATGGCAGAGGGGAAGAAGCTGTTCCTGAATCGCTGAGTGTGTGCCTTCAGGCTTCTGTACCTCCTACCTGATGGTAACAGTGAGAAAAGGGCAGGTCCTGGGTGCTGGAGGTTGATAATAATGGACGCTGCCTTTCTGAGACACCGCTCCCTGAAGATGGTATCGGAAGCAGTGCTATTGCATATACAGTATATGTGCCAAGCATTCATTAGGTTGGTGACTGGCCTCTTTGACGTGTATTTCGGAAGGAAGCAATGAATCATCTACTTTCCATTTCTGCTGAACATAATAGTGCGTGCTTCACTTACACCGATTGGACAGAAGCATCCTGTTGGGAAGGACCAGTAGAATGCTTGTGAAGTTTTGTACTCTTGCAGTTTACACTGATCACTTATTTTTGTTTCTGTGCACATGTACCCAAGATTCTCAATACCATCCCAAGCTCTCCTTTCCCACTTTGCAGTGATCATGGGCCAGAGATTCCCAACCTTTTTTATGCCATGGACCCTTACCATTAATCAAGGAGTCAACAGACCCCAAGTTGGGGCCTCCTGCTGTTGATAAATAACTTCTGGCTTCTTTACATTTTTTAATTTCAAAAGTATATTCATAAAAATGTGTACTGCACAGGAAATTGAATACAATTAGTATGTTTTTCTTTATGATTTAATATGCCATCAGATCAATACATTAAATGTGTTATCCAGCCAACTACGTACTTTTGCACAGCAGCAAGACCAGTCGTGTCCTCTTTTAACAATACACCCATGAAGTTTTTGGGAAGCTATTACAAGAATCCAGCCTCTGTCCAGTTATGGCAAGACCTTAGACTGTGATCTTTCCTGACAAAGCCTTTGCAATGACTGCACTGGGCTTTATTTTCTCCTAGGCACATTGCAATGCACAATGAAATGTGCCAGTTATTTACTGCAAGGCATTATCTTAAATTCCTTTCACCTCCAGCTCCATGTTAAGTTTCATACACAAAATGCTGGTGGAACACAGCAGGCCAGGCAGCATCCATAGGAAGAAGCACAGTCAAAGTTTCAGGCCAAGACCCTTCATCCTGACAAAGTGTCTTGGCCTGAAACGTCGACTGTGCTTCATCCTATGGATACTGCCTGGCCTGCTGCATTCCACCAGCATTTTGTGTGTGTTGCTTGAATTTCCAGCATCTGCAGATTTCCTCATGTTTCCATGTTAAGTTTATGTTGTTGTGTCCCACACGCTTGCCAGCAGGCTCCATCCCTCCCCCTCCTGTCTTCTATCATTTTGGATCTCCCCCTCCCACTTTCAAATCTCTTACTAGCTCTTCTTTCAGTTAGACCTGACAAAGGGTCTCGGCCCGAAACGTCGACTGTACCTCTTCCTATAGATGCTGCCTGGCCTGCTGCGTTCACCAGCAACTTTTATGTGTGTTGCTTGCCAGCAGGTTGTTAGCTGAAGAAGAAAGAAACTTTATTTCTCCAATGCGGATAAGTATACGGGCAATACTAAAAATAATTATAACTGTAAACGAGAGACCAAATGCACAAAGGGTTAACTAATTTGAGCAGCTGATCCTTTGTGATGTCTGACATGTGTGGATCAAACCACCTTTGTATCAATAGATTTATAAGTCCTTGGTTGTCTTTGTATTTTAAGAAAAGCTATGTGTTCAGGACTGTCCTTGGTAATTAAAAAGCAGGATGGTTATCTTAAGTTCCCTATAATTACTAGAAGCTGAAAGCATAATAACCTTTCATTTCAATTTCAATGAAGTGGGACTATGTTTCCATGGTGAAACTATTCAGGAGAATCGGGCAATGTGGCTCTCCATTCTGGGGGCTTCAACACTTTCCTTGTTAAAAGCAGTCTGTATGCAGAGGGGGCAATAATGATGTGTACGCCACGTGGTCTTGTTAAATTAAATTGGGGACTAGACCATCTGGAATGGCTGAAGCTCAAGGTTAGGCAGTGTTTCATTGTGCCTGTCCACTGATCCACAGCCACTACTCATTTTTGGCTGTTTGTTTATAGCACTGCCAGGCTATTGAAGCAAGTACAGTCGCAATCTTTAGAAGAACTTGGACAGGTAAACTGATGAAGGGTCTCGACCCGAAATGTTGACGATTTATTCATTTCCATAGATTTTGCCTGACCTGCTGAATTCCCCCAACATTTTGTGTGTTTTGCTCTAGATAGGTTAACTCCCCTCTTCAAAGACAATGTGGATTTTAAGTTTTGGGACATTGGATTGTGGGCAAAGTGAGTGTTACATAGGATGCACAGTATTTTGATTATGGATTCAACAATAGCAACTTACATTAAAGGCTCTACAATTCTTTGGAAAAAGTTTCAGCATAATTCTGGTGCAAGGAAATTGATGTCTTGAAGTCTTATCCAAGATAAACAATGTCATTTCTAAATGTACTCAGGTGCAACATTGCAGTATTGTATCTGCCAAGAACCGCTGCTGTATAATGTGAAGGCTCTCCCTGGCCCCTGCAAAAGACAGAATGCGAGTTTCCTATACTTGCTGAGAAACACTCCCATAACTAAGTCCTTCTTAAAGTGCAGGCATGATTTATTAGCTGAAACTTTCATTGCATGACAAAGATATATTTAGACTTAATAGATGTATGTTCATTACCTCAATTACTTCTGCTAATTGCTTATTTTTGTTGTTTCTTACGTTTGAACATAATAGCAGCCAATGTTTGCTTTGTGTATTTTGGCATGAGTCACAAGGAAATTTTTTGGCCAATATTCATTGTGAGGAAAGTTGGCCCAAGGTGCGTGAGAGAGAGAAAGAGAAATCCTTTGCATGTCAAAAAACTTGATCAAAGTAGTGCATTTTAAGTGATCTTGTAGAAAATAAAACTATGGAAAGAGTGTGGTGATGGTTGGTGAAAGTACACTACAAATATTGAGACAAAGAAGCAAAGGCATTGTGAGAAGTTAGGAAAAATACTTGGTGTTCAGGAGTATGAGTTGGAATATCTGATTTTGGAATTTGGAAAAAATAATTATTCATCAATTGGAGAAAGCTAATTGGTTTTGAAGGATTTGAACACAAAAATCAAGTTTGGAAGTAGTGCTTGAAGGACATGGAATTAATACTGTATCTTTATAGGGATTCCTTTCAGGTTGAGGAAGACTTGCATTTACTATATTTTGTGGGTTTTTAGGTGACTACTGTGGGGCCCGCAGACACTTAGAATAATGGGTAGAAGCATCCTGTTGGGAAGGACTAGTAGATAGCTTGTGAAGTTATATACTCCAGTTGTTTACACTGATCATTTATTTTTGTTTCTGTATACTTGAGATGCATGTACACAAGATTCTCAATACCATCCCAAGCTCTCCTTTCCCACTTTGAAGTGATCTTGGAAAAGGATTCCTGATTTAGATCTCAACATGAGTAATAACAGTGAACTGCGTCTCCTGTCATCAAAAAGCTGGAAGATAGCCTGATTCTTTAAATAACAAAAGGAGTTTTTAAAAATGAAAAACGAGACCCAGGTAGCATCTCCTTACTGTGTGAACTGTTTGTAGAAATAATTTTCCAATCCACATCACAAAAATTTTTCCTATAGACCAGGCAATTCTTTTTGAACTTCCCATGCTGCCATCCAGAGTATTTACAATATTTAAGGAACCATGCCAGTATTTTCCTTGTCCTGCCTTTGTTTTGTGTTTCACCACATGTACTCCCCACTGTTAGCCATTCAATATTTCTAGCCTGGATTTGGACAGCTCTCTGGCTTTTCAGATCTGTATACACTTTTCTAGACATAATTCTTCCTCTCACAGTAGCCATTCCCTCAGGCTGAACTCCCGGATTACAACAGTAATTGATACCTGATGAGTGAATCCTTCAAATCTGTGCAACTGAGGTCTTCGGTAACGGTCTTGGCTCTATTAAGAAGCATTCTTCCTGCTTCAGGTTGCATGTATAAAAAAACAGTAACAGTCAATTCATTCATTTCTAGGACTTGCAGTGCACGTAATGAATTCTCCCGGGTCTCATTTGTTGACTTCTTGATATGATACAATTTTCTCTCTCTTTGTGTGACCAATGCCTACGTTGGTCTGCTCTACTTTACACGCAGTGTAAAATTGTAGTGGTGCAGCAGTTAGTGCTGCTGCCTCATAGATACAGACACCCGGGTTTGATCCTACCATTGGAATCTTCCTCTATGGACCTTTGCAAACAGGAGAAAATCTACAGATGCTGGAAATCCAAGCAACATAACACAAAATGCTGGAGGAACCCAGCAGGCCAGGCAGCATCTATGGAAAAGAGTACAGTTGACATTTCAGGCTGAGACCCTTCATCAGGACTGGAAAAAAAGATGAGGAATCGGAGTAAGAAAGTGGGGGAAGGGGAGGAAGAACCACCAGGTAATAGGTGAAACCAAAAGGGGATGGGTTGGGAACTTTGTTCAGTCTCCCTGTGACCCCAAGTGTGCTAGTTTCCACATGCATCCTAAAGATATGTGGGTTCTGTTGTGTATCTAATATTCCAATAATATTGTAAATATATTTGATTGTTTAATATATTCTTTGTTTAGTAATTAATTATGGGTTATATGTATGAAGTACTGTACATGAATGACATATTTCATTATGCCACCATGTCATAAGTGCGTGCCTCACTAAAACGAGAAAATGAAATGTTCACGAGTTATCTCTCAGGCTCCCCATGTTTTTCTTTCGGTTAATTTTACAGTTAAAAAACATAACACTGGCAACAGGGTAGTTTTAAAATGAACTCGAGACAACTACCAACCTATTGAAGTGCAACATGTTTCTTTCTTCGCAAGGGAAAGAGAGAGAGATTCTCGAGTTTTAAAAAAAAGCACAGCCGTTTTTTTTCTTCAGAAATACAACAGGAACATTGAGTTTAAAAACGGCAGAAAACAGACAAAATGTGTGTGTTCAGAAGCAGTGAGGACCAGGTGATGATAATAAATCATTTTAAAAAAGCAGAAAAGGTTGGCTACGTGGGAAAGATAGACAAGTTTGATTACACAGCAAGTGTTGTATACTAAATGGATTGAGCAGTATTTTGAAGCAACTGAAAGAGCCAATGAAAAGCAAGTGCCTGAATACTGAGTGCTATAGCTGGAAAGGCATACAGTTTGTTTAGAAGTTTAACTGCTCCAACCAAACCAGCTGAAATGAGCTTTACTGATATTGTGAAAGTAATGCAGGGACATTTAGAACAGAAACCATTGTTGATTGCAGAGTGCTTTAGGTTTCATAAGTGGAATCAAAAGGAAGAAGAGTCCATTTCAGCAGACGTGCCTGAATTGAAGAGATTGTCCGAGCATTGTCAGTTCAGTGACAGGCTTAAATGAGAGATCATTTAGTTTGTGTAATCTTACAAAAATGCCTCCAAGCTGAAGCACAACTCATATTTAAGAGAGCAGTTGAAATCATTGTATCAATGGAAACAGCAGACAGAGATGCAGTTTGGTTGCAGTAAGGAATGAAATTGAGCAGAAACAAAATGGCAACGAATAAATAGAAACTGGCCTGGCTGAACAAACTGTTACCACAAACTGTGAGCAGGGGCTCACATACATCAGACCAATGCAGGTTTAGATGTGAAACTTTCAGATATTGTAACAAATTAGGACACATACAAAGAGCATGTCGGGCAGCCAAAAATGGCTGCACAGGGAAGAGAAAAAAGATAAAAAGTCAAGTTGCTGTTTCAAAAAGAGCACTAATTTGCATGTGGTTGATGAAACATCTGAGAATGATGGGAGTGAAACAGCACTGGGTAGCCTTGAGACTTCCAATGCGAAAAATAACAAGAGAGAAACAAGCAACACACACAAAATGCTGGTGGAACGCAGCAGGCCAGACAGCAAACACGGGAAGAAGCACAGTTGACATTTCAGGCCGAGACCCTTCGTCAGGACTAACTGAAAGTAGAGCTAGTAAGAGATTTGAAAGTGGGAGGGGGAGGGGGAGATCTGAAATGATAGGAGAAGACAGGAGGGGGAGGGATAGAGCTAAGAGCTGGAAAGTTGATTGGCAAAAGGGATACGAGGCTGGATAAGGGAGAGGATCATGGGACGGGAGGCCTAGGGAGAAAGAAAGGGGGAGGGGAGCACCAGAGGAAGATGGAAAGAAGGCACGGAGTTATTATGAGAGGGACAGAGAGAAGAGAGAATCAATATGACTTACACCAGAAGTGAACGAAGAAATGAATTAAAATGGAATTGGACACTGGCATGGCAGTTGCATTCCTTTTACAAAATAAGTTTGAATGGCATTTCAAAGGTACAGAACTGAAGCCTGCAGATATCCAACTAAGAACTTATAATGGAGAAAAGATCATTCCTGTGGGAATAGCATTCATAACAGCAATGAAATACAGTAACCAACAAGCCACATTGGGCTTGTATGTAGTAAAAACAGGAGGGCCAGCATTGTGAGTGCATGAGTGGCTGAAGCAACTACAACTTAATTGAAGATACATCCACCATTTGCATGCACTTTCCCTGCAATAGAGTCAACTGAAAATAAATTAAGCTAAGTACTTGATGATGCCACAGCAGTGTTCAAGGATAGCTTTGGAAAACTCAAACATGTCATGTGTAAAATAGTGTTAAATTAAAATGCCTCAGCTGGGTTTTACAAAGCCCGCCCATTCCTTATACGATCTGTGATAAAGTAGCTAGTGAGCTGGATGGCATTGAGGCTGAAGGAATTCTTTCCAAGATTGATTGGAGGCCATGGACAATGCCAGTGGTCCCAGCAGTCAAGAAAAGTCTGTCAGGGCCTGTGGTGATTTTAAGATCACCATCAACCCAGTACTGAAAGTATATCAGTACCCTCTGCCCACAATAGAAGATAACTTTGCAAACCTTTCTGGAGGAAAATACTTCAGTTGAGACCTACCTACAGATGGAAATGGAAGAGTCCAAAGAGTTTCTCACCATAAATACTCACAAAGGGCATTATCACTATAATAGGCTTATTTTTGAAGTAGCATTTGCATCTACACTCTGGCAGAAAGTTATGGACCAGGTGCTCCAAGATTGTCCAGACAATCAGTGCTGGATGGCGTCATTACTACCAGTGAGGATGATAGGGAACATCTCCAAAATCTCAGCACAGTGTTAAAAAGATTAGAATTTTATGGGCTCAGAGCACAATGCAACAGATGTGAATTGTCTAAACCAAACATCACTTACTGTGGTCACACCATTGATGCACAAGACTTACACAAGTGTGCTGAGAAAAGTCAACCCAGTGTCAAAGGATATGTCACACTTGTGGTCCTTGTAATGATTTGTCAAATACTATAACAGTCTGCCAAACTTCGCTACTGTGCTCCACCCCTTGAACTCATTGCTACAGACTGGGAAGAAATGACAATTGATAAAGCAATGTGAGATGACTTTCCAAAATATAAACAAAATGGTGACGTCAGACACTGTACTTTTGATCCAAATCATCCAGTGAAGCTTGCCTGTGATGTATCACCTTATGGTATAGGGGCAGTCATGTCACATGTTATGAGCGATGGAAGTACATCACCATAGCATTTGCATCATATTCCCTTATTGCTACAGAGAAAAATTATACACGGATTGACAAAGAGGCCTTGAGTCTAGTTTGGGGTGACAAAATGTTACAAACAGTATTTGTGTGTGAAAGAGTTTATACTCGTTACTGATCATCAACTACTAGTGTCCATTTTCTATCCACAGAAGGGTGTTCCACTAACAGCAGCAAAACAAATGCAGAGGTGGGTTCTGTTTCTTGGAGTACACAATTACAAGATCAAGTTCAAGAGGACAACTAATCATGGAAATGCTTTTGGGTTGTCCCATATACGCTTGGAAAATGAAATAACCTGAAAAATTTACAAAAGGGAACATTCCTCTTAATGTATTCTCCCTAATGCAAATTGAAAGGCAGAGATGATCCAAAGGGATACCAGAAAAGACCCCACACTTTCTCAGATCTACATAACCACACAAAATGGTGGGAATGTGCAACAGAAATTCCAATTTCCCTGTTTTTACCAGCACCAGGGTGAAATTGCCCTTATGTGGGGATTGAGAGTTGTTGTACCATCCCAGCTGAGAGCTAAAGTGTTGGAGGAGCTACAAGCCAGTCACCTAGGCATGGTCAAGGTGAAAGCATTGGCTTGAAGCTTTGTCTTATAGCCTGGGATAGAACAGCAGATCGAACAGCTTGCATGCACTGTTCAAGATACCAACAAGTCCAGAAGATGCCAAGAGGAGCAATGTCAAAAAACCACACTACACTAAAACTGCATTAGAAGCTGGCCAACTCTGCATATCACAAAGTAGCACACTCCACACCCAACAGCTCACCAGCTATGCTGGGTCATCTCATGCGTTCACGCTTGGATCTCCTCAAGCCCAATTTCAGAAGGAGTATGCAAGACAAGCAGCTGAGACAAATTGAGGGGTTCTCAAACAAGGAGGCATTGGAAGTTGTGTTGAACCAATCTTATAGAGTTTTTCAAGGAAGTTACCAGGAAAGATGATGAAGACAAGGCAGTGGATTTTGTCTACATGGACTTTAGCAAGGCATTTGACAAGGTCCTGCATGAGAAGTTATTCAAGAAGGTTGAGTCACTTGGCATTCCAAATGAGGTAGTAAATTTGATTAGACATTGGTTTTGTGGGAGAAGCCAGAGAATGGTAGTAGATGGTTGCCTCTTTGACTGGACTGGAGTGCCGCAGGGATCGGTGCAGGATCTGTTGTTGGTTATAATATATATCGATAAGCTGGATGATAACGTAGTTAACTGGATCATCAAGATTGCGGATGACACTAAGATTGGGGATGTAGCAGTGAGGAATACTAGCAGAGCTTGCCGTAGGATCTAGACCAACTGGAAAAATGGGCTGATAAATGGCAGATGGAATTTAATGCAGATAAGTGTGAGGTGTTACACTTTGGTAGGACCAGCCAGGGTAGATCTTACACAGTGAAGGGTAGGGCATTGAGGAGTGTGGTAGAACAAGGGACTCTGGGAATACAGGTCCACAATTCATTGAAAGTGGTGTCACAGGTAGATAAGACCATAAAGAAAGCTTTTTCCACATTGGCCTTCATAAATCAAAGTATTGAGTACAGGAGATGGGATGTTATGTTGAAGTTGAGACAAATTGAGGGGTCCTCAAATGAGGCATTGGAAGCTGTGTTGAAACAATCTTACAGAGTTTTTATAGACATTGATGAGGCTTAATGTGGAGTATTTTGTGCAGTTTTGGCCACCTACCTACTGGAAAGATGTAAATAAGGTTGAAAAAGTATAGAGAAAATTTACAAGGATGTTGCTGAGACTGGAGGACCTGAGTTATAAGGAAAGATTGAATAGAATGGGACTTTATTCCTTGGAACATAGAAGATTAAGGGGAGGTTTGATAGAGGTATACAAAATTATGAGGCGTATAGATAGGGTAAAGGCAAGCAGGCTTTTCCCTCTGAGGTTGGGTGAGACTACAGCTCGAGGTCGTTAAAGGTGAAAAACTTAAGCGTAACATGAGGAGAAACTTCTTCACTCAGAGGATCGTGAGAGTGTGGAATGAGCGTCCAGTGCAAGTGGTGCATGCAAACTCGATTTCAATGTTTAAGAGAAGTTTGGATGGGTACATGGATGGTAGGGGTATGGAGGGCTATGGTTTGGGTGCAGGTTGATGGGAGTAGGCAGTTTAAATGGTTTGACATGGACTAGATGGGTTGAAGGGTCTCTTTCTCTGCTGTATTTTTCTATGACTCTATGGAGACAACACAATGATCAGTTGAGGAGAGTAGATCCATTGTTAGAGAAGAAAGGTGTCCAGGGCTGAACCACTTCCTGCATTCCCTGAGTTAACTGCTGAAACCACTATGGAGGAGACCCCAGAACCTGAGACTGTTCCACAGCCGCAGGTCTCACCTGATAAGAATAGTGATCGTCCCCACCCAACCGCCCCCCCCCCAACCTCTAGACTAGAAAGACATCATCCCACAACAGAAATTAAGAAATCCTCTGCAGCAACTATCTTTAGGCCTGAATGGGACAATTTAAAATGTATTATGTTGTGGATGTTTATATAATAGTTGTATTATGTAGTACACTGCGTGTATAGCTGAGATGCATTCTATATTGATTTAGATTTTATAGCTAAGCAGGGAGGGGTGTTGTGTTTTTAATATTTCAGTAATTTTGAGTAATATTGTGAATATATTGTTCGATTTAAGCATTGCTTTGTTGTTTACACAATTCATTGTGAATTAAGTGCAAACACGAGGAAATCTGCAGATGCTGGAGTTTCAAGCAACACACATAAAAGTTGCTGGTGAATACAGCAGGCCAGGCAGCATCTGGATGAAGGGTCTCGGCCCAAAACGTCAACTGTACCTCTTCCTAGAGATGTTGCCTGGCCTGCTGCGTTCACCAGCAACTTTCATTATGGATTATATGTACAAAGTATGTAAATAGCATACATTATTATGCATGCACCGCGTCCTATGTACACGCCTTGATAAAAGTACATGAGTTTTCTCCCAGGCTCCCATGTTTTTCTTTCGATTAGTTTTGGAGTTATAAAACACAACAAATTCTTCAGTTAACTGCCTACCATTCGTGTAAGTAATAGGCAATAAAAGAAACAAAGAGGCATTGATAGAGAATACTTTGCAGGGATATGGGAAAGAGACAAATGGAATTGTTTTGCTGGGAGAAAGCAAGGATCAGAAAGGCCAAATAGCCTCCTTTGTACCAAAATAAATAATCCATTCCTTCTACATTCGGGGGACAGGTTACTATTAGAAATTTGGAGGCTCGAGCACTTTATTTCCTCTATTGTGTACTGCCCCAACTGAATCACACAGCCCAGTCTCTCATTGTGCATTCATGTGTTACTGTAATTGGGAGGTGTCACTCAGAGTTCACTGTTCAGGCTCAGGCAGAGCATTTAAATGTCATAGTTCCATTCAACAGCGTTTCTGACAGCAGCCCCAGCATCTCCTCACGTTCACCCTGCAAGATACTAGAGTTTAATTTAATTTGAACAAATAGCCAGGAAGATTATTTCCAATTTACTAATGACACGGGAGGAGGTCATTTGCCCAATTGAATCTGCACTGGCTTACAAGGCAAATTTCATTCCCCAACCAATTTTCTCCCCACATTCCCATCAGTCCAACTGCTCACTTACACACGAGGGACAACCATCAGTGGCCACAAAGAACAAATTGTAGTGTTTCTCTCCTGCATGTTAACTCTGCAGCGATAGCACTAAAACAATAAATTGGTTTATCATTGTCATATGCACCAAAGTACAGCGGAAAAACTTTGTTTTGCACGCCATCCATACAAATCATTTCATCACTCACTTCAGTGCACTGAGGTAGTACAGTGGAAAAGTAATAACTGAACAGTGTTACAGATAAAGAGAAAGTACAGTGTAGGCAGACAATAAGGTGTAAGGCCATGACATCTAGATGGTGACATTACCTGACAAGTTCCACAATTAAACATTATACAGGTTGTGCACCCCTTTTCAAGAATATTTGTAGCCGGAAGTGTTTCTGATTTCAGATTTTTTTGGGATTTTGGAATATTTGCATCTATATAACGAGATAGCTTGGGGATGGGGCCAAAGCCTAAATACTAAATCCATTTATATTACATATGCAGCTAATATATACTGTATATAGTGTAGGTGACTTTATATAATATTTTAATAACTTTGTGCATGAGACAGTGTACAATTTTAACAAAAGTGAGTGGCTGTTGGACATCGCCATCATTCCTGCCTCTGAATTTATGTGCTACTGGTAAACCATCTTTGCCTTACATTTGCTTATCATTCATATGTACTGATGCAGCCATTCAGCATGTTAGATTTTCATCAGCGACAATCTTGGCGAACTCACCAATGAATTTCTCTGCTGCTTCATGATCAGCAGACACTTTAACATCACAAATCTTTAAAAATTTAATGCCGTGCCTTTTCTTAAATTTCTGGAACCAGCCTACTGAATATTCACTATTATCTTCCATTTTCAATTTGTCATGATAGATCTTCGCTTGTTTCATGATCGGCTTACCACTAAGCAGCATATATTCACTCCAATGCCAATGAATCCACTCTTTCAATACATGGCAAGATCTTCATTTTTCACTTTATGCAGTGTTCATTACATATGTGAAGTCAATTTTCAGAACCGTATGGTGTGCAAAGACCTGCACATCGCCTAGAAATCTTTGCAGCACCTTGTGGAATTTTCCATTTGTGATGCATTTTGGATGTTTTCAGATTTTTGAATTCTGGATTCAACAGTGCATCCGTTACAAGCAGTGTAGACAAGGAGACGGACAGCAGAGTGTTTGAGAAGGCAAAGGAAGGGCACAAGCTGAAAAAATCCTGAGTTACAATCTTTTCCCACTTTTGAGCAGAGGGCCTAGATTTTAGCTGAGGAAGGGAAAGATTTAAAGGGGACCCATGAGGCAACTTCTTTTCCCAGAGGTTGATGGGTATGTAGAACAAGCTGCCAGAGGCAGGTACAATTACAATATTTAAAAGACATTTGGACAGGTACATATGTAGGATTTAGAGGGATAGAGGCAAAATACACATTTCCCATTACTACCATTAGGAGGAGGGACAGGACTCTGAAGACTCACTCTAAGACTGTTGAAAGTCTAGTCAAGAAGAAAAGAAAAGCTTACAAAAGGTTCAGAAAACTAGGTAATGATAGAGATCTAGAAGATTATAAGGTTAGCAGGAAGGAGTTTAAGAATGAAATTAGGAGAGCCAGAAGGGGCCATGAGATGGCCTTGGATTAAGGAAAACTGCAAGGCATTCTACAAGTATGTGAAGAGCAAGAGGATAAGACATGAGAGAATATGACCAATCAAGTGTAAAAGTGGAACCGGAGGAGATGGCAGTGGTACTTAATGAAAACTTTGCTTCAGTATTCACTACGGAGAAGGATCTTGGCGATTGCAGGGATGACTTGCAGTGGACTGAAAAGCTTGAGCATGTTGATATTAAGGAAGAGGACGTACTGGAGCATTTGGAAAGCATCAAGTTGGATAAGTCACTGGGACTGGATGAGATGTACCCCAGACTACTGTGGGAGGTGAGATAGGAGACTGCTGAGCCTCTGGCAATGATCTTTGCATCATCAATGGGGACAGGGGAGGTTCCGGAGGATTGGAGGGTTGCAGATGTTGTTCCCTTATTCAAGAAAGGGAGTAGAGATAGCCCAGGAAACTATAGACCAATGAGTCTTACTTCAGTGGTTGGTAAGTTGACGGAGAAGATCCTGAGAGGCAGGATTTATGAATGTTTGGACAGGCATAACATGATTAGGAATAGTCAGCATGGCTTTGTGAAAGTCAGGTCATGCCTTACAAGCCTGATTGAATTTTTTGTGGATGTGACTAAACACATTGACGAAGGTAGAGCAGTAGATGCAGTGTGTATGCATTTCAGCAAGGCATTTGATAAGGTACCTCGTAAAAGGCTTATTGAGAAAGTAAGGAGGCATGGGATCCAAGAGGACTTTGCTTTGTGGATTCAGAACTGGCTTGCCCACAGAAGGCAAAGAGTGGTTGTAGATGGGTCATATTCTGCACGGAGGCCGGTGACTAGTGGTCTGCCTCAGGGATCTGTTCTGGGACCCCTACTCTTTGTGATTTTTACCAGTGACCTGGATGAGGAAGTGACGGATGGGTTTGTAAATTTGCTGATAACACAAAGATTGGGGGTGTTGTGGATAGTGTGGAGGGCTTTCCGAAGAGGTTACAGTGGGATATCGAAAGGATTCAAAACTGGGCTGAGAAGTGACAAATGGAGTTCAACCCAGATAAGTGAGGTGGTTCATTTTGGTAGGTCAAATATGATGGCAGAATATAGCATTAATGGGAAGACTCTTGGCAGTGTGGAGGATCAGAGGAATCTTGGGGTCCAAGTCCATAGGACACTCAAAGCTGCCATGCAGGTTGACTCTGTGGTGAAGAAGGCATACAGTGCGTTGGCCTTCATCAACTGTGGGATTCGTTCAAGAGCCAAGAAGTAATGTTGCAGCTATATAGGACCCTGGTCAGACCCCACTTGGAGTACTGTGCTCAGTTCTGGTCACCTCACTACAGGAAGGATGTGGAAACTATAGAAAGGATGCAGAGGAGATTTACAAGAATGTTGCCTGGATTGGGGAACATGCCTTATGAGAATAGGTTGAGTGAACTTAGCCTTTTCTCCTTGGAGTGGCAGAGGATAACAGGTGACCTGATAGAGGTGTAAAAGATGATGAGAGGCATTGATTGTGTGGATAGTCAGGGCTGAAATGGCTAACTCCAAAGGGCGCAGTTTTAAGGTGCTTGGGAGTAGGTACAGAGGAGATGTCAGGGATATGTTTTTTTTACACAGAGAGTGGTGAGTGCATGGAATGGGCTGCCGGCAATGGTGGCAGAGGCGGATACAACAGGGTCTTTTAAGAGACTCCTGGATAGGTACATGGAGCTTAGAAAAATAGAGGTCTGTGGGTAACCCTAGGTAAGTTCTAAAGTAAGTCCATGTTCGGCACAGCATTGTGGGCTGAAGAGCCTGTATTGTGCTGTAGGTTTTCCATGTTTCTAATATTTTAAGTGCAACTTCTCCGCCATCGGATTTCTGAATGGTCCACTGTTTCTTTTCATATTACTTATTTATTTACTTGTTTATAAATAAATTACAGTATATTTGTATGTCTTCACTGTACTGCTTCCACAAAATTACGCATTTTACAAGAGGTCAGTGATAATAAAGCTGATTCTGCAACGGAGGCAAATAAGACCAGCTCAGGTAGGCAATATGGTCAGCATGGACCCATTGGGCCAATGGACTTGTTTCCCTGTTGTGTTGGTTTACTAGTGTCACACATACTGAGATACTGTGGAAAGATTTTGCCTTTGTGCCACCTAGACAGATCAAGTCATACTTAGTTACATCAAGGTATTAAAAAGAAAGCAAAATCGTGTTGCAACTACATAGAAAAGGCAGGTAGATTTATGAAGTGCAAGTACCACAACAATTTAGATTGGGTGATCAATGGTTCTTCTTTTAGCCCTTGACCCTATGAATTACATCTGATTATAAAGGGGAGACTCGGGCTTTAGTGATGGGTGAACTGACTTGCAGAGGACATGAGTGATGGTGACGGATGTAGGTAGCATTTCTAGCTGAGAAGCCGTAGGGTTAGCGGCACAGTCTAGAGTCAGGCAACATCCTGGATTTAAGTGGCAAATGGCAGCAATTCTGCATGCTGCTGTAAGATTCATGTCTCTCAGTCAGATGGGAGCATTGCAGCTCTGGTGGCCACTTCCTGACTAAGCCTTCATGTTGGTGAAGCTGGGTTTACTGGGATTTGTCACCAAGCAGGTGGGACTGGCACAGGGTCTTGAACCATCTATTTCAAACAGGATTTGTCAGGCTGAAGGGAAGGAAGATAAAAATCATAAATTTCTATTTTTAATCAAATATTTAAGTTTGCTTGAAGTTATCAAACATTACTTGTCGACTTTTTAAACATATTTAATAGTTTTCAAATGTTTATAAATGTCTGAAGTTGAGAAAATGATATTAAAAATGCCAGAAGTTTTGAAAGTCAGCAAAGCAGGGCATGGAGCTGTCAAACAGTTCAGGGGGAGAGTCTTGTCCTGGTCCACTTGTGTCACTCTGTTTCATCACTTCAGGCTCTGCTGCTGCTCGGCCTTATTGTCTGACTTTGGGACCACCTGGTTACGCAAGGTCAGACTTAGCATCTGGCTGATGTAGCTCTTGGGAGAAAAGGTGATTCTGAGTGGTGACAAGAGTGGCAGTGAAATCCAGGCCACTGTAATTAACCTATAATTCCTGGAGTCTCCAAGCAATGTAATAGCAGTGGAAAACCTATCCTGAATTGAATCCCCTCCCTGGGGTGTGTTCTGAGCCACTAGGCCAGTGACTTCAGTCCTCTCCCCACTTTATTTCTTTCACTTATTGATCAAAAATCTCATTCCAAGCAAATCGTCTCTCCGCCTACTCTTGGATGCAGTTCCCTGACATAACTGTGAAGTATGACTTGAGAGGTTGCTTCCTGAGAGATTTGGTCGTAGATCTTGCATTGCTGCTGAGCTGTTTGGGATCGAGGCTCTGACTGAAGTCACCGTGGAAGACGGTGTTGATGTACAGCTCATTGCCACTGTTGTGCCTAATCAAATGGGTGGAAAGCACTCTGATGCCTTGTGTATGCAATGAGATCCAGTGAGCCTTGTGGAAAAGAGAAATTCGTGTCCAAAGCTCCAGTGACAGCTTCTGTCATTGGCACTTTGGTGAATTCTTCAGCTGCTGAGGTCGAGGCGTACAGAATGATGTATCCCCAATTCCATGAGATGTACTCTGTGTATTCTCAGCTTCCTGAGATGAGTACAAAATGGGTCAGAAGGTGAGCTTCACTTTCTTTGAGTCAGTATTCAGCTGACACACCAATTCAGTGCTGAGAGAGTGTTACAGTGATGGAGATCCTGTCTTTCAGATACATGCCACTGCTTGAAGAGGGGCAGCAGAGTTATCACAGCTGCTCTAGTGAAGATTTATCCCCACTTCTCATCATATTCTCTTTAATACTGTCTGTGAGGTTATGCTGTAAGCAGGTTGAATACAGTGACAGCACGTAAGTGTGCTTTGTTCATTCTAAAAGTGTTTTGATATAACCATGTGTTGTAAAATGCAGCACTAACTTCAATCAGACTTAAATTTGATGAAAGAGTTATCAAAGGGCTTTGGGGAGCCTTCCCCAACTACTATCCAGCCTCCTTTCTGTGGGATGGTCTCATGTGTGAAGGCAATTACATTTGCTTGCAGTGCCTAGCGCAGTCAGACATCCTGGGCTTACACCTTGTTAGGCTGAGGTGTCAGTACGGAATTGATGGATCATCAGCTCCACACTTTTGCTTGAGATGGGGGTGGGGAGGGGAACAGTCTCTTTTGCAAGGAATGAGGAGAAATTGGAGAGGAAATGCACCATATTTGGGATGAGAGGTGAGTCGTACCAGCGTTTGTCTCGGTTTGTTTGGAATTAGTCCACCCCTTCCTCATCAGGTATAAAAGTGAATGCTTTATTGTTTTCTATTTATTTCCACAGCAAGCAAAACTTGATGCTGGTTCTAGGAGCAAATATTTTGATCATGGCTTGCATTGAGGATTGAGATACTGTCAGATGCATAAAAGAAGTACCAGCATGTTCAGGTTATCTTGGTCAGGCTGTACAGGTAGGATGTACACTGATCAACCAGGCTCACTACTGTTCAGTCAAGGCAAGAGAGAGTATTGAAAACAACCAACTTGCTAGAGGTAGGTCCAGAGTAAGGTGCTGGAAGAGGAGCAGAGGGCAGATGATTAGACTGTTCATCCAGTGTAATTGAAGTTGAATGCATATGCTGGAACCTAAAGGAGTCAGCAGAATGAAAGCTATTCTACTGTGGAGTCCATGCTAGTACACAACTGTGAAAGTTCAGTGTTTGAGATTTCATTGGCAGCCAGAGATCAAAGTAACAAACGTGCGTTATGCAAAATATAAAATGCTTACCTTCTTAACGAAGACTTTTTGCAAAGTAGTTAATTGGATATGAAACATCAAGTGTCATACCAAGAGCTCGATTAGCTGGCATAACATTCCAAGTTCTTTGCATTTACTTTTCTCTTATCCTTTCGCTTGCCTTCTGTTTTCTTTTGGTACCAGTCTTGCACCTCTCTTATTTCTTGTCTCCAACTGATTATCACAAGTATTGCTCAACTTTCTGTGGTGTAGCACTGATCTAATAGCGCAGATTTGATCCTTGCTGGGTTAACTGATCCCAGACCAGCCAGCACTAGACTGATTTAAATGTACTCAGCATAATCCAACTGGAAAGCCTGATTAGCATCGACCCACTTGTCCATTTACCCTATTTTCTCTGGGCAACATTGGCTGATATCCTTGGATTATATTGTCTGGAGCATGCAATCTAGCCTTCAGATCTGTGATACGACTTCACCACCCGTACCACCAAACTTAATTCCTTTACTGCAGCATTCCTACCACACTTTCCTTCTCCCCGCTATTGATGACAAGCCAGCTCTTGTCACAGTCAGAGAAAATGCATTATCAAGGTATTTATATGTCACCATATACTACTTCAAGATTAATTTCTCACAGGCATTTACAAGAAAATAAAGAAATGCAATTGAATTATGAAAAACTATACATAAACTAAGTCTGACATATACTCACTGTGCAAAGGAGACAAATTGTGCAAATACAAAATAATAAAATTATTTTTAATAATGATAAACAATGCTGAGAACTTAAATTGTAGAGCTCTTCAAAGAGAGTCCACAGGCTGTGGAATCAGTTCAAAGTTGAGGTGGGTGAACTTATCCATGCCAGTCCCATTGCCTTTGCAAGCTCCATCCTTCAAACCCTCCATCAGCCTTTCCCCTCTCTCTCCACTCATTATCTTGGTCTCCCCAATCCCCCTTTCTCTCACCCTCTCTCCCTCCTCCTGTCTCTTGATCTTTCGCTCTGCAGTTAGGTTAGTTCTACCATGGGTGCAATGGAATCTCATCAGTTATGTAACAAGGAGGGAAATAAGTGGGAAAAATGAAAATAAAAATGGAAACCAGACTTTGCTATGTTGGGAGTATGTGTGACGAGATGGGGAACATCCAAATTGCAGTGACAATTGGCTTGATCCTGAAAACTGGCAGCACATATTGGATATTTAATCTATGTTTCTTATCAAACTGACAGAAAAGTGACATGACTTCAGCCTCCTGCTGTTGACAGCTCATCAAATGTGACTGCACTGTCGGCTGCATCATCATATCATCGTGTTGCTAATGGCTGCACTGTCACATTTCAATACTTCAGTTTGATGCCAACTGATCAGGAAAATATCAGTGAGCACAACAGTTAGAGACAAGAGGAAGAACTGCTCAACTCATCAAATTGATAGATCTGAACTCCCTGTTTTGCCGTTACTGTGAACTCCACCTTTGCTTCCTGTATTGTTTCTTCCATGGGCCCTGTGTAATAACCCAGTTGAAAAGAGATACTTATCCTTTGACTCAATATTTGAATATTTCATAGTGATTTTGTCACTTACTGCCACAATCCATTAGATTAACAACTTCCTTCTCAAAGAAACTAGGCTCACAGACAGATTTCTGGACCCTTCATCTGGAGCCGTGAGTTCACATCCCACTTTGGCAGCTAAAGAATTTCAGCTCAAATAAACATTTAATGCATATTGTCCTAGAAGCAATCTCAAAATTGGAGCATGACCATGTAAGGGAGAGATGAGAGAACATTTCTTAGACTGTGTATAGACTTTAGGGAGGTCCCCACAATCAAACATCCAGAATGGTTGCAGATGCTGCAATCTGTATGAACAAACAATATACTGAAGGAACTCAGTGAATCGAACAGCAGCTATGGGGGAAAAGGATTTGTCAATGTTTCGGTCTTGAGATCTGAAATATTGACAATTCCATTCCCTCCGTGGATGCTATTGAACCCGGTGAGTTCCTCCAGCTGATTGATTGTTGATACACAAACATTACAATGCTCATGTGGGTAGGGACGGGGAGGGAGGGGTGTTGTTTCCTGTGGATGAGGAGTTAAGAACCAGGGTCACAGTTTCAAAGAGATAGATGATTTAGGGCTGATTTTCTCTTACAGTGAAGGTTCAAAGCAGAGATTGTTAGATTTCTGGGTGTTAGAGGAATTAAGGCATTTGGGAAGAGGGCATGAAGTTGGCTCTGATGCACAAGATCAGCTATAATCCTATGTAGATCGGGCTTGAGGTGTTAGTCCAGCCTTTATTTCCTGTGTTTCTTCACTACTGCAATATCTAATGCAAGTAATTATCTTAGTTTCTGCATCATCTCCAGTTAATAGTTTAGTGAATTGCTGACTAGAGCCTTGAGCTGCGCTTAGTTGCTGCCTCTAATGTCAATATTTGCTAGCATGGCTTTTGCGGTTCTAAAGAGTCCTCAGACCCCCTCAGTGAGGGAAGGGAAATCACCCAGTGTTTCTGCTGCTAATAATTCTTGAAAAGAATGGCACCAGCAGGATGGACATTAGTCTCCCAGAACAGATCCTACGTCTGCTCAAAAACTGCACAGAGGAAAGGGTTGCTACTGCAAAGCAGTGAAAGCATGTTGGTATCAATCAGTGACCTCTAACAATAGCTTAAATTTATATAATGCCCTTTTACAGTAACAATAAGTAGTCTTCACAGAATAGAGACAAATTGATGGCGAGCCCAAGAAAGAGATATTCAAGGAGGCGGCTAATGAATTAAGCAAATAGGTAGATTCAGGTAGCGAAAGGGTGGAGAGGAGGAAGTGGGAGTTCCAGAGTTTTGAGCCCGAATGACAAAAGCCAAGTCAACCACTGTTGGAAATGGAAGAAGGGAAGGGAAAGCAGAGATTTCAGGAGCTTGAGTGATGGACTATGGACATTTCAAAGGGCTGTCTGCTTATTTTTGGTAGAGTTCACCATCTGTGTTGCAAGCAGTGTGCAGCCAGCCATTCACTTTGGATTTGGCCTTACTATTGATTGCCTTCAGCAATATGTTTTTATCAGTGTGAGCAAATGAGGTTTGAAAGATGTCATTGCTGGTTAGTGTGTAACCTCTCCAAACAGTACTCAAGGTATTCTGTTTGAATCTTGGAATCACTAACTTAAAACTGGGACCACGTTATTGAAAAGTTAATCCTCTTGAATTTGACTTTCAAGGACTCTTCATCTCAGGTTCTTGAGATTTAATGTGCATTTATTTATTACTATTATCTTTTTCTCTTTCTGTTTTTACTTGCACAGTTCATTGCTTTTTTCACATTGGTTGTTTGTTCATCCTGTTGAGTATGGACTTCCATTGATTCTTTTGGGTTTCTTGTACTTCCTGTGAATGCCCACAAGAAAATGAGTCTCTGGGTTGTATATGGTGACATATTATCAAATTACATATAAGTTCACTTGGAACTTTGAGAAGGTGTTTATGCAAGGGAATCATTTCCACAATGGTCTTTCATTGGGAATCGGAACAGCACAAAAATGCCAAAAGCACTCTGTACCCGGTCTGAGGTAAAGGAGGAAGATTTTTTTCTGGACATTGTGCCAGTTAATATATTAACTGGTGCTTCCTTTGCAAAGATGGAGATAAACCAGCGATCTGATTTGGCACAGTGGACTTACCTCCTGTTACCCCATTGACTTGCAACTGAGTGCAGTAGAGGAGCACAGACTCGATTAGCAGTGGAAATGCAAGCAGTTTATATCAAACATGGAGACATAAGCAAAAGAAGTACCACATGCTGACCTTTGAAAAATAATTATTTACTTTCTTTGGGTTAAATTTAATTTTAATTTATTTTCCCTTGCCTCCTCCTCTTCTATTCCCCATTGGTGGTCGTGGCTGTACTGTTTTGGGCACAACATTCTAGAATTCCCACTCAAACAATAATTTAAACTGTTTTCCATTAAGTTTATTTTTATGTTTATATTTTTTGGCTTTTAAGCTAACATAAAGTATTTATAAGTCTATTGACTCATAGAACATAGAATAGTACAGCACATTACAGGCCCTTCGGCCCACAATGTTGTGCCGACTCTCAAACGCTGCCTCCCATATAACCTCCCACCTTAAATTCCTCCTTATACCTGTCTAGTAGTCTCTTAAACTTCACAATTGTATCTGCCTCCACCATTGACTCAGGCAGTGCATTCCACGCACCAACCACTCTCTGAGTAAAAAACCTTTCTCTAATATCCCACTTGAACTTCCCACCCCTGACCTTAAAGCCATGTCCTCTTGTATTGAGCAGTGGTGCCCTGGGGAAGAGGTGCTGGCTATCCACTCTATCTATTCCTGTTATTATCTTGTGCACCTCTATCATATCTCCTTTCATCCTCCTTCTCTCCAAAGAGTAAAGCCCTAGCTCCCTTAATCTCTGATCATAATGCATAATCTCTAAACCAGGCAGCATCCTGGTAAATCTCCTCTGTACCCTTTCCAATGCTTCCACATCCTTCCTATAGTGAGGCGACCAGAACTGGACACAGTACTCTAATTGTGGCCTAACCAGAGTTTTATAGAGCTGCATCATTACATTGCGACTCTTAAACTCTATCCCTCAACTTATGAAAGCTAACACCCCATAAGCTTTCTTAACTACCCTATCTACCTGTGAGGCAACTTTTAGGGATCTGTGGACATGTACCCCCAGATCCCTCTGCTCCTCCACACTACCAAGTATCCTGCCATTTACTTTGTACTCTACCTTGGAGTTTGTCCTTCCAAAGTGTACCTCACACTTCTCTGGGTTGAACTCCATCTGCCACTTCTCAGCCCACTTCTGCATCCTATCAATGTCTCTCTGCAATCTTCGACAATCCTCTACACTATCTACAATACCACCAACCTTTGTGTCGTCTGCAAACTTGCCAACCCACCCTTCTACCCTCACATCCAGGTCGTTAATAAAAATCACGAAAAGTAGAGGTCCCAGAACAGATCCTTGTGGGACACCACTAGTCACAATCCTCCAATCTGAATGTACTCCCTCCACCACGACCCTCTGCCTTCTGCAGGCAAGCCAATTCTGAATTCACCTGGCCAAACTTCCCTGGATCCCATACCTTCTGACTTTCTGAATAAGCCTACTGTGTGGAACCTTGTCAAATGCCTTACTAAGATCCGTATAGATCACATCCACAGCACTACCCTCATCTATATGCCGGGTCACCTCCTCAAAGAACTCTATCAGGCTTGTTAGACACAATCTGTGCTTCACAAAGCCATGTTGACTATCCCTGATCAGACCTTGATTCTCTAAATGCCCATAGATCCTATCTCTAAGAATCTTTTCCAACAGCTTTCCCAGCACAGACGTAAGGCTCACTGGTCTATAATTACCCGGACTATCCCTACTACCTTTTTTGAACAAGGGGACAACATTAGCCTCCCTCCAATCCTCCGGTACCATGCCCGTGGACAACTTCTTAAGCTCCTTTCTTGCTTCCCTATATTCCTCAATAGACCCATCTGATTCTTGCTTCCTAAACCTCATGTATGCTGCCTTCTTCCACCTGACTAGATTTTCCACCTCACTTGTCACCCATGGTTCCTTCACCCTACCATTCTTTATCTTCCTCACCGGGACAAATTTATCCCTAACATCCTGCAAGAGATCTCTAAACATCGACCACATGTCCATAGTAAATTTCTCTGCAAAAACATCATCCCAATTCACACCCGCAAGTTCTAGCCTTATAGCCTCATAATTTGCCCTTCCCCAATTAAAAATTTTCCTGTCCTCTCTGCTTCTGTCCTTTTCTACGATAATGCTAAAGGCCAGGGAGCGGTGGTCACCGTCCCCCAGATGCTCACCCACTGAGAGATCTGTGACCTGACCCGGCTCATTACCTAGTACTAGATCTAGTATGGCATTCCCCCAGACGGCCTGTCCACATACTGTGACAGGAATACGTCCTGGACACACTTAACAAACTCTGCCCCATCTAAACCCTTGGAACTAATCAGGTGCCAATCAGTATAAGGGAAGTTAAAGTCACACATGATAACAACCCTGTTATTTTTGCACCTTTCCAAAATCTGCCTCCCAATCTGCTCCTCTGTATCTCTGCTGCTACTAGGGGGCCTATAGAATACCCCCAATAGAGTAACTTCTCCCTTCCTGTTCCTGACTTCCACCCATACTGACTCAAAAGAGGATCTTGCTACATTACCCACCCTTTCTGTAGCTGTACTAGTATCCCTGACCAGTAATGCCACCCCTCCTCCCCTTTTCCCCCCTGTCTATCCCTTTTAAAGCACTGAAATCCGGGAATATTGAGAATCCATTCCTGCCCTGGTGCCAGCCAAGTCTCTGTAATGGCCACTACATCATAATTCCATGTATGTATCCAAGCTCTCAGTTCATCACCTTTGTTCCTGATGCTTCTTGCATTGAGGTACACACACTTCAGCCCTTCTACCTTACTGTCTTTACACCGTTTATTCTGCTTCTCTTTCCTCAAAGCCTCTCTGTATGTTAGATCTGGTTTTACTCCATGTACTTCTTTCACTGCTCTATCGCTCTGGGTCCCATCCCCCTTGCAAATTAGTTTAAACCCTCCTGAACCATGCTAGCAAACCTACCTGCAAGGATATTGCTCCCCCTCGAGTTCAGGTGCAACCCATCCAATCTGTACAGGTCCCACCTTCCCCAGAAGAGATCCCAATGATCCAAAAATCTAAAACCCTGCTCCCTGCACCAACTCCTCAGCCACGCATTCAACTGCCATCTCCTCCAATTCTTACCATCACTGTCACATAGCACTGGCAGCAACCCTGAGAACGCCACCCTTGAGGTCCTGTTCTTCAGCCTTTTGCCTAGTTCCCAAAACTCACACTTCAGGACTTCATCCCTCTTCCTGCCTATGTCGTTGGTACCAACATGTATCACGACTTCTGGTTGCTTTCCCTCTCGTACCAGGATGTCGTGCACCCGGTCAGAGACATCCCAGACCCTGGCACCCAGGAGGCAACAAAGCATGCGGGTATCCTTCTCACGTCCACAAAATCTCCTGTCTGCTCCCCTGACTATAGAGTCTCCAATGACGACAGCTCTCCTCTTCTCTGTCCCACCCTTCTGCACCACTGGGTCAGACTCAGTGCCGGAGGCCCTGCCTCCATGGCTCACACCTGGTCGGTCGTCCCTGCAACAGTATCCAGGACGGTAAACTTATTATTCAGGGGAATGGCTACCGGGATGCTCTGCACTACCCTGTCTGCTCACCTTCGCTTTCCCCCCTCCGACTGTCACCCAACGACCTACTTCCAACAGCCGAAGTGTGACTACCTCCCTGTAGCTCTCATCTATGATTGCCTCATTCTCCCTTATGAGTCGAAGGTCATCCAGCTGCTGCTCCAGATTCCTTACATGGTCTTCCAGATCGCCCATCCATATGCACTTCTGGCAGATGTGACTCTGCAGGAGAGGGGCTTTCCCCCAAGACTGCCACATCTCACATGAGAGGCACATCACCGTCTCAGGAGGCATTGTAAAGACTAACTGCGAGCAAGCTTGTCCTCTGCCTCTTCTCGTCGAAGCCTCTCGAGTCAAAGCCTCAAAGCTCCACTCCTTCACTGGCCCACTCACTCACAGGCTGCTTTCCACAGGCCGCTCCATTTGAGCTACCCCTCTATTTATCTGTTTGGGCTTTTCAAAATGCTTTTGTAAGTCTCAAAACATTTGTAATAGTTAAAAGGTTTCGGACAAGTAACAAAAGTCTCAGAGTGTTCCAGGGCAAAGATACTTCACCAGAAGCTGACAGGCCGATCCCCAGACACAGAGGGAAGGACACTTGGGAATGGAGGGTCAGCTCAAAAATTTTCTTATCTGGAACAGTTTAGCAAAGGTGGACAGTACCGATGGCAAGCTTAGGTGAAGACTAGATTCAGGACAATTAACCCATTCTCTTTATACAAAACACTGGAAAGGCATGAATAAGACTTGTAAAATTCATTCTGGAATTACTTGGCCAAGAGCAGTAACTAAGAAGGGCAGGTAGAAGCACTGGGGACCCAAGGGTCTGCAGGATGCTGGAATCAGGTGCAACAAGCAATACGCTGGAAGATGTCATCTGTGGAGGGAAATGGACAATTGATGATTTGGGTCCAGGCCCGATCTTGTAATCACAGCTGTGCATTGCAGGGAGGGGTCCAATTTATTTACGCCCTCTTTCTATTGCTACTATAGAGGAGATGGTATAGCAGCCAGAAGATGCATATTCTATGATTCAGAAACAGCTCTTTCCCTTCTGCCATCAGATTTCTGAACAGTCCATGAATACAATCTTGTTATTCCTCCTTTTACACTCGTATTTTATAGTAATTTCACGTCCTTGAGTTTTACTGCTGCCACAAAACTACACATTTTATATCATCTTAGTCAGTGATAATAAATTTGATTTTGTTTCTGAAATGGCTACTACTGCATTTCCCTTGGTATACATGTTGATTTAATAGTGCTGAGCAATTAAATTTCGAGGCCCATAGTTAATCAACTTTATGTCTGTAGCTGTCAACCAGTTAGTTTTTTGATTGGCTACTAACACTTGAAAAATTTGAATCAGGCACTTAAATTTGTTCTCTTTTTGGATCATCCAATATCCCTCTGGCTGTACTACAATGCCACGCCGACTGGCCACTTTCAAATGAATGAGGACAGTATGAGTATAATGGTCTGGCAAGTGGCTCAAAAAAGACAATTAAATTTAACTATTACACAGCCAGTTTTCACTGCTGACATTCGTGATCAGTATTGATAAAGTTTCAAGAGTAAAAGTTGAGCAGCAACACTGGGACAAATTCTTCCACTCTTTCAAAATCTTGTCTTGGGGTTGACATTTGCCCATAGGGCAAATCCATCATTACAGAAGTAAATTAAAGCAATCTCAGCCTATGTTGTGAGTTCTTCGACAGGATTTTAGTCAGGAGACAAATTCTTTGTATGGGCTATTAGCAGATAAATGTTACCACTTTATTTCAAAATTTAAAGTACATTTATTAACAAAGTATGTATACATTATACAACCTTGAGATTTGTCACCTTATAGGCAGCCACAAAATGAAGAAACCCCAAAAGAACCCATTTATAAAAGACTGTCATCACCCAGTGCACAGAGAGAAGAAAAAGTCTTGCAAACAATAAAAGTAAGCAAATAGCATTCAGAGCACACGAACCCAGGCATCACTGCAGCTGGAGCAGGACACGGCCCCAGTTCAGCACAGAGCTGAGTAAACATCACGGAGCAGTGAGCAGTACTGCATAGAACTGGCCCGTCCCCCACCTCCGGTCCTGACATTCTGACCTTTTCACTCAGTGCATAACTCGTCGAAACATCTGGTCTTTCCTCACTCTCGGGCAGCTCTGGGGTCTGGACCCCGCCGTCATGATATGGCTCGTACCTGACTCTTCCAATTCAGCCCAGAGCTTAATCAAGCAGACGTTGGCACTTTCCGTGCTCCCATCTCCACTTGCCTCCGCCATGCTTCAACTTCACCTCCTCCTCCTCCCGTCTCCTCTCGCCTAGCCTCACCTCTGCACCCCTCTCCACTGTTAGCGGTGATCATTCTTAATAAAGTGTTATTAATATGGTCTTTGTTTTGTATTTTGCCACTGATAAGTAATCGCTGGACATCACCAGCACCACCTTAAACCAGAAGTACATCTTAACATTCCCAGGATCAGCAGATGTATTTTGTATTTTATCATGGAACTGCTGACAACAAACCCAGCCCACAACCTGTCCGTCATTGTTGGAACACCACAGCTTCAGACCTAGCTTATTGCCCTGCCTCAGGAGAATCCGAGGGTAGAAGGCAGATTTGGTTCCTGTCCCAAATGGAGGGGTTAAAGAACTCTATTCTCAAGCTCCAGTCAGGTCTCCAAACAAGACCCTGCTTTTCTCCAAATCCCTCCATTCAGGATAGTTCCATCACACGTCGTCTCAGCCCCAGGCTCTACCAAAGCGTGATCTGGTGAAATGATTCAAGCAATGACCAGAGCATACATCTATAATGGAACAGTACAACTTACAGCTATAGTGCACTGGCCTTCCATAAATGTGATGCTCAGTGGATACGTATAAGTGCTCTTGTTATTTTGCCTCATCAGCTGTTCCATGGTGCAGTTTGCAAATAATTCAGAATCACGAATAATTGTGATGATTTCTAGAAAAATAATCTCTGTGTAAATAATGAGCCGGGTTCTTCCTGCCTGTTCTGTTTGTTCAGGCAAATGCTGGAGGTTATAATTAAAATCATTTGTATCACATCATCTCACTTTTCATAAGTGTGTCAAGGGGACTCAGTCTGAAGTGTAGCAATTATTGTTACGTGGGCAATGCAGCAAGATCCTCTTAGAAAGGTGTACTCTGAGCTCCAGAGGAAACGTCAAACTGCTGGAGGAACTCAATAGGTCAGGTAGCATTGGTGGAGGCAAAGGGATTGTTAATGCTTTGAGTCAAGGTCCTGCATCTGGACTGAGAGTGTAAAGGAGATGTAGCCAATTCACAAAGGTGTGGGGGAAGGGGGACTAGGAGCAACAGGGGGAAAGCAGAAAGTGACAGAGATTGGGAGGTGATAGGACAGAATCTGATAAGGAAGGTGGTGATTGGAACTTGATAAGGAAGGGTCATTGGACAAAAGGAAACAGTGGGATGAGAATTAAGTATGCAGAGTGTGTGGGTGATAGACTGATGGAACTAGATGGAGCAGGGGAAAGCAGTGGGGCTGGTAGGTAGACCTGGGTGGACGGGAAGGAGAGAGAAAGAACCATAGAACACTACAGCTCAGAAAACAGACCATTCGGCCCTTCTAGTCTGTATTATTCTGCTAGTCCCATTGACCTGCACTCAGTCCATAACCCTCCAGACCTCTCCCATCCATGTACCTATCCAATTTATTCTTAAAACTTAAGAGTGAGCCTGCATTTACCACGTCAGATGGCAGCTCGTTACACGCTCCCACCACTCTCTGAGTGAAGAAGTTCCCCCTAAACTTCTCCCCTTTCACTCTAAAGCCATGTCCTCTCGTATTTATCTCTCCTAAGTGGAACGAGCCTATTCGCATTTTTCTGTCTATACCCCTCATAATTTTGTAAAACTCTATCAAATCTCCCCTCATTCTTCTATGCTCCAAGGAATAAAGTCCTAACCTGTTCAATCTTTCCCTGTGACTCAACTCCTGAAGACCCGGCACCATCTCAGTAAATCTTCTCTGCACTCTTTCAATCTTACTGATATCCTTCCTATAGTTAGGTGACCAGAACTGTACACAATACTCCAAATTTGGCCTCACCAATGTCTTATACAACCTCACAATAACATCCCATCTCCTGTACTCAATACTTTGATTTATGAATGCCAGGATGCCAAAAGCCTTCTTTACAACCCTGTCTACCTGTGACGCCACTTTCAGGGAATTATGTATCTGAACTCCCTTTGTTCTTCCACGCTCTTCAGTGCCCTACCATTTACTGTGTATGTCCTACCTTGATTTGTCCTTCCAAAATGCAACACCTCACACTTGTCTGCATTAAATTCCATCTGCCATTTTCTGGCCCATTTTTGAAGTTGGTCCAGATCCCTCTGCAAGCTTTGAAAGCCTTCCTCGCTGTCCACAATGCCTCCAATCTTTGTGTCATCAGCAAACTTGCTGATCCAATTTACCACATTATCATCTAGATCATTGATATAGACAACAAACAACAATGGTCCCAGCACAGATCCCTGAGGCACATCACTAGTCACAGGCCTCCAGTCTGATAAGCAATCATCCACTACCACTCTCTGTCTTCTCCCACACAGCCAATTTCGAATCCAGTTTACAACCTCTCCATGGATACCTAGTGTCTGAACTTTCTGAACTAATCTCCCATGTGGGACTTTGTCAAAGGCCTTACTAAAGTCCATGTAGACAACATCCACAGCCTTTCTTTCATCTACTTTCTTGGTAACCTCCTCGAAAAACTCCACAAGATTCATTAAACACGATCTACCACACACAAAGCTATGCTGACTATCCTTAATCAGCCCTTTGCTGTCCAAATACTTGTACATCCGATGTCTCAGAACAACTTCCAATAATTTACCTACTACTGATGTCAGGCTCACCAACCTGTAACTATCTGGTTTACTCTTGGAGCCTTTTTTAAACAACAGAACAACATGAGCTACCCTCCAATCCTCCGGCACTGCAGCCGTGGCTAAGGACGTTTTAAGTATTTCTGCCAGGGCCCCTGCAATTTCTCCACTAGTCCCTCTCAAGGTCCGAGGAAATATCATGTCAGGAGGGAACAGAGGAGGAGCAGGTTTCCTGAAATTGCAGTATTTAATGTTCATGCTGCTAGCGTATAGAACACTAAGCTGGAAGATGAGGTATTTTTCCTCTCGATTGCATTTGGCCTCATCCTGGCAGTGGTGGAAGTCAAGGAATGGCAGGTCAGGGCTGAAATTGGGAGGAGAGCTGCAATTGCTTGCAACCTAAGCAAGGCTGCAGGACCGGATGGTGTCAGTACCAGGGTGCTCAAAGCCTGTGCCCCTCAGCTATGTGGAGTACTTCGCCATGTATTCAACCTGAGCCTGAGGCTCCGGAGGGTTCCTGTGCTGTGGAAGACATCCTGCCTCATCCCTGTGCCGAGGACGCCGCACCCCAGCGGCCTCAATGACTACGGACCGGTGGCATTGACCTCCCACATCATGAAGACCCTGGTGAGATTTGTTCTGGAGCTGCTCTGGCCTATGGTCAGGCCACACTTAGATCCCCTCCAGTTCGCCTACCAGGCCCGACCAGGAGTTGAGGATGCCATCGTCTACCTGCTGAACCGTGTCTACGCCCACCTGGACAAGCCACCGAGCACTGCGAGGGTCATGTTTTTTGACTTCTCCAGTGCGTTCAACACCATCCGTCCTGCTCTGCTGGGGGAGAAGCTGACAGCGATGCAGGTGGATGCTTCCCTGGTGTCATGGATTCTTGATTACCTGACTGGCAGACCACAGTACGTGTGCTTGCAACACTGTGTGTCTGACAGAGTGATCAGCAGCACTGGGGCTCCACAGGGGACTGTCTTGTCTCCCTTTCTCTTCACCATTTACGCCTCGGACTTCAACTACTGCACAGAGTCTTGTCATCTTCAGAAGTTTTCGGATTACTCTGCCATAGTTGGATGCATCAGCAAGGGAGATGAGG
Organism: Mobula hypostoma; assembly: GCF_963921235.1. Taxonomy (NCBI): domain Eukaryota; kingdom Metazoa; phylum Chordata; class Chondrichthyes; order Myliobatiformes; family Myliobatidae; genus Mobula; species Mobula hypostoma. Next base: position 13,972,959 of record NC_086120.1, read on the forward strand.
CTGAGTACAGGGCTACGGTAGGAAACTTTGCCACATGGTGTGAGCAGAATTATCTGCAGCTTAATCTGAAAAAGACTAAGGAGCTGGTGGTAGACCTGAGGAGAGCTAAGGTACTGGTGACCCCTGTTTCCATCCAGGGGGTCAGTGTGGACATGGTGGAGGATTACAAATACCTAGGGATACGAGTTGACAATAAACTGGACTGGTCAAAGAACACTGAGGCTGCCTACAAGAAGGGTCAGAGCCATCTCTATTTCCTGAGGAAACTGAGGTCCTTTAACATCTGCCGGATGATGCTGAGGATGTTCTACGAGTCTGTGGTGGCCAGTGCTATCATGTTTGCTGTTGTGTGCTGGGGCAGCAGGCTGAGGGTAGCAGACACCAACAGAATCAACAGACTCATTTGTAAGGCCAGTGATGTTGTGGGGATGGAACTGGACTCTCTGACGGTGGTGTCTGAAAAGAGAATGCTGTCCAAGTTGCATGCCATCTTGGACAATGTCTCCCATCCACTACATAATGTACTGGTTGGGCACAGGAGTACATTCAGCCAGAGACTCATTCCACCGAGATGCAACACTGAGCGTCATAGGAAGTCATTCCTGCCTGTGGCCATCAAACTTTACAACTCCTCCCTTGGAGGGTCAGACACCCTGAGCCAATAGGCTGGTCCTGGACTTACTTCCTGGCATAGTTTACTTTTTACTATTTAACTATTTATGGTTTATTACTATTTATTATTTATGGTGCAACTGTAACAAAAACCGATTTCCCCCGGGATCAATAAAGTATGGCTATGACTATGACTATGAAATGGCAGATCAAGATGGCCTTTGCAGACAGAGGACAGAATGACCTGTGGTGGGGTTGGGGGGTGGGGTAGATGATCACACTGACAGAGGATAAGATTCAAGGATCTACTCAAAGCTTCTCTGAAGAAATACAACATTTCCATGATGGAACATCTGGTCTATGACTGCTCAAAGTGGGATGGTATTGTGAACCTTGAGGCCATGAACTGGATGCACAAAGAGGCTACCTGTAATTGGTAGAAAGAACCATACCCCCACCTCCCAAACTGCTCACCTGCCCACCCTATCAGTCACCTGTGGAGGAGCTTGTGGTTCCCACATTGGCCTCATCAGCCACCTCAGAACCCACAAAGCTGAATTGGATATAAGCCATCCTCAGTCCTGAGAGACAGCCTAAGATGTCTTCTTAGATAAGACCATTTTTGGAGTATTGCATACCGTTCCAGTCATCCTACTTTAGGAAGGATCTCTTTAAACTGAAAAGGCAGAAGGAATGATCTAAGCGTGTGTTACTAGGACTAAAAAACTTGGATTTTAAAGGGATGCTAGAAAGGCCTGTGTTCCTTTTTTCCCTTGATCATAGGATGCTCAGAGGTGACCTTATAGAGGTTTACAAAATTAAGAGTAATTTAGATGTGGCTGGCAACAGGATATAGTAGACAAGTCCAAAACTCGAGGGCATAGGTTTAAAGTAAGAAGGGAAATACTTTTAAAGGACCTTAGGGGTAAATTCTTCACACAATGAGTGATCTGTACATGGAATTGATCTGCCCAAGGAAGTGATAGGAGTGGGTAAGATTGTGACATTTAAGAAGTATTTGAATAGGTACATAAATAGGAAAGGTCCAGAGGGATATGAACCAAACTTGGGCAAATAGGACCCAAGAGATTCTACAGATGCTGGAAATCTTGTGCAACACACACACACACACACACATATACAATCCTGATGATGGGTCTTGGCTCCAAATTCCTCTCCATAGATGCTGCCTGACCTGCTGAGTTCCTCCTGTTGTTTCTGTGTGTTGCAGGCAGGTGGGACTGGCTCAGGTCCCCCTCGTACCCCATCCGTTATTTATTTATTTACTTATTTTTTTTTCTCTTTTCTCTCTCTCTCTCTCCTTTTTCTTCCTCTGTCCCTCTCACTATACTCCTTGCCCATCCTCTGGGCTTCACCCCTCCCCCTTTCTTTCTCCCTAGGCCTCCCGTCCCATGATCCTCTCATCTCACTTTTGCCAATCAACTGTACAGCTCTCAGCTCCGTCCGTCCCCCTCCTGTCTTCTCCTATCATTTCGGATCTCCCCCTCCCCCTCCCACTTTCAAATCTCTTACTAGCTCTTCTTTCAGTTAGTCCTGACGAAGGGTCTCGGCCCGAAACGTCGACTGTACCTCTTCCTAGAGATGCTGCCTGGCTTGCTGCGTTCACCAGCAACTTTGATGTGTGTTGCTAGTCAACTTGGTCTGCATGGACAAGTTGCTCTGAAGGGTCTGTTTTTTGTGCTGTACAACTCTCTAGCTCTTTGTATGTAAAATGCCACCAAACAGCAGTTTCTTTTTCTGAGAAGTAGAATCCTGCTGACCACCTTGGATAATGTATACTTGGATGGCTGGCACAGTCATTGTGGCCAAGGAGCCTGTTTCTGCTCTGTATGACTGTAATAGTATTTCTTTAAAAGTAAGTTAACAGGTAATTCACTTTATTGTGAAGAAATGTTGCTAGTGCAGATCGGACATCATGTTCTTCAGTGTATTAACTGCTGTACTCCAAAGGAATAATAGTAAATTGCTGCATAAAGAGGGCTGGGAACTCCTATTAAAGATCACCTTTTGATGTCATGAAAGTACTAGGGTTTGTAGTGAATTAGCTGCTTTTGAAGTGCAGTCGGTATTGTTATACAGGCAATTCAGTAGTCGGTAAGCAGGCAGTAAATCACACAATGACAAATGAGGGAATTATCAACTACCACTTACTGGGCAGTGTGTTTAAGGGAGAAAAGTTGGCCAAAGAATGTTCTTCCTTCTAGTACTCCTGCAGGTGATAATTTCCACATTCCACCCAGACTGGCAGATAGAGCAGAGCTTTGATATAACATATGGAAACAGTCAATGCTTTGGGACTCGGCTGTTTACTCCGTTCCATAGATGCTACACTCACAACCAGATTATTTTGTGTTTCCATAGATGCTGCCTGGCCGGTTGAGTTCCTCCAGCATTTTGTGTGTGTTACTTTGAATTTCCAGATTTTCTTGTGTAATTGATATAATCTTATTTTTAAAGAAGTACTATCTTTCTAGCAAGGGAGCTGGGATATGGAACTAAAGCAGGCACTCAGTTTTTGGGGCTGAGGCACAACACCATCAGGTTTAATGTGGGTAAAATCAAAGCAGGTAACTATTATCACTAATTAGAGGTGAATTAGAGGCAATTTTCTGTCTGTACAACATTCTTTAGTCCACAATATAAAAGCCTTCAGGTGATTTATAGTTCTTAAGAACAGGAAGCAAAACACAATTGCAAAAGTTTAATCATTAATTGAAAGTAAATGGTCCCCATGCTGCAGGTATGTAAAATAGGGAGCTTGAGAACTAAGGGGAGCAAGATTAATGTATTAACTCAATTGAGGCCATTCAAATGCTAATGTATGCGTAGGGCCTTTTGTCATGCTAATTGTGAGCCTACATTTGAAGACGTTAGTTCAAGTCAGCTTCTTTGTATCTTAATAAAATGCCAGTGATGAAGAAAGAATTGTTATTCTCTGTGGCTATTAAAAGGAATTTTGAAATTACAGCAAATAATATTTTGTTGAATGAGGAGAAAGATTTTGATTTTCTGTTGAATTGGATTTAAGATTTTACTGGCAATGCCTGATCTTTATTTTATCTTTGCCTTCAAAACCAAATTTAACCCATCTCCAAAAAGATACATCATTAAAGTTCAAAGTAAATTTATTATCGGAGTATGTACATGTCACCATATACTTCTGATTCATTTTCTTGCAGGCATTCACAATACTTAAAGTACTGTAACACAATAGCATCAATGACAGAACAGCTTGCAACAAGACAGACAAACGTGTAAGAGACAACAAACTCTGCAAATATAAAAAGAAAAGACAAACAAAATAATAATAATTAATAAATGAGCAATAAATATCAAGAACCTGAAAAGAAGATTCCATGAGAGTGTGTCCATAAGTTATAGTAACAGTTCATTGTTGGGATTAGTGACTGCCAATATACCTCAATGGTATATACATAGCTCAAACAACAACTGTCACCTGCAACCTATTATGATCATCCTAAATACTGTACAAGCCTTTTGAATGTATGTACTTGTGCTGTGAACCCTCTACGCAGAGTACTGTATAACATAACACACCTCAACTTGAGCAGGACTGGAGCTGACTGTAGGTTGGCTGTGTTGGAATATCATCTGCTCAGGGTCAAAGCCACAAATATTTGAACTTGAATAACAACAGCAAATGCTGGCGACTATCAGCAGGTTGGGCGGTGTCTGTGGAAAAATGGAGACAGAGTTAATGTTTCCGATCTGATACTGTCAGAATTATAGAGCCATGGGGTTCCTTCAGTTCGTTAACAAACCCTTAGAGATCCTATGTGGTCTAAATTTATATCATAAAAATACAGATGTTGGTGATCAGAATTAAAAATAGAAAATGCTAGAAATACTCAGCAGGTCAGACAGCATCTGTGGAACAAGAAACAGAAGTATTGTTTCAGATCAGCACAGTGACAGGTTGTAAAGGACCTCTGGCCTGAAATGTTAACTCTGTTTCTCTTTCCATTGACCTGTTTAGTTTAGCACTGACCTGATCACACCTACTGCTTCCGCTACCTGACCATTCTCCCCACCATGGCAAAAACAGAAATTGGTAGAAGCACACAGCAGATCAGGCTGCAACTGTGTATAATGTGAAACAAAAGTCAATGTTTCAGACTGGAGAATATTTGTGTTTAGGATTTTCAGCAATTGCAATTTTTTTACTTAACCCATCTTCATCATTCTGGTTCATTCAGATGTTCAGTGGAGAAATCTGCTATTTCAAGAAATGTCATTTTAAGTTTAGCTCTGCATGAATGCTGGCTCCATTGCTACACCCAGCTCCCTGAGGCAATAGTATACAGAGGAGTACAGATGAGCACTCTGGCAGTAAACCTGCTTGTTCTTGCAGTTGGTTGAATCCGACAATTCTCCTGAGGAGGTTCCACAGAGTTAACTACAATAAATGCTGCTTTAAGGAACTCAAATCTTTTCTGTTGGTTCAGTAAAACACATCAAAAGGCAGTAAGCCACACAGACCTGATCTTAATTGGGCTGGTGCAAGGAATGAGTCTGACCAAGATGGCACTAGTGAACCATGGCAATGTGTTGCAGGCTGCTTACAAAACTTCTAAATATACCTCTTCTGAATTACTCTCACTGCAATCTGCACCCTGTAATTTCCTTTAAGCAACGTACATTTGAACTATCTCAATGACCTAGTGATTTCACGATCTTCACAAGGACTCAGCAGATTTAACTCTCAAGCATGTAGGTACGGCACCTCTAAGCAGATGAAGGTACATCACCATGGCCAGAAGAGAGGGAGGAAGGGAGGGGAGGAGCCAGATTGAATCACCAAGCAATGAAAGTTCCTGTACACAGCATCTTGTTATTAAATTAGAGAACAAGATTGAGGACCTAAGAGCAGGATTGTTGTATCAGATGGAAATGAGGAATTGCTGTGTTCTGTGTTTCACGGAGACATGGCTTACTCCAGATTTTGGTAAGACCAGGAAGCCTCTCGATACGCAGGACGATCCAAACTGCTGATTCAGAGAAGGCAAAAGGTAGAGAGATCTGTGTTTCATGATAAACTCTTTGTGGTGCTCAGACATGGTGGTTCTGTTGCACAGTTGTTCTCTGACCTGGAAGATCTAACAATTACCGTTCTACTTATCAGGAGAGTTCTCATCCATGATCCTGACTACAGTTTACATACTGTCAGAAGCCAATGCTAATCAGGCACTCAAGATAACTAGCAACATCATACATGAATCAGCCCACCCCAACACATTTCAAATTATAGTTGGGGACTTCAGTCAGAATCAGGTATAATATCACAAGCATTTGTTATGAAATTTGTTAACTTTGCAGCTGCAGTGCAATGCAACACATGATAAACGTAGAAAAAAGCTAATTACAGTATGTATATTAAATAGTTAAGTTAGGATAAATAGTGCAAAAGCAGAAATTTTTTAAAAAAGTAGTGAGATAGTGTTCATGGATTCTATGTCCATTTAGAAATTGGATGAGAGAGGGGAAGAAGCTGTTCCTGAAAGACTGAATTTGTACCTGCTTCTTGATGGTAACTAAGAAGAGGGCATGTCCTGAGTTATGGGGGCCTTGATGGAAGCCACTTTTCTGAGGCGCCACACCTTGAAGATATGATAGGTACTATGGAAGCTAGTACCCATGATGGAGCTGACTAATTTTACAACTCTCTGCAGCGTACTTCAATCCTGTGCAGTAGCACCCCCCCCCCCATACCAGGTGGTGATGCAGCCAGTCAGAATGCTCTCCACAGTACCACTGTAGAAGTTTTCAAGTATTTTAGGTGACAAACCAAATCTCTTCAAACGCTTATGAAATCAGACTTGTTTGAAGAAATCTCTGCCTAATTATAATCAGCATATAACCTGCAGCACCAAGGGTCCCATAACACTCAACCACTGCTATCCTACGATTAAGAATGCTTGCCATTCCATGCCTAGACTACATTTCAGGAAATTTAATCAATTGACTCTCCTTCCACCTGCATACATGCAGAGGCTAAAGAGCAAGATGCAGGAGATAAGGACAACAAAGTGATGTCATAAGAGGGCACTGGGAGCAGACCCAAATGCAAGACACAGACACTGAAGTACTAGGAACAGGATTGATTGGTTGTCCTTGTTGGGTGTGGTTCTTCTGTGGTTCTGTTGTGTTTCTTGGATTTGCTGTATGTGGTGATATATATATGATAATAAATGTACTTTGAACTTTGAATAAATAGTCAGGACCCTCCTCCTGATTGTGATGTAGTGGGAAAGTATCTTAGCTTGTTGTGTGTGATTGATGTTTCCTCTCAGACACCTAGCGATGTTATCTGAGATGTTTTTACTGTATTAGACCTTACCTCCAGCTTACACAATGTCCATTGTTGACAAGTAGAATTCAGGTAATGCTGACTGAGGTTCAAAGTTTTAAAGGTTCATTCTATTGTCTAAGTATGTACAATAGAACTCTGATATTTGTCTTCTCTAGATAGCCATGAAATACAGAAAAACCATGGGAGTTGCTGAAAGAAAAGACATCAATTCCAACCCCCTGGCATGAAAAAGAAAAAAAGAAACAAAACCTACAAACCCCAAACTCCCCCCTCACCCCTCCCTCACACAAAAAACTAACAGATCACCCACATAGAAAAACACCAACAAGAACATCAAACCCCATATCCCCAACTCCTCCCACGCACAAAAAGTAACACATCACCCACCCGCCAATTGGCCACAAGAAAGAAAACAGGGAAGTTGAAGGAGGCCAACATAAAGTGCAGTCGAATAATCACATAAATCTCAGAATATTGAATACATCCTCCTGTCACCATTCAAGGAGAGTGAGCACACAAACTCTGCCCTTCCGTGAAGAGCAACTATCATGCTGGGTCCGAACGCCCCTGATCCGGGTATCAACCACTGTCACTCCCCTGACTCTGTTGAGAGCCGTTTACTTCCTCCATATTCACCTTGATGCTTCATTCTTCCTTGACGTTTCGGAGTGGAGTCACCTTGTGCTTTAAGTCTTCAGGACACCATCTCCGGACTTCTTCACAAGGCAGCTCATGTTCTCGGTCCTCTCCGAACACAGCAGAGCGCTAGAACATTCGATCACATTCTGAACTGCACGTCACCAGCTCCAACAGTTTTTGTAACGTAATCAAAACAAAAAGAACAAGCAGAAGACGTAGAAAAAGTGAGATAACTGAAGAGATTGGCTATCTGCAAGATGTTGCCTGAGGAATTGTTGTTCACTGGCGCCATCTTCGCCAGAAGGGGTTGATATCAAAGCCCATCTGTCAGCTTCTTCAACTGTGGAATAAAATGGACCCCATCAAACATTCTTAGTCCCTGGGGAAATAGTATAATTCACAAAGGTAGCAGGTACAAATGACTTTTATAGAGCTCCAGTAAACCCGAAGTCAATGCTAATCAGGGAGAAAACTTTCCAGTGGTTTCAGTCACACCTGGAACACATCAAGATGGTTCTGGTTGTTGACGTGGATTAGCTTCACTTTGCTTGCAAATTAACATCACTGTAGTTGGTGTCAGTGGGAACAGGGAAAAGTATGAGTTGTACCGGTTTCACCATTCACCCACTTTGTGCAGACTGAAATGCACAGTGGGTCTGCAATAAATCTATAGTCTGTGTCCAGTACTAAGCTGCAGCAGCTAAGGTACCTTCCTCCGCCCTTATGTTCTTTTTTTGCTTCATTCCTGGAGACAGTTGTAATACTGAGTCAAATTTAGATCTTTCTGTCTGCCTTGTCTCCTGAGGGTAATTTTCCATGGCAGTGTCCTTTGTGATTTAGTAACACATGTGAACATGCCCCAGGGATTATACTACAAGGAACTGATGTTCTGCATGGTTCTGTGAAAAACTTTTTAACAGATGAAATGCTGAGAGAAGAGCAGTTCAGCTTTAAAGTTGTTTCCTCTTTCTTTCTGAAGATTAAAATGCCTTCGCACAGGTGCTAATGATACTTCAGCGTTTTCTACCAGTTCCCAATTTCACTCTTGGAACCAAGACAGCACTTAACCATGGGGAGCACCAGCATTATCCTTTCAGAGAGTAGTACAGCAGAGAACTGCCCACTGTCTGTGCCAACCAGCAAATATCCCTTTATACAAATCCTGTATTAATCCCATTTTATTCTCACACATTCCCAACAGCTCCCTCCAGATTCTACACGCATCTATGCACTAGGAGCAATTTACAGTGCACAATTAACTTACTGACTTGGATGTCTTTGGGATTTAAAAGAGACTAGGGCACCTGTTGGGAAAATTCCATACATTCATGGGGGGAATGTGCAAACTGCACCAGAGAGTTGAATGGAACCTAGCTTCCTGGTTTTGTGAGGCGGAAGTTTACCATCGATGACATGTGGGTAGTGAGGCGGTGATCAGGATCATGACCATAAATATGTGAGAGTAAGCTGGTAATGCCAGTCTGGAATAACACTAGGGAAATGGGGAGTGCTGTGGCAGGCAAAACTGTGGCACACGGGTTAGTGCTGCCTCCTTTCAGGTCCAGCAACCCAGATTCGATCCCAGCCTTGGGCGCTGCACAATCTCCTGTGACCGCATGGATTCCCTCCAGCTTCCTAAAGGACTTGCTGGTTGTTAGGGGTAGGGAGCGGCGGAAAGAAATTGATGCAAATATAAGGGAAAAAAATGGGATAAGTCCTTCTGACCAAGGTTCTTCACGCTGAGGTGTTAGCACACTTTCTCATACCACAGGGTGGAATGCATATTTCCTCCTATTACCCAACAGAATCTACAATGTATTGTAGGATTAAAAAGCTAGCATTGTAGATGATCCCATCACGACCCCAATGATAGGTTGGATACAATTGCATCTGCTATATCAGCAGTGGAAGCTACTGCATCTAATGCCATCCACCCTACTAAATAAACATTCCTGTTGTTTCTAACCAGAGCTATTTGAACACCAACAGTAAATGTTGATGCTATTTTGTTAACATGGTTAGGCTGATAGGATTGACCACTTGGATAATGTAAATGCAGGCATATATAAAGAACAATGCCAACATACTGCATCGAAGATTGAAATTGTCATAAGAAATGTTTGACACACACGTACTTAACTTCCAAACACATATAGGCTAGACCTTGAAATGAGTTCTCCTGGCTCACACTACTAGGTCAATAAGGAAATTTGCACAACCACGCAATCCAGCGCTGATAAATTTACTCGCAAAAATCTAAAGCATCCACATGTAAAGCATGTCAAATTACATAATATTTACAAACAAGTATGAACAAATTTACATGGACACTAACAAATATTATTCACCTTTCCTCACCAGGTCTGGGAAAAGCACTTGAACATTGTTCTCCCTAGAACATGGCAACTCTTCATTCTGCTACACCTGTGCATAATAATACCAATGTCACCATTTTCTCTTAAAGGCACAGGCAGCTATTTTAGCATTACCAGGGTGAATACATAAATGCACTTTAACAATAAAAAATGATATTCAACAGTCACCTGTTTACATACAGGCCATTAAAATTCAGCTTAATTTTTCTTTCTTATTTCAAATGTTTTTCATGCACAGAAAACAATTTGTTTTTGTTGCCCATTAAAGATGCCTAGTAATAGATTTCAGTCTGCAACCGTGTTTTTGTCTTGGCATTTTAACTTGTTTCTAGAATCATCAACAGAACTTTTCCCACAACAGATTTTCCTTCTCTGTTCTTATCTCCTGTCTCAACCCACTTTCCTTATGTTCCAAGTTTAATTCCTTCACCAGTGATCTGGAACAAAGTCTTGCGTTAAATGAGTGCTCTCTAACAAATCTGAGCACCATTCAGAAGCATGTAAGATCCGAGAAAGATGTCCTCTGAAGTAATTGCCTATTGATTCTGTTTTTTTGTGCTTGTAATGTTTGAGAGGAGGGTTTCGTCAGGACACTGGGGAGGCCCTCTGATTGTAGTATCATGGATTCTTTAACCTCTCCGTGAGTAGCCAAGATGGTTGAACAGGACCTCTGTTTAATATCCCATTGATACAAATCTGAGGTGCCTTTGTGCTTTGCAACAGCTGGTGGTAGCACCTACAATATTAGTTGCATCAGCTTGGTCCACTCCTCATAGAAACGTAGAAAACCTACTGCATAATACTGGTCCTTCGCCCCACAGTGCTGTGCTGAACATGTCCTTACCTGAGAAGTTAAATTAGATTAGATTCAACTTTATTGTCATTGTGCCGAGTACAGATACAAAGCCAATGAAATACTTTTAGCATCTGACCAGAAATGCAAAGAATAGTGTTATTTACAAAATAACTGCGAATAAAAAAAGTGCTACAGCACACAAATATAGAAGTACTGAGACAGTACAATACGGATGCAATACTGCTTAGCGCTGTGATAGGTTCAGCAGTGTCACAGCCTCAGGGAAGAAGCTGTTCCTGTGCCTGCTGGTGCGGGAGCGGAGGCTCCTGTAGCGCCTACCAGATGGGAGGAGAGTAAAAAGTCCATGGTTAGGGTGCGATGCATCCCTGATAATTACCACGGGTTACCCATAGCCCTCTATTTTTCTAAGCTCCATGTACCTATCCAGGAGTCTCTCAAAAGACCCTATGGTATCTGCCTCCACCACCGTCGCTGGCAGCCCATTCCATGCACTCACCACTCTCTGCGTAAAAAAATTACCCCTGACATCTCCTCTGTACCTGCTTCCAAGCACCTTAAAACTGTGCCCTCTCGTGCTAGCCATTTCAGCCCTGGGAGAAAGCCTCTAACTATTTACACATTCCACCATCTTATACACCTCTATCAGGTCACCTCTCATCCTCCGTCGCTCCAAGGAGAAAAGGCCGAGTTCATTCAACCTATTCTCATAAGGCATGCCCTCCCAATCCAGACAACATCTTTGTAAATCTCCTCTGCACCCTTTCTATGGCTTCCATATCCTTCCTGAGGTGAGGCGCAGACCTGAGCACAGTACTCCAAGTGGGGCCTGACCAGGGTCCTATATAGCTGCAACACTACCTCTCGGCTCCTAAACTCAATCCCACAATTGGTGAAAGTCAATGCACCATATGCTTTCTTAACCACAGAGTCAACCTGCGCAGCAGCTTTGAGTGTCCTATGGACTCGAACTTCAAGATCCCTCTGATCCTCCACATTGACAAGTGTCTTACCATTAATACTATATTCTGCCATCATATTTGACCTACCAAAATGAACCATCTCACACTTATCTGGGTTGAACTCCATCCGCCACTTCTCAGCCCAGTTTTGCATCCTATCAATGTCCCGCTGTAACCTCTGACAACCCTCCACACTATCCACAACCCTCCCACCCTTTGTCTCATCTGGCATAACTGCTACTAGAAGTGAGACTGTTAAGCTCCTTTATTTTTTTTGTTTCCATTCCCTCACACCCATCTCTGTAATCATTTGCACGGCAGATGTCTGCAGAGCACAGGCAGCTCCTCCAGAGTGGCTGTACACTCACGGGATCTGCGACAATGCCGCATCAGTGCCATGCACTTGAAGGCTAATTTCTTATCTAACTCATCAAGATCAGTGGATTATATTTCAGGTTTATAATTGCAGTCCCCATAGAGTTGAGAAGTAATAAAAAGACTTCCATTTATTCTTGAGCTGAGGAGATTGCGAAGTACTTTGCATCCCAATTAAGCTGTTTAATCAATAATGGGATGTTGGAAAGATGGCAACTATTACGTCTCTAACAAGATCCCACAAACAGCACTATAATAATGACCAGATAATTTGTTTATGAATGTAGTTTGAGAGATAATTTATTGGTTAGGCTGAATAATAAGTATGGCAAATCTCTTTGAAGCATGGTAGCATAGAGGTCAGCATAACGCTATTACAGGGCCAACTGCCTGGGTTCAAATCCACCACTCTCTGTAAGGAGTTTGTACGTTCTCACCATGATTGTGTGGGTTTCCTCCCATTCTAAAGATGACAGGTCAACAGGTTAATTGGTCACAGGGGTGCAACTTGGTGGATCAGACTCCTTGGGCCATAAGGGCCTATTATCGTGCTATATCTCGAAATAAATAGAATTATAATAGAGCATCTGAGACAGCCTTCAGTCTTGTTTGTAAGAGGTAACTTTAACAATGCAGCTTTCTCCCTGTGCTTCTAGAATGCAGTACTGAAGGATTTAAGTTCTGATCTTGACACATCAAGCACTGCATTTTCGCTGCTTCCTGCATCCATGCCGAGCTCGTCAATTTCATCAACTCTGCCTTCAAATTCCATCCTGTCCTCAGACTTACTTGGTCCATCTCCAACACCTCTCTCCCCTTTAGTTGGAGACAGATTACACCAGTCAGCAATTTTTTTCAAGTGTTGCTTCCTCAGACATTTCTTTTTGGTTATGATAGACCCCTTGAAATTGAACACAAATATAATTTCAGACTACTTGTATCATGTAGGAACTTGGAGAAACAAGAAATTAACTTTTATGGAATATAATGCATTTAATTGCATTATGGTGCTGATGCTTTGCAATAGTTCAACTAATCTAAACGTGTTTTGATGATTTTCATTTGTACTCAGTGTCTAAGTCTTCTCACTTAAGTGTCCAACAATAATCAGCCAGCATTATGGATTCTATTTGCCCTGATACTGTTTCTCCATGACCCCAATGTCCTGGTGAAACCTGTCGCCATGCTCATCGCTGATAGTGCCAAGATTTGCAGGGAAAAATTCTAAATGGGAATGCAGAAAATGAATCTTTTATGACATGTTGCACTTCATGGTTTTGTATGCTTGAAGCATGTTGTCAACCAGCTGCATGTAATTTGGTGCTCTTCCAAGACTTTTTCAACAGCATCTTTGAATGCCTTCCATGTGATTTTCTCAAGTCCCACTAGAATTTCTTTAAATTGCCTGTCATTGATGACCTGTTTGATTTGTGGAACAACAAAAATGCCTTCCTTAATCTTGGCATCAGTTATTCTGGGAAACATCTGTCTCGAGTATTGAAATCCTTCATGGAAAATTTTTGTGTCTGCTGACCACAGGTTCCATCCTTGCAGCCTTGAACCCAGTAATTCTGCTTTTGCCTTTGACAAACCCAAGTCTCTCACTAGTCAGTTAACAGATTGAATTATCAGATGAGGCTCACTCAACATAAGGGGTTCAAAAGCTGTATCAGTATCTGTGTCATTTTCCGTTCCTGGCTCATGCATCACAGCATCTTCATGTGCCTCCTCTAGATTCCACATCTCTGATGGCTTTGGTGCTCAAAGACTATTGTCATGCAGCAAGTATCTCATGGCTGAAGGGACTTTGGGGTATTGAATGGTTTTCTTGTTTTAAGCAGAGAAACCAGACACATTGGTCAGACAAAAGTAGCTGTCTGTTACATGATCCTTCTACTCTCGCCATATCATCCGGACAGCAATTGGCATTGACTTCCGAGTACCTCTGAGCCAAGCTCGAAGATCGATAGTGCATGTCGCGCAACAAACGTGAGAAGTCCAGGCTTTGTCTCAGTCGCCAATTTTACACCCAAAGTAGAGCTCATAGGCTTTCTTAATTACAGTAGTCATGCTCAGTCTTTGAGATTTAAGTGCATACTCACCACAAATATAACAGAAAATACTGCGGCAGTTGCAACATTGGCCAGACATTTTGCTATCACAAGTACTCCTGAAAATATAATTAATTCATTTTAATGAGTACACACAATATGCTATGCGCATAGAGTATGCATATTGATGTGATTGCAAACGGATATACATGTGAACGCAATGCACAGAACAGTGTGTGTGCGTGATGCTTTTATACCCCTTCTAAAACCTGCCCTGCCATGCAGCATCTGCCCAGCCTAAGCATGCCTGGACAAAATAGAACACTTTTCAGCTTACATTTGGGCAACGTTTCAATTGACTTGAATTATGAGTTGAAATAACAAATATAAGTGATTTTTAAAATGGTGCGTGATAGGGAAGTTGCATGGTGATTTTCATAATCAGCAGCCCAAAATCCATAAGTTACACTCAAAAGTATTTAGAAAGCAACATATTTGCTATCCAGTGTTATCTACTGGTATATTTTATGAATCTACTGCCTTTCACAGATATCTTGACTATATCTCTTCCCACTGTCACTTGCAAAAATGCTACCCCTTTTTTCAGTTCCTCCATCTCCACCACATCTGTTTTCAGGATGAATCTTTCCATTCAGAACATCTGATATGTCCTCCTTCAAAAAACACAGCCATGCTGCCCTCACCTGCACCTGTTGCATTTCCCTCAAATCTGCCCTCACCTCATATTCCCACCACCATAGAAGGGATAGTGTTCCCCTTGTCTTCACCTACTACCTCACGAGTCTCTGCATCCAGCACATTATTCTCCGTAACTTCCATCGTCTGCAATGTGATCCTACCACTAAGCACACCTTTCCCTGCCTCCCCCGCCCTTCATCACTTAATGCTAGCATCACTCTCCAACATCAGCAGAAAAATTCTAGTGAGTTTAATTCCATTGGTAGTTATCAGTAGTGAATTTAAAATCATAGCCTTGAGTCTGTAAAGTGAGGCTTGAACCCTCAGTCATTTGACTCAGAGAGGGGAGTTCTCTTAACTGTATCATTTACTACACTAGGGAGAGAAAATGCTAAGATTTGCTACTATTTGTTCATCTTCGCTTTAAGGCACACTGGCTTTAGACACAGGATCAGAACTGTCTGCTCAGGCTGTGCGAATTGTCAGGACAAACGGTTCTTGCTTGTCAGGGTTCATGCTGAGCAGCTGAGTAACAGAGGACTCTCTTTAATTAATGGCTGTTCCCTGGAACACATACTGAGACAAAGCATCAGGTGCTGGAGGAAGGTCAGTGAAAGGTGCATATCAGTCTGCCAGAAATCTGTTGGTCTTCCAGTGCAAGGAGATGTCCAATAGTGAATGCAGCCACCTGGCACATTGCAGTCTTCGGGAGGTGTTGAAGCTTAGTGCTGCCAACACAAAGGTTTTATGGGGAAGGACTGTATTCTAAGGTTCTGTCACTACTGGGCACTGAGGGTGGCACCCTGTGTAATATCCCCTCAAGCATCAAAGAGGCTGTGTGAGTGGCACTGATATTTTGTACATAGACTATATTAAGTTCATGATCCTACGAATGTATTGGCCTCACAAAACTATATACTTGAATGTAAACAAAGTTGGGTACTGATTTGTATTTCTTGTATATATTTTTTGGAATCATTTATTTAAGAAAAGTTGGCATGGAGGGATGAGGAAGATTATTTCATTTAATTTTTCTATTAATTTGACTCCCAGAGTTTGTCCAGTGACGTGTGTGCTTTTCATGCCGAAAGCAAAAGGAAGGTGAGAGCTTCCTCATGTAAGATGCATGTGAACTATCGACAGAAGGTGAGAGATGGCCAGTTGCTGTGGGGCTTTGTTGAAGCAAACATTAGTTACAATATGTTCATGTTCATTGAATGTGAGGATATCTGACAGGCTGACATCGCAAATAGATAATCCTTCACTTTGTGTTTGTTCTGAGGGCTGGACTGTTCATGTTGAGCAAGTGTGGGAATACACAGCCCTATTATAACGAAGATCCTTCAACCGTGAAATACCCGAACTGTCCTCTTATTTTATCAGCTGTTGTGTAAGTACAGGGTAAGGGTTGTGTTACATTGTCAGTTTCAACCACAGATCTCACCAACAGCCCAGCTCAGCAAATCCAGCAGGCAATGGAGGCTTGACCCAGAAGCAGACTAGCAGAGACAATTTAGCAGTAAATTATATTTTACTTATAAACTGCAAAGTAACGAGCCACGAGGGGCCGCAAAACAAGAGAGAACTGATAATAACACAAGGTTACTGAAGGCTAGGAGCAGCTGGATGATTCTATGACTGAAGAAGGATTGCGGATGAGAGCTTAAATAGATTTAAATAGGCTGCAGGTGATGAGTTGGAAATGAGTGGCAGGTGGTTGCTGTTAGCTGGGTGGAGACTGGGAGATACCTGACCTTGCACGCCTAATAGGACTCCGCTCCCACCCCCAAACCTATGGCTGGCAACCAATGGCTCACAATGGTGCGGATGGGTCTGGTGGAGCTCCTTGATGGAAGATAGATCCTTGATGAAACTAGCTGGCATCCAAGACCTCTCCTCTGGGCCATAAATTTCCCAGTGGACCAGGTACTGAAGACCCCATCCACAATGATGACAATCCATCAACCAGCAGACTGTGTAGACTGGACCATCCTTGCAAGCAGTGGTGGGTGGAGAGGTCCATGGACAGTGGTCTTGAGGCAGGACACGTGGAAGGTAAGTGGGTTGATGCGATTGGTAATCTTAAGGGGATCAATGAACTGGGGTGAGGGTTTGCTTGCAGTTGGAACACAGGGGCAGATCTCAGGTGGACAGTGAGACATGGTCCCCAGGCTGGAGTAGTCTGGCTGGTCGCAGACAGTGGTTAGCCTGGTGGCAGAAGGTATGGCTGGCAGCTAGGATGGTCCTCTATGTCCTCTTCCAAGCATTTTGGCATCTGAGAACCAGGGCTCTGGTGGACGGGACCTCCACCGTTGGCTGCTCTGTGGCAAACAATGGGGTTTGGTAGCCATGAACCACTTAAAAGAATGACATACCTGTGGCAGAGGAGGTGTGTAGATTGGGGGACAGCTCAGCCCAGAGCAGATACTTCTTCCATGTGGAAGGGTTAGAGGTGGTGAGGCATCACAGGAGCTTCTCCTCTTGCTAATTTGCTCTTTCTGAGTGACCATGGTTGGCAGGTTATGGCTAGGGAACAAACTCACCGAGGTGCAGGGGAGGGAGCAGAAGGCTCACCAGAAGCAGGAGGTGAATTGTGGGCCTTGCTCCGACAGCGTCCGGGGGAAACTGTGCAAGAGAACCAGGTGCTCTGTCTCGGCAGCCGACAGAAGTTTAGGGAGAACAATTACTTGGGCCGTCTTGCAGAATCACTTTACCACCATCGTGCTCACCATGGCCCTATCAGAAGGTGGAAAACTTGTGATGAAATCCATAGCAATGTGGCCACAGAAGCCCAGAGGGCCACTGGTTGGAGGAACTGGAATGGGCTGGAGCGACGAACTGACATACATCAGTGATCATGGTGGGCCACGAGAACCAGCACCACAGAAAATCTAGAGTTCAGTGTGGTCCTGCATAGCCAGACAACGGTGAGGAGTGGAGCCACCAGATTGCCTCAGAATACATGGCCGCTAGCACATACGTGTGGTTGTCAGACCTGTTTGTGGGAGCAGGAATATGTTATAGGGCCTGGCAGATCTGGTTCTCAAGATCCCAGATGATCGGGGCAAGGTTCTATGATGGAATGATGGGCAGAGGGTTGATCTCCATTTCTGCTGGGACAAACTGTCCTGACAGGGCATCTGCCTTAGAGCTATTTGAATATGTCTGTAGGAGATGAAGTTGAATTGTTCAAAGAAAAGAGCCAAGCGAGTCTGAAGTGGGCTGAATTGGCAGGTCTGTTGTATGGATATAAGGTTCTGGTGGTCAGCCCAGATCAGGAAAGGCTTGATGTATCTATTCCTCCAAGACCCATTTAATAGCAAGTCAATCCCTGTCTCCTTCTGCATAACATAGCTGTGTACAGTTGAATTTGCATGAGAAGAAGGCACAAGAATGTGTTTTCCTGTCCAGTCCTCACTGGGAGAAGATGGCCCTGGCACCCAGAAAAGTTATGGAGGGGTTTGGGTGACAGAGAATGGTGAAGCATCTCTTGAGCTCCTTGAAAGTGTGGTCCATGCAGTAGATCAGGTTATCTGCGAGAGAGGTGAGAGGAACGGCGATTTAGCTGTAGTTCCTGATGAAACGGCTGGAGAAGCTCAAGAAGTACTCTGGTCATTTTAGGGAGTATTGTTGGGGACATTCAACGACTGTGCACACTTTCTCTGAGTCCATGGTTATGCTTTGGGGAGTAAGGACATAATCCAGGAAGCAAAATGACTGAGGTGTGGAACTGGTATTTTTCTCACTTGCAATACAGTTGGTTTTCAAGCAGGTGCTGAAGGAATGACGGGATGTGATGACGTGGTTTTGGGGTTTCTTAGAGAAGATGAAGATATCATTAAAGTAGACAAACACATACCTGTGTAGCCTGTCATGGAAGATCTTTTTGATGAAGTCCTGGAAAATAGTTGGACTGTTGTAAAATCCAAAAGGCGTCACCGAGTATTCACAGAGGCCAGTGGGTGGTAAGAATGCCAACTTCCATTCATCCTCCTGGCAGATGCAGATCAGATTGTACACACTCCCTAGATCCAGACTGGCGAAAATCCAGGCCTGGTGGAGTGTTTCGAATGTGCTATCCATTAAGGGGAGAGGGAGACAGTTCTTTTGTTGAGTCCACGGTAGGTGATGCTGGGCTGGAGATCTCCATCCTTTTTGACAGAACAAACCAGTACCAGCTGGGATCTGGGTCCAAGCTACACTCACAAAGTCAGTCCAGAATGTTGCTTGCTGTGCCGGAATCCACCAGAACCTTCTATGGATAAAGTTTAAGGGAATGGGGGATTCCCAGATCCCTGTAAACAAGGAATTAAGTACTGACTATGTCTGTGACTGCAGTGTGTTTGAATAACGTCTCACAGCTGCCTTCTTTGGAACAAGATGATTAAAGTTCACCCAGATCCATATAGATGTCTCTGGGCTTTTCACACCTTTTGATTTTGACAAAAAGCAGTACCTGATGGAAATTAGATAGAACATTCCTTTCTTTATTAAAGCATAAATTTGACGGATGTTCTTATCTTTGTAATTAAGTTGTGGCTCCAGCAAACCAGGTAGGACATTCTTTTCTGTAATTAAGGTGGCTGGAGTGTCTAACGAATTGATTGTACTTTTGTATCAATAGTCCATTGACTTGACTGGAATAGTTATCAGACTGATTGTTCTCTGTATCAATAGTCCATTGACTTGACCGGTATGGTTATCAAACTGATTGTTCTTTTGTATCGGTGGCCTTATAACTTCTGACAATTCTGACATCGGGCAGTGAACTTGTAGAACTGCCGGGGAGATGAGAAAGGGTCTCTCCCTGATGTCGGGTCTAAGTTCACTTGCCGGCTGAGCTCGAAGAAATAAATGGGTGATAAGATAAGTAAAGACCTTTTGGAACTGTCATTATTTGATTCAGCTAAGTTACATTTACACTATGCACGTAGAACCATTGGGGTGTGGTGGAGGACAGGGCAATGAGTTGAGACATGGTGCTGGAACAAGAGGAATTACCAGGTTGGAGGCCATCATCTCTGCCTGGTGGTGCCATCTTCCTGGATGCAGTGGGCATTTGATCCGTGAGTGCTCGGCAGCTCTCCAATAAGCGCAAAAGTTGTATCTCCAACAACGCTCGCATCTTGGGGGTTCAAGGGATCTGCCCCTACCTGTGTGGGTTCTGCAGGCATTGATGATAGGGTTCTACCTGATGATCTGGCAGGTCGTTCCATAAGATACTTGTCAACTTAAAGGGCCAGAGTGATGTGTGTTCGAGATCGGCGGACATCTCCTGTGTAGAGTGCTCATCTTTATGGCCCTCCAAGAGGCTATAATGGTAATAGGACGGCAGCAGTTCTGCATTCCAGCTACACTCCATTGCGAGGGTCCTGAATTCCACAGTATAATCCAAACCAAGTGTGAACCTTGGCACAGGCAAAGTATCTGATCCACCGCCCCTCTTCCACTTCCCTGATTATCGTAAGCCCAGCACATCTCAGCAATGAATTCCTCATATTTATTGCAACTGGTTTTATTGTCCCAGTTAGTCCCAGTTTCAATGCATTGGGCACTGACGCAGGTCAGAGCTCGCACAGTCAGCAGAGAGACAATGTCAGCAGTTTTGGCTCAGTCCTTAGAATACAGAGATGGCTGGAGCTCGAAGTTGCAGCAGTGGGTTGGGTATGCGTCAAAGCGTTCAGGCATTGGAATCTGGGACTTCGAGGGAGGAGGTTAATTGGAGCAGGGTTGCTGCATTGAGACGGAAAGTTGCTTGAGAGGGCCAAGCAGATGGCCAGTGGTTTCCTGCTGCTTCGAGGTCCTGTGCTTCAGCTGATGGCTGACTTCCTTTAGGCGAGTGTACTCTGCCAGGTCAATCGTTGGTTCACTCTTCCTGTCAGGAAATGGAGAGGAGGTTTGTCTCAAAAAACAGAGCAACAGAGTCAGTTTAGCAGTAGGTGATATTTTACTAATAAACTGCAAAATAACAAGCTACGAAGGGTCACAAAACAAGGAACAGGTACTTAACACGACAAGGTAACTGAAGACTAGGAACAACTGATTGAGGCTGGCTGGTTCAATGAATGAACAAGGATTGTGAAGGATAGCTGGGGTTAAACATGTGATGAGTTAGAAACGAGGGGCAGGTGGCTCCTCTTAGCTGAGTGGACACTGGGAGGTGCCTGTCCGTGCAGACCTGCCCAACTGGATTGCTTTGAGGTCATCACGAGAGACCCATGCATCTTCCTAACAAAAATGGGTATTAGAAATTAGTCCTGACGAAGGGTCTCGGCCTGAAACGTCGACTGTACCTCTTCCTAGAGATGCTGCCTGGCCTGCTGCGTTCACCAGCAACTTTGATGTGTGTTGCTTGAATTTCCAGCATCTGCAGAATTCCTGTTGTTTGTGTTACTAGAAATTAGTGTCAGGAATGTAATAAGCTGACTCGACTAATTGTTTAACTACCCAATGTATTGAAATCTCCCTGATTTTTTGTGGGTATATTGACCCATCGAGGATTACTTATAAATAACTTCTGTCAGAACTAACTCCTTATTGTCTCATTTATAAAAGTATTGGTCAGTGTATCATACGGCTGGGAGATTCCAGCTTCATCATGAATCTGCGGAGAGCTGACACAGTGGTGATGCTAATGATTTGATAAAACTGACCACTTTGCACTTGAATTTAAAGAGAATAACATTTATTATTTTGGTTAGAATTACTTCTCTTATTGCATGCATACAATTAATGAAACTGAATCTCTGATTTGGTTCAATTTGCATACTTTGCTATGTATTCTTTTAACAGATGATGACTTTACAATCTATGCAATATTCCCCTCCCCTCTTATTGCAGAGAACAAATGCTACACTAATGATTCTAATTGTATTAATTTCCTGCCAGCCAGTGTGTTTTTAAGTGTGGAGGAACATTTGAAAAATAACCAGTTAGTTTTCAGAATCCATAAGTTAGAAATGAAAGGGAACTCCAGAATAAGCTACTGTAAATGAAAGTCAAGCACCTCAGATGTTGACTATCTGAAATAAAGACAGAAAATTCTAGAAATATTCAGCAGCTTAGACAGCATCTGTGGAAACGGAATCAGAGTTAACATTTCTGGTCAAAGAGACCTGAAGGAGTCCAATTCTATCGGCCTGCTGGTATCTCTGCAGTGTTCAACTAACTCTCCACTGTCCTGATGAAGAGTCTTTGACGTGAAATGTTACCTCTGCTTCTTTCTATAGATGCTGACTGACTGCTGGGTGTTTATGTTTTTATTTCTACATGCATTAGAATCTTCAGGAGGGGAGAAACAGTGGAGTGGACTTACAAAAGCAATCCTTAAAAATTTTTCACACGATAATGATAACATTTTGAATATTATACAATTTAAGAAAATGAATTAAATGTGGAATTTGTTGTGTGACAAGTTTCAAAATATAATGGATATCAATCTTTTATTAATAGCCTAATGGAGGTTTAATTAAATTATATAAAATCCCAATGCATTAGTCTGGCAGCCTCTTAGCAGAGGGGGACTCACTCCCTGTCCCAACATAGCTTGTTTACATAACATATTCAATGGGCGAAACATTCTAAGGCACTTCTCAAAAGGAGTGATTAGGTTGAAGTGGACACTGAGTCAAGTTAGAAGACATTAGGATGCTTGATTGAAAGCCTAGTTAAATGAATGGATTTTAAAGAGCATCATGAAAGCAAAATGGTAGAGAGATTTTGAGGAGGTATTTCCAGAGAGCAAAAATTCCACTCTTAAAAGCAGGGCCAGAAGTGATATCGTGTAGGGGGAGGGAGATGCACATTAGAAATAATGTTAGAGGCACAGTGATTTGGATTTGGAGTTACGAAATTACAGAGCTAGAGAAGGGAAAGGTATTGACTAATTAAGCAGTTTTAATTTTGATGCATCTAACAGCTGAGGACCCTTGTATGTTCCAAGGTTAGGGTGATGGATGAAGGGGATCTTCTGAAGTATAGAATGTGAGCAGAAAAGCTTTGGATGATCTGAACATTGGACAATATCAAGTAGAGAATTTGAAGAAATGGAGTCCAAGAGTGTGAGCAGGGTTTGAGGAAGCATGGAGGCATGTGGAAAACTTGGTATAACTGGACAGCCTTTGCAGTGGAGAGGATGTAAACTGGAAGCATATAGTGTGTGCAATAGTAGTGGAGACTGTGAGAAATTTGTTTCATTGATCAGGACACATGCACAGTGTAGGTGCTCTCCAGGTTACAGTAGGATTGTATTCCTGCAACTGGGATAGATTGTCAGCTGGAAATGTGGCCAGGAGGCAGAAGATATGTGCAGCCCTGTTTTCCAAACTCTCGTCTCTTGTATGTATATACAAGCTATATATGTCAGGTGTTCATCACCTGGGGAGTGCCTCTAATATGAGACTGCACTGGACTGAATTTCTTGCTCAGCTTGTATAATGTTCTAACATTCACAACACAAACTAAAACATAGTCTCTGCTGGGTGAGGTTCCAGTAGTATGTTGAACTGATGGATATATAGGATGTGAAGTAAGAAATCACTATAGAAACTAAACTCATCTATTTTGTATCTGTTTAACACAAAGCCTACAATTGGTAAATCCATAGCTAATTCTGGTCCAGTATAATCCTAATCACAGTATGACTGCTTCTGTCAAAATCAGCTCCAATTTGTCACGCTAAGTCTTTGCATTCAAGCACTATTTACTCAAACACACCAGGTATCCATGTAGCCTATCGAAAGGAGAATGAAAGTTAGTGAAGGCACTTTTGGTTGAATGTCTCTCCATCTTATAAAAGAAGGTTAGTTAAGACTTCGTGTGGAATTTGTTCCAGTTATCAATTTCTGCCAAGACATTCGTTTCGATAAAGGGTCTTAGCCCGAAATGTCAATTGTTTATCTTGTCCATAGATACTGCCTGGCCTGCTGAGTTCCTCTAGCATTTTGTGTGTGTTGCTAGGTAATGAAGGGCCTCCACTTCAAATGACTTAAGGACCAACCATAAAAACAAATGAAGCAGGAGCAAAATTCCATAATTCTGATTGTATATTCTATCCAACTAAGATAGCGAGCACCGGCAGGTCCCTATAATCTGTGAGAGGAAAAGCCTCATTTATGTCCTGGGTTCAATGTGGATTGAGATGAGAGTGAGGCTCCAGCATATGTCAATAATTTGTTGATACTCATTGTCTGGATTATTCCTTGTAAAATGCCCACAAAGATAAGGTGTGCAGCAAGCCCTCAAGAAGAGTATGGGGAAATTTGACAAACGAAGTCAATGTTCAACATCTTAACTAATCAAAAAAATCTGTTTTATTTTAAATCCAGACACTGCCTGACGATGATTATTCGGACCCTTTCGATATCAAGCATGATTCCAGAGGAGACACCATTGACAAAGAACTCATTGAGAACAATGGCTACATGGAACCTTACGAAGCCCAGAGAGTTATAGCAGGTGGGTCTATTTATGATACCTGGCAAAAGAACGGGCAAGAATGAGGATTGTTTAGCATTAAGTGCAGTGAGTTGCAATTGATTGGTAGATCTAGGACTAAAAGACGTTCAAAGCTTCATATTACTTGCTGGGTGCACTTCAGAGAGAGAAGGCCAAGATGTTTTCTGTAGATCAGATAAGGTACAGTATGTGATGTATTATGGTTATGGAACTCCGCAAGTCAGGAAAAATCGATGGAAGGAGATGAACAGTCAATATTCTGGGTGAGGCCTTTCACCTTGCATGCTGTCTATTTCCTTCAATAGATGTTGCCAAATCGCTGAGCTCCTCCAGCATCTTATATATTGGTCTAGATTCAAACATCTACAGTCTTTTCTGCCTCCAAGGTAATGGATGGTTCAATGGAGGATTTCTAAATGATGAAATGAAGGATTCTCAAAACTCAACCACAAAATACAAGGTTTGTCTTTGTGTTATGCCACTGAAAATCTTTTGTAAAGGTGACCATTTCATAAAAGTCCCAGAAATCTGATCAGGCTTAAGTCACCCTTTCTCCCTATCACAAGCCATGAGGGTTTTTCTCATGTTAAGCTTAGTTTGGGAAAACCTGGAGTGACCACCATTGGTCACTCTTGAGACAAATGGGTCTCCTCAAAACAACACAGAGCTGATACCACCACCTGGAAAGTCTCTTACCTTCCATGCTGGTGAACCTGACCCACGCCACATCAATACTTCCAGCAACCCTGACCCCCACCAAGGACCAGTGCAGACCCTCTATGGTACATCATCCCCATCACCCTAATGATGGTATTGATCTCCAAGCTGAACTCCAACTTCTTCCCACCTCAGTACTAACTTTGTCATCAGCACACCTTTCTTGGCTGTAGCCCTGAATCCAGCCACACCCAATCCAATCCTTTGTTAGGATTCTGCTTTCATTTCCCAATCATTGTCCAATATTCCTTCCTCCAAACCCACCAAGTCAACCCATCAAAGCCTAGTCATTCAGTTTCCCACCTCCCCTGAACCCCAACACACAATCCTGGTCCTTCTTTCTCCCTACCTTACATAGTCATAGTCATAGTCATAGTCATACTTTATTGATCCTGGGGGAAATTGGTTTTCGTTACAGTTGTACCATAAATAATTAAATAGTAATAAAACCATAAATAGTTAAATAGTAATATGTAAAATATGCCAAGAAATAAGTCCAGGACCAGCCGATTGGCTCAGGGTGTCTGACCCTCCAAGGGAGGAGTTGTAAAGTTTGATGGCCACAGGCAGGAATAACTTCCTATGACGCTCAGTGTTGCATCTCGGTGGAATGAGTCTCTGGCTGAATGTACTCCTGTGCCCAACCAGTACATTATGTAGTGGATGGGAGACATTGTCCAAGATGGCATGCAACTTGGACAGCATCCTCTTTTCAGACACCACCATGAGAGAGTCCAGTTCCATCCCCACAACATCACTGGCCTTACGAATGAGTTTGTTGATTCTGTTGGTGTCTGCTACCCTCAGCCTGCTGCCCCAGCACACAACAGCAAACGTGATCGCACTGGCCACCACAGACTTGTAGAACATCCTCAGCATCGTCCGGCAGATGTTAAAGGATCTCAGTCTCCTCAGGAAATAGAGACGGCTCTGACCCTTCTTGTAGACAGCCTCAGTGTTCTTAGACCAGTCCAGTTTATTGTCAATTCATATCCCCAGGTATTTGTAATCCTGCATCATGTCCACACTGACCCCCTGGATGGAAACAGGGGTTACCGGTACCTTAGCTCTCCTCAGGTCTACCACCAGTTCCTTAGTCTTTTTCACATTAAGCTGACATCACATTACATTACATGATAGTCACATTTGCCTTAACAGACCAGTAATTACCAGTTAGGCTTTCTCCATAAACCCGACCCACTTCCTGATGCTTTCCTCAAGTGTGGATCCACAGAATCATATTATGCTGAAAAGACGCATTGTCTAACCAGTCATACACAACAACTGAAGCAGACGTAAGTGCCTCAATGCAAAACTCATTCAACACATGCACCTGCTATAAAACTTGTAGATAGTCTTTTCAGTGCATTCCCATTATCCAGAGAACAGAGATTTAAGGTAGTTGGCAAAATAACTGGAGACGTGGTCTGAGTTTTTTAAAACTGCATTGTTATGATCTACTGTGCTTTGGATTGCAGTTTCAGTTGTACCTTAAAGATGAATTGGACACTTATTTGAAAAGCAAACATATGAAGAGCTTTGGGGAGTTAAAAGAAGAGCAGGAATTATTGAGAAGATTTTACAATGAACTAGCACAGATAAATGATCTTTCTGCTGTACTGTCCTCTGTATCTGTAGATATGCAGAGGCTATGCTTTCTGTGAGCATCATTGTATTTGGCAGGTTTAGCACTGAAAAAAAGATTCTACAGATCATATTGACACTTAGAACTTATATTGACTTCTTTCTCAATAGTCTGCTAAGGTTGAGGTTTTTTGTTCAATGCTGTAATTAATGGTTTATCAAGTACGTCAAAGCAGCTTGAAGTGGGTGCTAAGAGTTGGGGAGTGTCTAGGCACTTGGAATTCTGATTTCATTTCCCTTAATAACAATGGAAATCTGTGTCATAGAGTTAAACTCTGCGAAATGTAAGACAAGGTAATTAGCTTTTTGAAATACGCATGGTTTCCAAAATATTTTTCATTTGATATCACCAAGGAAATATTAAAAATCTGAATTCCAAAATATTAACAGATTTTCAAAATCCAAAATAAGAAAGAAACTGTTAAACATTCAGCAGGTCTGGCAGAAATCTGAGAGAAAGAGAGAACAAATTTGACAGAAGAAAACTGAAGTGTTATGGACCATCACAGTGTCCAAGGAAAAAACTGCTCAACAATTACCACCTTTCCATCATGAGGCCAAAAGAGGAGTAGTGTGTTGAATGCACAATAATCAGTTTTATTTGTAACTTCTCTGCATATAGGGTAACTCATATGTCATATAAAAATTCCCAGACAACACACAGAGATGTATTCAAAATGCCTTCCTTAACATTCAATGACATTTGCATGTGTAGGTGTCACAAAATCAATATTTTTGCATGAAGGTTGACTCCTGCAGTGAGTAGCTTGCCTTCTAATACCCTGAAACCATCTACAAAAGTCAAACAGCAGCATGATAGAATATTCTTCTCATGCTTCTAGAGTGCAGCTCCTTCAGAATGAGAAACCTGGCACCTCTCAGGACAAATCAGCTGGTCTGATTAGCACCCTATCCAATACCCTAATCACCTATTACCTCTAACACAAGGGTTCCCAACATTGGGGTCCACAGACCCCCTGATTAATTGTATTTGTCCATGGCATAAAAAAGGTTGGGAACCCCTGCCCAGCACCACTCATCTATGCTACTGTGATTGGACCTCCCAAATCATGACCTTCACCCGAAGGACAAGGTATGTGATAGTGCCGTGTTCCCTCTCAATTTTGCAAAATCCTGACTTGATGATAGTTTACATTTCCTTCAATGTTGAGTCCAATTCTTGGAACTGTCTGGGCAATGGTATTAAGGGTGCACATTGACCAGAAGCACCACACTTGTTGAAGGAAGTGGTTCACCATCATCAGCACCACAAGGGCAATTAAGGATGGGTAATAAATGCTGGTATTTCCAGCAATCGCTAATTCCCGAAAATATAAACAAAGAGATATGGAGTTAATGTTTCAGATCAATGCCGCTAGATCTGCTGAGAATAGCTAATATTTCTGCTTTAAATTTTAAAATTATCTCCATGCAAAGCTGTCAATACAATCTCAGGCACTTCCTATTAAGTATTCCGTTTCAAATGAGAAGACAGGCACATGAGCTACACAAGATTTTCTTACAATTGAATGTAGATTTTAATAGGTTAATTGAAGGCAGTTTGAATTGAAGGAAGCCAGGAGAGAAGTCAGCTCTCCCATGAATTACTCCACAGGACCCCAAAGCTGCTTACCATTCTTGTATCTGTATTGGATACTTAAATTTGAAACCTTCCTGTCTGCTGCCTCTGTTTCCATCATCCTATCTCCTGCTCTTTGCAATTAATTTGATTATTGTTCATTGACGCTGTAATCTTTGTCTCAGTAGCAACTATTAAATTACCCAACAAAAGATGCTGAATAAATTCCGTCATGATAAAAAGAAACAACAAAATATTTTCCATCGCAACATATGCATATTTCAATCAGAAGCTCTCTGTTATGTCTTAAGCACCCATGTTCGAGCCTAATCAAAACCATTCGATTTGGTTTTTGCGGCAAAGTGGAAATCATTACAAGACTATAATCCTCAAGGTTAAAATGTCTAAAAGTATATGCCATTCAGAAGGGAACGTAACTTCATTGCTCACCATGTACAAGTGGCCATGTCCCTTGATGAGGTTGTACAGTAATGGATTGGTGTATTATGGGGCTTTCTGAACTTCTCAACTCATTTCAAGTGGATTATGCAGGATTGATTTTTATTATTGTACCAATATATTAAGATCAATTTAAGTTGTATTAAACCCTGGTCGTGTCGAGCACTGGGATCTGACATATGGTATTGCTGGCTGTCAGCTTACCTTTTAACTAGGGACTTAATTGTTTTTTAATTACTCCTGGAAATACATACCACCAATCACTGACTCCAAGCAGTCTAAAACTACTGGAAAATCTGCTGCTTGTTATCTTCTGCATTCAGAATAGGTCAATTACTGTCACTAAATGAAGAATTAAATCTGGGACATTAAAATAAAATGCCCCCTACAAGCATGAATTGGGATACAGACAGATAATAAAATAACTGTACTAAATAAAGTCCAACACTGGATTACTATGAACCTGCAAGAGAAAGTCAGTGTCCAAATTAACTACTTTGCCTCTGATATAAGAACAATAAGAGTAAGTCATGTTTTCCTGAAGATTACCCTGTCATTGGTTCAGATCAAAACTGATCTTGTGTATCCTCTGATTGCCTTGGTGGCCAAAAATCTATTCATGAATGAAATGGATAATGTGTCACTGAGCCCCCACAGCCCTCTGAGGTAAATTATTTCTAGTCATCTGCTGAAGTAAATTTCTTTTTATTTTATTGTAATTGGGAAGCGCCTTGTTCAGAGACTGTGCCCCCAATTGCCCTTACTGTGTAGCCTCAAGGCATCTGCTCTCTCATTCCCTTTCAGAATCATGTATGAGGTAACCTTTTTAAAGTTCATGTAGTTCCGCAGATAGGAAACGTGTCTTTCTGCTCATCATGTCCTTACCATCCATGAAACACTAACTTACATTCATCACATTTTATTCTCCCCACATTTCCCTCTACTCCCTACTCTCTCCCAAATTCTAATAGTCATCCACACACTGGAAAAAAATTACAGTGGCCAATTAACCTACCAACCATCATGCCTTTGGGACGAGAGAGGAAACTGGAGTACCCATGGATGCACACACAATCAGAAGGAGAACATGCAGATATTACACAGACAGCACTGGAGATCAGGTTTGCACCTGGGTCTCTGGAGCAGTGAGCCAGTAGCTATATTATCTGTGCGGCTCTCCCATCAAAACTCCACTAGGTGTGAGCCAATTTAATTCAGTCATTTCATAGCACAATCCTCTCCTTCTAGGAAGTAGCCAGGTGAACTAATGCGAAGGCAGGTTTATTCAAAATGGCTTAAGTTGTTTATTCCTGGTGAGGATTGACTAGAGTTCTGCACACCTCAGCAAGACTTCCTAAATCCTTTGTACCCCAACTGTCCCCACCATCCAGGACATTTTCAAAAGGCAATGGCTCGAGAAGGTGGCATCCATAATTAAGGACCTTCACTATCTGGGACACGCCTTCTTCTCATCGTTACCATTGGGGAGGAGATAGAGGAAGCTGAAAACCCACACTCAATATTTTAAGAACAGTTTCTTCTCCTCTGCCATCTGAATGGTCCATGAACACCACCTCACTATTCCTCTTTTGCTCTGTTTATTTATTTGTTT
Source organism: Mobula hypostoma (assembly GCF_963921235.1). Classification (NCBI taxonomy): domain Eukaryota; kingdom Metazoa; phylum Chordata; class Chondrichthyes; order Myliobatiformes; family Myliobatidae; genus Mobula; species Mobula hypostoma. Next base: position 14,003,305 of record NC_086120.1, read on the forward strand.
TTGTGACTTGTTGTTATGTCTTGCACTGTACTGCTGCCACAAAACAACAAATTTTCTGGCATATGTCAGGGATAATAAACCTAATTGTGATACTTTTGTAATAGAATACATTAACCATTAATCATCTGAAATACCCTGTACTTGATGCAACCATATGTTTGCTTTCTGTGTTCCACAAAACTGCAATGCCTCTGCACCTGGAGATAGTGGTTTCCCACCATCCCCCGAACAAAATGTTTACTAATTATACTTACTCAAGGAAAAGATCATTCTTCACCACTGATCTTGTGCTCAGATATTAGTGCCATTCCTGACTCCCCCCCCCCCCCCAACCTATCTCCAAACTGTATCTTTTCTTGTTTTGTCTTTTCCTCCAAGAATCAAGAACCATGGAAAAGTAATTTCTCAAACTTGGTCACAATGGAACTGTGTCCTTATAAGCTCTATTACATCAAACACATTTGTCTCTATTTGTGCCATTAATCCACCTGCTTGATTATAAACACTCAATGCATTCTGAAACAACATAATTCATTTTAACTTCCAATCTATTTTTCTTGAATTGATTTTGTTTACTGCTGCATTATTACCATTAAACTCTCTGTTTTTTCTTATTCCATTCACTTTTTCATTATTCAGTTGCTTGTTTTCTCCATGACTTTCAGTTTTTCCTAAAATTCTGTGGCCATTCCCTTACCTGGAACCCATCACACATTAATTAAAAGTCTATCTATGGTCTTGTGGAGATACAATAGCTCTCTTGATCTCCCCCTTCATATATGCATTTCAGTCTATTATAATCATTCTTTTTAAAGCTTAGAACAACATTTTTAGTATTTACAGTCTTAAGCATAGTTGATCCATATACGGGACGTAAAGCAGCACCCCTTCTCCAACCATGCACTTTAACACTCTGTTTATATTGCATTTAGTTGGGATCCAGGCTGTACACTCACCTTTATAACTCTTACATGTTCTCATCAAATTTGAAATCCAAGAAAATGGCAATTTATTTTTCTCTTAAAATATTTGGGTCGGTTAATATCACCTTGACTCTTGGACAGTACTCTCAACCTCCGAATTAGATCTTTGGTGGTGGTGAAGTTCCACTTCAGAGTTTGACATCTTGGCCTACAATGGCACACCCAGGAACAATGGTCCGAAATGTGTTTTGAATCTGGTATTGAACCTTGGTCCTGTCTGTCTGATTACCCAGATTTCAAGGAAACTGAACAAGCAACAAAATATGACTAATAGAAGAAATGTTATCTACAAAATCCAGTCTAATGACTGAGCCAAGTACTATATTGGTCCAACAGGAAGAAAACTATTGCCAGGCTACACGAGCATCAGCTAGCGAGCAAAAGGCACGAGCCACTCTTGCTGGTATCAGCTCATGAAGACGAAGAAGGACACCATTTCAACTGGATGACAGCCAGGGTCTGGACTCAAGCAAGAACAAGAAAAGATTGAGAATTCCTGGAAGTGTAGTTCTCCACTGAAGGATCCATCAACAAACACATAGATCTGATATGTGAACATATATGGTAAAAAGAGAAACAACAACGTCAACAATCAACGAATCGCCAGTCATCTCGGGATCTGGACAGCGAAGCAAACACTCCAAATGGACCTTCTTCAAGCTAGACAGTCAGAATCTTATGCTGCTAAACTGCTCACAGTGTTTTGAACCAGCCAACCAGATCACGATGTCTGATCAATAGCCATTCGGACCCCGAAGGAGTACATAAGCCATCCTGCTGAGGAGGCAACCCCCTCAGCTGCGCACCGATGGTGGCTTCTTAATTGGAACATCTGCAAACATTTTGCCAGGTTCGGCGATCATCCACTCTTCCAAATTTCAAGGAAATGTTTCTAGAAATATATTACACTTTAATATCTTGGCAATTAATGAAGAAACTGGATCATCCTGACACCGAAGTTTGGCTTAAGCTGTCAAATGTTTTATTCAATGATACCATCGCTGTCGTTGAGAGTTCAGTAAAGGCTAATCGTAAATGTACTACACTTTCATAATGAGTTTGATTAACTTGTTAAAAGGAGCTGGCCACCAGGGTACTCTTCACCTCCTATTGACTAACCATCCTGCATCAAAGATGGAGGCTTAACAACCCAGAGAAAATATGTGTGGTTTCTGAAGAAAAACACAGAACCACAAGCAGGTTGCAACCCCTGTGGGTCTCTTTACACTGATATTACCGATGTATACTTACTCCTGGTCCTTTGCATACTCTCTATAGCTATAAATGGGGTGTCTTCTGATCATGTTATATAACTTACATAGGCGTGCACTGCCTTTTATATTATAGGAGTATGTTCTGCCTCTTGACATGTAGTAGGGGTGTGCATTTGCTCTGTTGCATTAATGACTGTATGCTTCTTTGAATTGTACTACAGCAGCGTGTATGCCTTGTGTTTCAGTTCTTGTCTTTTCTAAGAAAATATATACTTCTATTTAGAGAGCGCTCTGGGATGACAGTTTTGTTGCATGAGGGAGAGTGAGTAGATTGGCCTGTATTCTCCAGAGTTGAGAAGAATGAGAGGAAGTCCCAGCAACTAGAACCAGATGTGACACTTAGAATAAGGGGCTGGCTGTTTGAGACTGAGATGACCAGAAATTTCACCCAGAGATGGTGAATATCAGGGATTCTCTTCTCCAGATGGCCATGTAAGCTCATTTAATGAGTTCATACAATTGAGATTGATGGATTTCTAGATGTTAAGGAAATTGAGTGATATGTGGATAGTGTAGAAAAATGGAGCTCAGGTGAGGATTATCCAGGACTTCAAATGTGGAGCAGGCACAAGGGGATACTTCTAGTTTCTATCTCCTTTGTATATTTAGGAGTAATTGCCTTGTATATTATATTACAATAGTGTGTAGTGTCTCTGTATTTTACAGGACTCTGCTTTGGATCTTGCAACATTATAGAATATTTACTGTCTCTATTATAGTAAGAATGTACACACTATCATCTTTTTCTGAAGTGGTGCACACTATCTCTTGTCACAATATAAGGCTGTACACTACAGAGGTATCACACGAGGTGAATTCTGCCCCTCTATTTAATAGGAATATACATAATACATGTGAATATTTCTTATATTATTTAATTTATGTTGCTGGCTTCATTTATCCAACATAGACATTGACTCCACTGTTTTTTGTCTCTCATGACATAGATGGTATTCATTCCCTTCTGTCTTATTATTTTGTGAGTTGCTCTGCTTTTGTCTATAATAGTTTAAAAGGAATAATACATATGAATAGGATTCCTGTCACTTGCTTTTTCATTATAAGTGTGCCTGTCCAAATTTATAATGAATAGGACTCATGTAAACACTAGAGGGTAAAGTTAATTTCACTGTGACCAGTTAATGTAGGCAGTGTTCATTATTAATGTGAATAAAGAAATTAATAATAAATAATACGAAGACAAAAAGAAAATGTATGACTTGCTCTGGAGGCAGAATTATATCCATGCTGACTAGTTCTCAACTCTCCCACAAAAACACAAGAAAATAATAATAGGAAAAGACCACCGGACCCCTCCATCCTGCCCAAGATCCAATATGATCATGGGTGATTTGTCCTAGACCTCATCTCCTTTTTTTGTGCTAGTTTTCCACATACCATCAATCCTTTATTTCAATATTTTATCTGTTCCTTCCCATGGTCAAGCTTCGACCATCTGCTGAACTAGAGACTTCCAGAGTTTTATCGCTCTTTGTGAGAAGAAATTGCGACGCAACTTAGTTTTAATAGACTGTTTCATTATCTTGTAACTATGTAGCCTCTTTAACATGGATAAAAGATCTCTAGATGTTTGTGACAGGTCAAACCTCTCAAAATAGGAATTAGCTGAGTGTATTTGTTCTGGATTGCCTCCAGTGCTAGTTTATCCTTTCTTCAATCAGAGGACCAAAGTTGTACATAGAACACCATGTGTGGCCTCACCAAAACTCTGTACAATGATAACAATATTTTTTTTTGTTTAGAGATTCCAACCCTCTTTCAACAAAGGCTAATATGTCTTTTGCTTTTCTAACTCCTAGCTGCAAGGCATTTTAAGATTCATGCACAGGAACATCTAGATCCCTCTGTACTCGATTAATTTGCAATCTCTCCATATTTATATAAAAAAGTCTGCCTTTAGATTTCTCTTACAGAAGTGCATGACCTCACATTCCCCACTTTAATGTCCAATTGCCAAGCATTTGCCCAATTTTTTTTCAGCCTGTTAGGTAACCGGCAACAATGAATATTAATCGAGACAGGTTTTATAAAAACCACCAAACATTTATTAAACACATATGAGCGATAAGGGAAAAAAAACAAAGGAAAATTTTGACCGGAGGTTAAACAGGTACGCAGCCGTTCATCAATTCCACTCGGCTCTGGTTCTTAAAGCGTTAAATGCGAAAACAGTTCTTAAAGCGATACAGTCAGATACAGTTCTTAAAGCGATAACTTCAAAAGTCCAACAGTTTTACACATTCAATTGGGGGAGACTTCTCTGGAGAACGATTTCTTCACCGACGCACCTTTACTGCTGGTTCTGTCCACAGGATTCCTGATGCCGAAAATAAACAGTTTAAATCGACTGACCTTAAATTCCTTTTAGAGAGAGAGAGCCTTTGTGCATGAATTCATTCCGCTTTTGCAAGAGTTATCTCAATGCAGCTTCTCTTCAACGAAGACTCAATAAGGTTGATCCTTTATTAAACTGCCAAACGATGCCGACTTCTCTCGATCCTTCACTTCGATGAATTCTTCATTCTTCCTTCAAAACTGTCGGATTGAGTAAATTGGCATTTCCAGCCACGAATTTCCAGTCCAAGTAATATGGAATCTTTCAACAAAACATACAACCGTTTTAAAAATGAAACTGCATCACAAAAACAAACACACAACAGAAACGGAGGCACAACACGTTCTACCTGGAAATCTACAAACTCAAAACCTACTGCGTCACCTGAGTCGACCCTTATATAGTCATGGGGCACATGTCATCACGTGACCTCACATCAGGTGACCTCCAAAAGACCATTACAGCATTCTCACACAAAAACAGATCTCCTTGAGCATGTAACAAGCCTACCAATATGACCCCAGTCAAGTCCAAATATCCCTATTGAAGCATGCCCTCCCAAGTATCTTTGTGTTGTCAGCTAACTAACTTTTGCCTTTACACCTGTACATTATAACACATGCAAAATGCTGGAGGAACTTAGCAGGTCAAATAACATCTATGGAAAGGAATAAAGACTTTTTGGGCCGAGACCCATCACCAGGACTCGAAAGGAAGGAGGAAGAAGCCAGAATAAGGTGGAGGAAGGGAAAGAAGTACAAACTAGAACATAATGAGTGAAGCCAGGTGAGTGGGGGAGGGGGGTATGAGGTGAAAAGGTGGGAAGTAAAAGGTGTAAAAGATAAAGGAGTGAAGAAGAGGTGTCTGATGGGAGAGGAGAGTGGACTATGAGAGAAAGGGAAGTTCAAGTGCCCCCACAGGGAGGTAAAAAAGGCAGGTGAGGAGAACAGAAGAGTTAAGAGACTTGCCAAAATAGTAAAAGAGGGAAGGGAAAGAAAGCACTGGAAATTAGAGAAATTGATGTTCTTGCCATCAGTTGGTGGCTACCCTGAGAGAATATGATGTGTTGCTCCTCCAACCTGAGAGTGGCCTCATTGTGGCAGTAAAGGTGGAATGAGAATAGGAACTGGAATTAAAATGGTTGGCCGTCAGGAAATCCTGCTTGTTGAGGATGGAGCGAAGGTGTTCTTGAAGTGTTTCCCCAATTTATGATAGGTCTCAACGATGTAGATGAGGCCTCATCAGGATCATGGGATGCAGTAGATGACCCAATCAGACTTTCAGGTCAGTTGCTGCCTCATCTGGAAGGACGGTTTTGGGTCCTGAATGGAATTGAGAGATGTGTTAAATGGATAAGTGTAGCACTTTTCCCACTTTTAGATATAAGTACCAGGAGAGAGATTAGTGGGGAGGACAAATGAACAAGGATATCACTGAGAGCGCGATCCCTGCAGAAAGCAGAGGGTTAGGTTGGGGGGAGGGGAGATGAAGATGTATTTGGTGTTAGGATCCCATTGGATGTGGAGGCTCATAGGGAGGTAGATAAGGGCAAGAGGAACATTTAAGTTGGTTGGAAGATGTGGTGAGGGCGGATGGCCGGGAAATTGAGAAGATGCAGGTGAGGACAGCATTAATGGTGGAGGAAGGGAAACCCCATTCTTTGAAAAAGGAGGACATCTCTGATGTTCTGGGAAGGACTTCACCTAGAACAGACACGGCGGAGACAAAGGAACTGAGAAAAGGGAATGGCATTTTTGCATGTGACTGGGTGGGAAGAAGCATAGTCAAGGTAGCTGTGAGAGTCAGCAGGTTTATAAAAGATATCAGTCGACAGTTTGATTCCGGAGATGGAGTCAAGATGGAGAAAGGTGAATTTAAAGGCAAGATGGAAGTTGGAGGCAAGGTTGATGAAATTGAAGAGTTCAGCTTGGGTGCATGAGGCATCACCAATGCAGTCATTCAATGTAGTGCACCTGAATGTTATACTTGTGTGAGAATGATCTCACTGCAACTATCCAGGAAATATGTGTTCTCACCGTGTAAAACACCAAGGGTGATTAACGACTTGATAAGAAGGAACTCTGAAATCAACTTCCAGTTAAGATGGCGCTACCTAATGCGTGCAACAGCTCACTGGTAGTTAAAAAGGCAGGAAATTCGACTGAAAAACACCTTTCCTGAGGTAAATTGTGTTAAATTGTCGCCGCAAGTATTGAGGGGGTGAGAAATGGTGAGGCGAGTTCGGGGGATGGGCCGAGATGCTGTGTTGCAGAATCGAACCATTCGGGACAGTGATGCTTCAATGCCCGCCCAACTGGCTCGGGTTCGAGGTTGGGTCACTCCGGGCGCCGAGCTGATTTGAAGAGTTTGAGAGCAGCATCAGGCTGGGCAGCGAAATCTGGCCTTGGAGCAAGCCATTAGGCAGCATAGCCTGGGCCCCGAGCCCTTTGCAGTAGGCAGGCCCTAGTGCGAGGTACATTCCGCTGTTTAGACAATTTAAACACTGGCCCAGATCAGAGGCAAGAGCCAATTTTGCTTGCTTTCGGCAATGGTCACTCCCCTCTCCAGGGCGCTGGAACCTTTTGCTTTTCTGTTGTTTAGTCAATTTAAATGCTGGCCCAGATAGAGTGAAAAGACAGGGTGTCGGGATCTGAGGTGAGAGCCAATTTTGCTTGTTCTCCATGATGGTCACTCCTCTCTCCATAGTGCTGAGGCTATGAAGACTGCCCCAGATGCTCTGGTCCATGCCCACTAATATGATGAACAGATAAGTGAGGCTTTAGGCCTATTCTGGGATGCCCCGGGATTCGGACCTGAGGATTCAATTTGGTTCAAAATGTTGTTCACTTCAGTTGTTTGCATGATTTGTAATTTTTTTTCCTTTCTCTTGCACATCAGGTGTTGGTCTTTTCAGTACTTTTTTCTTTAATTGGGTTCTTTCGGGTTTCTTGCTTTGTAGAGACCTGTAAGGTAGGTAAATAGATAGATACTTTATTGATCCCAAATGAAAGTACACTGTCACAGTAGCATTACAAGTGCACAGATATATAAATATTAGAAAAGCAGTAAAAAAGAATTAAAGGAAGTAAGTTATGTCAAACAGTCTAACAGGAGGGGGAGGGGTCATCACTTCCACAGTTGACTCATTATAGCAGACAATCTCAAGATTATATAATTTATACATTCTTTGATAATAAATGTACTTTGAATCTTGAATACTGAGTTCTTCAGTGGCAAGAAATGGTCAATTCTTTTTCTACACATATTCATTGGAACTTAAGTTAAAATGCCCTGAAACTGAACTGAAATAGTGATATTCAAACTGTTTATAAATAGCCCTGAAAATACTCTTTACAGTTGTTAATTTTATATGTGGGTAGGTAGAGTTTGTAAATTATCATTTCAGTAGCTGTTAGTGCCTTCTCCTTCACAAGATGGTAGGATGCTGGCAATGTACAACTTTAAGGAGATCAAGGTATCATAGCAATAGTTAGAGCAATTGAGTGATTTTCAGTGCAGATAAAAAATGAAATTCAGTGTTGCTCAGCAAAACCTTGACTATAAGGTGATTTACGGTGGATTAATCACCCTCCTTTCATCTAAATTCCTAATTAATGGCCAATTATTGAAACTCTTTCATTGCATCTCTCCAGTGAGGTTTTGTCCTACCACGGCATTGAAACAGCCCTTTTCAAAGCTGATAATAACATCCTATACAATTTGATGTTAGTCCCTCTCAACCTGTCTTGAATCATAGAGGACCCTTATGAAGGGACTTAGCCTGAAATGTTGACTGTTTATTCCTTTCCATAGATGCCTGACCTGCTGTGTTCCTCTAGCATATTATATGTGTTGCATAGGTATAGTTTATGGCAATACTCTCCTCTGACCTCTCAACCACCTTTAAATTGTTATTTTGCTTCTCCAGTGTCCTGTAATTTAGGCAACGAGGCGCAGTGCCTCTGGAGATGGATTCCATCACAAACTCTATTCCTCAACACTCTCTCAGTCATTAGTCTGAAACTAAATCAAGCCACAGATAGCTTGTGTAATTTGGATCACATATCCATGTCATTTCTAAGACTGCCTATTTATATCACCATAGTTTTACACAAGTATGCGTCTGCCTCAACAGATCTACTGTTGAAATCCTCGTCTGCGCTACTTCAAGAGCTGACTAGTCATGTGAATGAACTCATCCGTCCTACTCTCGATAATTTTGGACTTATCTGAATTTTGATACTTGAAAATTGTATGGCTGCATAAGTGGCTGGACTAGCCATTGCTATTTTAACATGAGTTTATAGGATCAATAACAGCAAATTTCACCCTTCGGAATGCACTCTCTGAACTGCCTCACTTGTGTACTCGTTCCTTAAAGTGCAAAAATTCTGAAATAGTTGCCCCTTGTTTAAAGCCCTCCATGATCTCATGATTTCATTCCTCCCTATCAGTGAAATCTCCCCAAACCCATAATTATAAAATTAGTGTGCTCCTCTAATTCTGGTCACTTGATATACCTCAGAATTGATCAATCTGCCACTGTTTGCTGGGCTTTCAGCTGTCACTTCCCTGAGTCATGAAGTTCCAACCCCCACCCCCATTCCCATCCTCCAAAAGACCTTTGCCTCTACTGCTCTCTTCCAGTAGCAAATGTGGTCTATTGATATTAAGTAACATGTGACCATCTACTGCCTATATCAATTCCGAGTATTTAAGGAGAAATCGAGAAAGTCTGTCTTCTGTAGAACAGTGTCCGCCTTTTTAGTCAATAACAGCAGGACGGAAGGGAAATTATTCATATTTCTCTAAGTTATTTTCTTTAATAAAACATTAAGTTAAATTAACACACTGGCTATAACCAGTATCTTAACGGGAGATACAAATATGGTTCCTTTAATTGTTGCCCTTAAAGTCTGCCTTTGATCAATATTCAGACTTTTTAATATCTCCTGCTAAATCCCAATTTACCATATTTTTTATTATGCTCTGTGAAACATCTGGTGATGCTTTGCTCTATTAAAATCATTATATAATTACAGGCTGTTGCTGGCTTTAAGGAATTCACGGATGGTTGTTTGGGAGAAAGATGGAAAGAGGGTTTGATGATTATGTTTGTCTTCCCTCATTTGAAATGAATCAAATTTTATCTGTTAACCTAAGCTAGAGACTGCAGCCTTGCTAAATATTTCACAGAATACAGGCAGACACCTGCTCTTTTATAATTATAAATGTACATTTGTCTTGTCTGAGAACGCCATAACTGTCATCTAATCCCATCATGACTACGAATGGCACATTATTGTGCAGTTGTACTAGTGCCATTAAATGCTGAGCAGAGTCACCTCCTTGTGTATAACAAGATACAGATTGTCATGTCACTCTCTCTCGTCTCTCCCTTCCCCCCACATCTTATACTTTTTCCCTTCCACAGACCATAATCAATTACTGCTGTGACATTACAGCAGCATAGCTGAGAGCAGGCAGGCTGAATTCTTTCCCTGCACTTTACGGTATAGACAACCAATTCTGTAGGCGAAAGGCACACAAAGGAACTCTAACATTTGCCTTATCCCTGGTTCATATATACGAGCATGTCGTGCATGAATCAATAACGCTATTCCCAAAACTTGTATGCTCACATGAGTGCTGTTGCTACTTAAGCAAACACTTGTAGGATTGATAAGGGCAAATATCTGGATCTGGAACCCACTCTCTGAAAGCCAGTGGAAGTTCTTTCAGTCAATTTTCTAATGGAAATTAGCTAACCTACTTGAAAAAGAAAAATAAAATCTGTAACACAAAGGTAAAGGAGCAGAGAGAGTGTGACTAATTGTCAGCTTTCTCCGAGAAAGCACAAATGGGCTCCAATGTGATTCTTCAATTCACACTTCTATTACCATTTTGAAATTAATAAATCATCCTAATTGGGTTGCCACAAATCTGTTAAGAGAGAGAATCAAGAGGTAAATTAAAGGGCACTCTGTGAATTTACCAGAAGGACGCTGTGTTCCACGGACAAATTCTCCTCTGAGCCACAAAATCCAGGATGTCCATATTCCATCTCTTAAACAGAGCGGTGTTGACTGATCTCACCAAGACACTGACTACAATTAAACTGCTTGCCCCGGGTTAAAGAAAGTGAAATTACCCATGGATCCTTATAGAGAGTATATAGCTCCCAGTGAAGAATCAATAACTTCAAATGAGAAGAGGGCAAAATATGAAGAGAGTAAAATTAGCTCTCCATCAGCTAAATCCTATTGGTTTTCATTCTAATGATTCTTCCTTTATTGATCTCCAGCTGGGAAGCTGAATTTCTCTCATGCTTAATATCCAATCATGTGCAGAAGATGTAATTAATTCAAGTTCTTAAACCCAAGTCTATTTTAAAAGGGACTTTGATGGTCCATGAAGGGAGATTTTGAATTTAACAAGTTTCCCTCTGCAACATGTAATATAATTTTATTACTTTGATTTTGAATAGAAATAGAGTTCTGCATTGATTAGAAAAAAAGCTTTCTTGTGCACTCTGTCATCATGAGCAATTTATTCACGAACTTGATTCTGAAATAAAAAAAATCACTTTAAAATGTATGAGCAGTTTGCAAGTAATCAAATGGAGAATGAAATTGTTGCTGTAGAATTGCAGGAAAAAAATAGTCATAGTTTGAGATGAGACATTCTATGACACATAGAGTAGCGAAGTCCAGGGGGTCCTACTGATGTTTCAGAAATATTTTATGTTACAATTTTTAAGATCAATTCTAACATGAAGTTGACTTGGAAGCAGCAGCAAGAGAGGACATGCCATAAACATGTTTAAAAAGAGGCAGAGTGGAGGGTCTGGTATATTAAAGCCCTTGTTTAGCTTATTCAGCTCCACTGTTCAGTAAAATCCTGGTTGATCTTTCAGCTCATTGTCATTTTTCTGTAGGCTTTATTCATATTTCCATATGACATGGAATGAGGCCATTCAGCCCATCCGAACCTATGTCATTTTTCAGATTAATCACTTTAATCCCATGCCCCAGTGTATTCCCCTTTTAATTCACTCCCAGATGCTTATTAATTTCTCCCTAATTCTCCTCTAGACCTACACTGGAGGTAACTCACAGCAGCTAATTAACCCACTGCTTAGTGGGCCTTTGTGATGTGAGTGGAAACAAGAGGTCCTGAAGGAAATCCATGCAGTCACAGAGAAAAAGTGCAAACTCTGCACAATTAGTCTATTCTGATATCTGGTTGACCTATCCTATTGGAATTATGAGGTATTAGTACTAACTGCTGTCACTGTGCCACCATTTTTCAATTTCTACCTTGAATACACTCAATGACAGTTTTTTTACAGTCCTTTTTTCAGGAAATGTAGAGGAGACTTGACCTAAAAACAGAGCAGAGGAGACGATTTAGCAGTAAATGATACTGTACAAATAAACTGCAAAATAACAATCCACAAGGGGCCACAAAACAAGAGAGAACAGATACTAAACACTACAAGCAACAAGGTAACTGAAGCCTAGGGAAAACTGGTTGAGGCTGGCTGATTTGATGGATGAAGGAGGATTGTGGATGAGAGCTGGGTTTAAATAGGCTGCAGGTGATGAGTTGGAAATGAGTGGCAGGTGACTCCTTAATATGAGCTGCCTTTTTTACTATTATCTAGAACCTATGGTGATGAAATGGTTGGAGAGGTTGGCCATGGCAAGGATCTGGACCCACTACAATTTGCATATCGCCACAATAGGTGCAATCTCAATGGCACTTCACTTGGCCTTAGATCACCTGGACAATACAAACAACTAAGTCAGGATGCTAACAACAGGAATTCTGCAGATGCTGGAAATTCAAGCAACACACATCAAAGTTGCTGGTGAACGCAGCAGGCCAGGCAGCATCTCTAGGAAGAGGTACAGTCGACGTTTCAGGCCGAGACCCTTCATCAGGACTAACTACTGTCTCCCCTTCCCCCACCACCACTCCGCAGCCCCAGCTTCCTCAGATCCCACCGTCAGCTCCTGGGCCCTCAGAGGCTCCATCTTCCTCTCACCCCAACCCTCCCCTCTCTATTGACACCCCCAGCCTCCCCCCTCCCCCCTCTGATCCCAGCTCTCATCCGTGCTGGATCTTTACCAGCCCCTCCGACCTTCAACTGTCGGAGGCAGAACTCTCTGTTCTCAGTAAGGGCCTCACGTTTGTCCCCCTTCGCCCACACCTCAGCGAGTTCCGTGTTCGCCACGATGCGGAACTTTTCTTCCGCCGTCTCCGTCTCCAAGCCTACTTCTTCGGCAAGGACTCTTCCACCCCCACCGATGACCCCTTCTTCCATCTTCAACCCTCCTCTTCTTCATGGACACCCCGCTCTGGTCTTCTGCCTGCTCTAGATCTCTTTATTGCTAACTGCCGACGGGACATCAACCGTCTCGACTTCACCGCACCTTGTCCCCATTCCAACCTCACTCCTTCGGAACGCTCTGCTCTCCGCTCCCTCCGCACTAATCCTAACATTATTATTAAACCCGCTGATAAGGGGGGTGCTGTTGTAGTCTGGCGTACTGACCTCTACCTTGCCGAGGCACAGCGACAACTCGCGGATATCTCCTCTTATTTACCCCTCGATCGTAACCCCACTAAGGAGTACCAGGCCATTGTCTCCCACACCATCACTGACTTTATCCGCTCAGGGGATCTCCCATCCACTGCTACCAACCTTATAGTTCCCACACCCCGCACTTCCCGTTTCTACCTCCTACCCAAGATCCACAAACCTGCCTGACCTGGCCGACCTATTGTCTCAGCTTGCTCCTGCCCCACCGAACTCATTTCTGCATACCTCGACACTGTTTTATCACCCCTTGTTCAATCCCTTCCGACCTATGTTCGTGACACTTCTCACGCTCTTAAACTTTTCGATGATTTTAAGTTCCCTGGCCCCCACCGCTTTATTTTCACCATGGATGTCCAGTCCTTATATACTTCCATCCCCCATCAGGAAGGTCTCAAAGCTCCACGCTTTTTGGATTCCAGACCTAATCAGTTCCCCTCTACCACCACTCTGCTCCGTCTAGCGGAATTAGTCCTTACTCTTAATAATTTCTCCTTTGGCTCCTCCCACTTCCTCCAAACTAAAGGTGCAGCTATGGGCACCCGTATGGGTCCTAGCTATGCCTGCCTTTTTGTTGGGTTTGTGGAACAACCTATGTTCCGTGCCTATTCTGGTATCTGTCCCCCACTTTTCCTTCACTACATCGACGACTGCATTGGCGCTGCTTCCTGCACGCATGCAGAACTCATTGACTTTATTAACTTTGCCTCCAACTTTCACCCTGCCCTCAAGTTTACCTGGTCCATTTCCGACACCTCCCTCCCCTTTCTAGATCTTTCTGTCTCTGTTTCTGGAGACAGCTTATCCACTGATGTCTACTATAAGCCTACTGACTCTCACAGCTATCTGGACTATTCCTCTTCTCACCCTGTCTCTTGTAAAAACGCCATCCCCTTCTCGCAATTCCTCCGTCTCCGCCGCATCTGCTCTCAGGATGAGGCTTTTCATTCTAGGACGAGGGAGATGTCTTCCTTTTTTAAAGAAAGGGGTTTCCCTTCCTCCACTATCAACTCTGCTCTTAAACGCATCTCCCCCATTTCACGTACATCTGCTCTCACTCCATCCTCCCACCACCCCACTAGGAATAGGGTTCCCCTGGTCCTCACCTACCACCCCACCTGCCTCCAGGTCCAACATATTATTCTCCGTAACTCCCGCCACCTCCAACGGGATCCCACCACTAAGCACATCTTTCCCTCCCCGCCTCTCTCTGCATTCCGCAGGGATCGCTCCCTACGCAACTCCCTTGTCCATTTGTCCCCCCCATCCCTCCCCACTGATCTCCCTCCTGGCACTTATCCGTGTAAGCGGAACAAGTGCTACACATGCCCTTACACTTCCTCCCTTACCACCATTCAGGGCCCCAAACAGTCCTTCCAGGTGAGGCAACACTTCACCTGTGAGTCGGCTGGGGTGATATACTGCATCCGGTGCTCCCGATGTGGCCTTCTATATATTGGCGAGACCCGACGCAGACTGGGAGACCGCTTTGCTGAACATCTACGCTCTGTCCGCCAGAGAAAGCAGGATCTCCCAGTGGCCACACATTTTAATTCCACATCCCATTTCCATTCTGACATGTCTATCCACGGCCTCCTCTACTGTAAAGATGAAGTCACACTCAGGTTGGAGGAACAACACCTTATATTCCGTCTGGGTAGCCTCCAACCTGATGGCATGAACATCGACTTCTCTAACTTCCGCTAAGGCCCCACCTCCCCCTCGTACCCCATCTGTTACTCATTTTTATGCACACATTCTTTCTCTCACTCTCCTTTTTCTCCCTCTGTCCCTCTGAATATACCTCTTGCCCATCCTCTGGGTCACCCCCCCCCTTGTCTTTCTTCCCGGACCTCCTGTCCCATGATCCTCTCGTATCCCTTTTGCCAATCACCTGTCCAGCTCTTGGCTCCATCCCTCCCCCTCCTGTCTTCTCCTATCATTTTGCATCTCCCCCTCCCCCTCCAGCTTTCAAATCCCTTACTCACTCTTCCTTCAGTTAGTCCTGACGAAGGGTCTCGGCCTGAAACGTCGACTGCACCTCTTCCTACAGATGCTGCCTGGCCTGCTGCGTTCACCAGCAACTTTGATGTGTGTTGCTTGAATTTCCAGCATCTGCAGAATTCCTGTTGTTTGCTTACTTTTATTGTTTGCAGGATTTGCTTATTTTTGCACATTGTGTGTTTAATGGTTTTTTAAAATTTTAAATGGGTCCTATTGGGTTTCTTTGTTCTGTGGCTACCTGTTAGGAGACAAATCTCAAGGTTGTTAATAGCATACATATTTTGATAATAAATGTCCTTTGAACTTTGAACCATTATCATGATCACCTTGGCCTCATTGAAAGTACCAAAACTATGATGAAACCCATGGTGATGTGGGGACTAATAGCCCCAACTGGGAGACTAGAGGTCCACTGGTTGGAGGAATTGGACTGAGCACATTGAGGGCAGGCAACACCGAACTGGCATACATCTGTGATCATGGTTCGCTATGAGGACCAGTGTAACAGAAAATTCAGAGTTGGTCATGCACCTGGATGGTTGGAGAAGCATGAGGACTAGGCTCAACTGAGTACCTCGGAGTGCACAGCTACTGGCACGTACCTGCAGTTGTCAGATGTTTCAGCCAGAGTGGGGCCTGGCGGATCTGATTATGGATATGAGATTCTGGTGGTCAGTCCAGATCAGGGGAAGGTCTCTGTCTTTCCCATCAGCCAATGTCTCCATTCCTCCAAAGTCCATTTAATGTGATTAGCTCCGTCTCCAACTCCACAATGGCGCTGTGTAGAGTTTAACTTGCGTGAGAAGGCAGCACAAGGGTGTGTCTTCCCGTCCTCTTCTCACTTGGAAAAGATATCCCCGGTGCCTGCGTCAGATGCGTTCACCTCAACCACAAAAGTTCTGGAGGGGTTTGGATGGCAGAGAATGGGAGCAGTCTTCTGAACTCCTGGAAAGCGTAGTCAGCGGCAACAGTCCATTCCACCTCCCAGATGGTCTAAAACCAGGCGCATTTCAGCGGAGAAATCCTCGTATCTGTTCCAAGTTGGGATCTGGTTGTCTCAGTTAGTGACAACCCTGGTCAGAGCACACCCAGTCAGGTGCGAGATGGTGAAGGCAATCTTGGCTCAGTTTGTAAAATACAGAGGTACACTGCGACAGGAAGTTGCGGTATCGGGTTGAGGATCCGTTGAAGTGTTCATGCACCAGAATCTAGGTCTGCAAGGGAGAAGGCTGACAGGTACAGGGTTGCTGTTTCGAGAAAGCCAGTTGGTTGAGAGTGGTGAGCGGATGATCAGTGGTTTCCTGCTGCTTCTGGATCATGTGCTCAGGTCACCTGATGACCTTTAGGCAAGCTAACTCTGCTGGGTCAACCGATGGTTCACTCGAGTAACTTAGAGGAGACTTGACTCAAAAGCAGAGCAGCGGAGACAATTTAGCAATAAACGATACTTTGTTAACAAACTGCAAAATAGCAAGCCACAAGAGGCCACAAAAATTAGACACAACAAGGTAATGAAAGGCTCGGAGCGACCGGCCGCTTTGATGGCCGAACAAGAACTGTGGCTGAAAATTGCGTTTGTATAGGCAGCAGGTGATAAGTTGGAAATGAATAGCAGGTGACTCCTGTTAGCTGGGTGGAAACTGGGAGGTGCCTGCCTGTATAGGACTAACACCTTTTGGCTAGAGAATTTCGAACATATGCTGCCCTCTTTATGGGAGGAAGTGTTCCTCTTGTCTTTGCTCTGAACGACTGACTCTTTATTTCCCTTGTTCTAGACGGGATACATCAACTTGATACCAACCTTTCTGTATTTTGCATGTTTTATTGAGGTCACTTTTCAGTCTTCAAACCTCGAGAGAGTATAGACTCAGCTTGTCTAATCTTTCACAGAAGGCATGCTCACCATCCCCCGAAAGCCCACTGAAGAATTTTTACTATACTTTCTTCGAGGCAAGTACAATCGTCCTTCAGCAGGGAGAGTAAATCCATAACAATATTCACCTGGCTCTGATATAATTAGATACATCTGTATTTAAATTCACTTGCAATAAAGGGCAACATTTTTTGCCATCGTAATTGCTTGCAGTCGTTGGCACTGATCCACTTCCAGGTACCTGCGCCTATGCTAAGAATGCTGATATTCTATACTAAACCATTACACAACTCAGTTCCTGGCTAATTTTTTCTGTTAACACCTTTTTCCATCTTGTTATTACATTTTAACTTAACTATTCCAATGCATTCCCTACTGGCTCATCCTTCAATCTCCCGTAAAATCAAGTTCACCAGCACTCTGCACACATTAGCTTTGCTACTTGTTTATTTTTCTCCTTCAACCTGTCCAAAGTGGAAGGTGAACTTGCATCATTGCCTTATGACTTTCTCCACTTCAAGAGAAATGCTCAGCCGATGGATTACTTAGTGCTTTGCGAATTTCATTCGTCCTTGAGTGATCTGTAATGTGAAGCAGTCAGCTTTATTTTTAAACCAGCTATAAATTGGAGGAGAGTATTTATTGATTTCCCATTTCTCCTCTAATAGACGGCTGCCCCCGTTCAGCGCAATGCTTTCCATTGCTCACTGATCAATTGGATATTTTTGCTGGATGATATCCAGTGCTCTTGTGCTGCCTCTGACTCTGACTCCACTTTTTTCTTAGCTATTTACAGGAGACTTTCCAAGTTCTACAGCACCTTGGCATCTTGTTTTTGCTAGATATATAAGATAAACATCTGTCATTCTTTGACGATTCCAATTTCTCGGCTGGGCTTTCTTGTGATTTCAATTACCACTTTACTTAAAATGTGTGATGCTAAATTCAATCACAAAATCAATGATGTGTGTGTTTCAATCCCTCCCACTGTAATATTTCTCTCCCTGGAATTAGCAAATATTGCAATGTTAGGGCAAATAAGCAGGAGGTAATATCTTGAAGCACATTTGTAGTATAACTGGGCATAAATTTTTCACCACTTAATGATAGACATTAAAAATCAATGACCTTGATCAAAATTATTTTTGCATTTTATACCAATAAGATTGTTTTACAATGTCAACCATGTTTTGTAAAAGCAGATATTGTGCGGAGATTAGTGACTAATCTGTGAGTCAAAAATGCGACTCTGTAACTTGGAGAACATAACTATGATATGACTGGGTAACGTGAGGCAAACAATTTGAAAATTTAGGAAGGGGAAAGTGGCCAAAACTTAGAGTTGGATGTCAACGTATTTAAACTGATATTGCATTTTCAGATTATGTGGCCAAGGGAGAATAGGTAAGAGTTGGAAAGGGATTAAGGACAGGTCCTTGGTGGTGGGGTTGGGGGGTGGTGAGGGGGAGACACCAAAGTAAAGGTACAAAGGTACGGCCCAGGAAGATTCATTTTCAAATAAATATCTTACTGTGATAGGTCTATGTGAGACCAGGCATGTGGTAAGGTAACGTGTTAGTCAGGGATGTGTCTGAGTAACCAGCGGAACAAAGATAGAATAGCAGAAAGAAGACACACAAGACTGAAGATGCAGGAATCTGGAGCAATAAA
The DNA here is from genome assembly GCF_963921235.1 of Mobula hypostoma. Lineage (NCBI taxonomy): Eukaryota > Metazoa > Chordata > Chondrichthyes > Myliobatiformes > Myliobatidae > Mobula > Mobula hypostoma. The sequence goes on from NC_086120.1 coordinate 14,022,071, forward strand.
AAGAAATTACAGGAGGAACTCAGTGGGTGAAGTGGTATCTGGGATGGTGGGGGCGCGGTGGTGGGGGTAGTGGATGTGATGGTGGGGAAGAAGGAATCAGCATCTCGTAGAGTGCTAAATCCAGCAGATAGTGTTTTCTCCAGAATAGTAAAAATACTGGCAGTGGCTGGTATCCCTGATTTTGCAAGAAATATTATAGTTACCAATATACATGTAGTTTATTATATTTTAAAAATGTCGATGTAACTGCATTATTTTTAATAACCCAAAATATGCTTGATTTTGCCAAGCAATAATGGTAATTGAGAAGCACTGCATAACTAAACCAAAAATAAAGCAAACATACTTTGTTGCAATGGTTGAGAGAATCATTACTGTTGAGCATCAGGAACCGATTTGATTTAGTTTATTGTCGTAAAGCTTCTCTGATTTTAATTCAATATCCTCATTTGGGCAATTCCACAAATGTGGATGAACAGGGGCTGTATTTTGTTGAGAATACCTTTGTAGAGAATTTCCCATCCCATACCAATGCCCCACCTCTTCCCCAATTAAGTATTCACCACTCAAAAGTGGTATTTCAGTATCAAAAATGTCCCATCCTCAATGATATGTTGCATTAATTCTAGAAAAGAAAATATCCATTTGAATAATATATGTTTCATCCTTTTGAGATATTCTGAAGGGCTTTACAACCAGTGCAATACTCTAAAAGTACTTAGGCATATTGGCCATTGTAATGTATGAAACACAACAGCTGATTGGTGCACAAGCTCCATCAAATAAATTGCCCCAGAAGCTCAGATTTATAGCAATGCCTATCAATCCAATATGAAATAGAGTGCAATGCAACAACCATGGGTCTTCTTTGCATTAATTCAGAAATTCAATCTTCTATCGCACATGTGGATCAGTTTCAATGATTGACTTAATAGAAACAGTACCCCATTTGGAACGCAGCTGTAGAAATTAGCCATGCTTTCCCCAGCGTGATCGACTTTAGTCATTCTTAGTTACCTATGTTGTTTTCTGCAGTGCCCGGCTGGGACTCCACAGGGCTAAATCCCATGGGTGTCTTCTATCCTTCAAGCGCTGCCTTCAAAGCATCCCTTACCCAGGTAGTCTGAAGCACCAATCTTCTGATTGTGAACCACAAACCACATCATATTCAGTACCTGATTTTCTGGCTAACCTGATCCACTCAGGATGTCAACAAGGCCCAGTCCGTTCAGCTCCTTAGCTACTCCGTCCATCCCTTGTACCAGGCTTTGGACCCTTGACTCTCCTCACATGTTATGCTGCACAAGTAGGAAAAAGAGGCTCAACTGCTCAGTACTGGTGTTTAGGTGCTGGGTTTGCAATAGTGGACCAAGAATTAAAATAGTGATGGTTCACTGTTGAACTTCCAGTTCACCTGCCTGTAATGGGCCATTTTATAGTTAGATCAATTTGATTTGGTGTCATAAATTGATGGTTCAATATGGACCAGCAAGCCAGTGTCCAGTGCCTTCCCTGCTGTATAAAATAGTGACCGAGAATCCTTTTATACTTTATTGTCGCCAAACAATTGGCACTAGAATGTACAATCATCACATGAATGTACAATGTACATGAATCTTTTCCATCTACATGGCTTCAGTGTGACACCTTGCTGAAAGACACCTCTGACGTAGCCGTGAAGTGAGACTTGAATCCACCTACCTTCCAACCCTGAGATGAGGATACTACTGTTATGCCTGCAGTAACATGCATGAAGCAGTTCACGCTATCCCTCAGAGAGGGTTCATCAACATATCAGGTCAATTATTAAATCTTTGCTGGGGTTTTACATTCAGTACCTTGCTCAGAAGCCTGTAACACATGTTCAAAGTCCATTTTATGCTACATAACAGGTCTATGGGGTATTGAGATCTATGCTTGGGCATTAATTTGAATTCTGAAAGTGTTTCACGGTAGTAAAATCTGTTGTGTAAAAGATACAGTAATTAGATTCCTCTCAATCACAATGCACAGTAAAATGAATCCAGTTGCTGTTCATTTACCAGCTCTGAGCTTGGTGAAAGGATTGCGTTAACTCATTGCACAGAGATTTATGCTGTCCCAAGGCACTTAACCCTTTAAGTACTGCCAGACCTTTCCAGGTAGCATTATTTCAATCTGACATCTGGAACATGTTCATTGTATTCAGTATTGTGAAGTTGGAAATGCCTTCCATGCATTAGCTTACAAAGCCCTTGGGCATTTAACAATAAAGCTACCACAACTACGTAAGAAACTCAGGTTTGGTTTAATTAAGAACATTTTTTCTTTACTCTGCTTCCCGAGCCCCTCCCACCCACTTGACCTTTTAGTCTCCCTTTTAGTCTCTACTTTGTAAAGTGGGGAGTTACTCTAGTGAATAATGCCGTGGGGATCAGTGTCCAATACATCACTCATGCCCACTCTTTCTATTTGGACCCAAAACCAGACCCTTTTGATGCTCATGCAGTCAATCATTCCAGCAGCAGATTATGGAGGACAAGAATGAGGGAGGAACTGGCTGATTATTTTCTCTTCTCACTAAGGCCAATTTCCATTCATATAACAGTGTTCTAACATGGGATTTAATCCAGAGATCTGGGAGGGTTTAGCACATGCTGCACTTTACGCAAAGCCACAAACTTCCTTTACTGCTGGTTCCTCCTCACAGATCCCCCTCCAGGCATTTATCTCTGCAAATGCGCTGTGTTACACTTCCCCTTACGCCTCCTCCCTCAACACCACTGAGGGCCCTAAACCATCCTACGGGGCAATACTTCACTTGTGAATCCATTGGTGTCATTTATTATATCCTGTGCTCTTGTGAGCTCTCCTATAGTCAGTGAGACCTGACACAGGTTGGAGGAATTGCTATATTGAGTACCTTTGCTCCATCTGCCTTAACTGTCTGGATCTTCCAGTGGCAATCAATTTTAATTCTAGTTGCCATTCCCAAACTGGCATGTCTGACCACAGCCTCTTCTACTGCCAAGTTGAGGCTAGCTGCAGACTACAGGAACAGTACCTCACTCTGTGTGGCAGTCTCGAAACTTGATGGCATAAACATTGATTTCTCATCGATTGGCTAACAACTTTCCCCATTCCTCTTTTTTTTTTGTAAACCCACTGGCCCCATCTCCTCTTTCTCTTTTTCCTTCCCAACCCTCTTGATTTGCCCATTGCCCACACATTGCTCCCTCTGGTTCCACTCCTCACCTCATGGTCCACTCTCCTCTCCTATCAGATTCTATCTTCCTCAGCCCTTTGTCACTTCTACCTATAACCAGCTTCTTACATCATTCTCACTCTCCCCATCCTCACATGACTATTAACACCCCCCCTTCACCTGGATCTACCTATCACCCGCCAGCTCTTGCTCCCCGTATAGATACTAATGATCAGAATTAGGTTTATTCTCACTGTCACTCAGTATGTCATGAAATTTTCTGTTTTGTGGCAGAGGTACAGTTCAATGCATAAAATTTACTATAAATTATTATTTTATATATATGTAGTGTCCATGGGATCATGGATCATTTAGAATTCTGATGTTGGAGAAGAAGAAACTGCTCTTAAAACACTGAATGTGTGTTTTCAGACTCATATACCCCCTCCTTGATGGTGGTAATGAGAAGAGGGCATGCTGTGGATGGTGGAAGGTCCTTAATGATACATGCCATCTTCCTGAGGCACCAATGTTTGAAGATGTCCTCAGTAGTGGGGAGGCTAGTGCCCATGCTGCAACTGACTGAGTTTACAACCCTCTGCAGCTTTTTTCAATCCTGTGCATTGGCAACTCCATACCAGACTGTGATGCAACCAGGCAGAACTCTCTCCACGGTACACTTAACAGGCATTTGCAGGAATCTTTGGTGATATACCAATTCTCCCCTCTTTTAATACTGCCTCTTTCTTTCAAGTTCTGATGAAGGGTCTCAGCCTGAAACATTGACTGTCCATTTCCCTCCACAGATGCTGCCTGACTTGCTGAGTTCCTTCAGTCTTTTATGGTGCGCTTCAGATTTCCAGCCTCTGCAGTCTCTCTTGTGTTACACCTACAATTTCTTTTGCAAATAAAACCCTAACTGTTAGGGTACAATTGGTTGGTGGGCAGAAAATGGAAAGCAACACACATAAAAGTTGCTGCCTGGCCTGCTGCGTTCACCAGCAACTTTTATGTGTGTTGCTTGAAATTCCAGCATCTGCAGATTTCCTCATGTTTGCGAGAAAATTCAAAGGTTGCTTCATAGGGAAGCAGGAGAGAACCTCCTCCATCCTCCAAACCCTGGAACTCTGGAACTAATACATTCTTGTCTGTTCTTCCCATTCCAGTTGGTTCTATCCTCTTTTGGTAGGCAGGTTGGTTGCCTGACATGTATGTAGCTGTAGCTTCATAAACTGGATTGTGGCCATTGTTCTGACACTGAATAAAAACCTTTAACATCTGAAAATAAAAGAAGCCGATCTGCAGGAGGCAAGCCCTGAACCATTTGTGACTGGAGCCCCTGGCACAGTGGACCAAAGACCTGGCCTACTGCTCCTTGCAAACTTTGATAACAGGAGAAGGATCTGCTTTCCATTATGAGTTCAGTAAAATAAATAATGTTTCCTTCAGTTAAACAAGAAGCCATTTGGATTTTTTAAGCTTCAACTGAGTTGTATGGAATTCCATTCTTTGTACAATTGGTGAGAGTTCCTACAAGCGCCAGCTGTGTCCATCCTCGGCCCATGCTTTGGGACCCCACTGCAATTTGTATTACAATGCAATATATCTCTAGGATGACACTACCCTTTTCTATTTTTGAATGTTGCATTAATGGCCTTTAGAAAGGCCTCAGTTTGATCCCCTGACTGTGCCCAAGTGCCAGGTGGGATTGATGGCATACAGCAGGCTTCAAATGACCTTAGACTAGGCAAGGAAGAAGTCTTTTGAGGTTGTTTTTCACCAGCCAATGAGTCTCGCTGAAAACTGAGTACCTGGTTGTTAATTGGAAGACAAACAAATGTCACTACAAGGTGACATCAGTCTTCCTTTGTCATTTATCGTACATAGAAATTACATGGTTCGATGCATAAATATACAGTATAGTGCTATGTGATTGAATTTCTAGCAGTTTGCTGCATTTAATAAAGCCACAACCTGGATTAGCTGCATGTATTTACCTCCATGTTTTTGTAAACACTGTGCTTGATTAGGTACTTTTCCACTTCACCCTTTGCTGATATGTACTCCTTATTAACTCAAATGGATCCACTTCATTTCACTTCTCCATTGCAAGCACTGATTATTGGCTCATTTCTCCTGGTATCATATATTTCTACTCAAATTAAATTGGACTTGCCTGAAGCTTAATCTGCTGTTTTAAGACTAAGCAGTTCTGGCAGTTCTTCAGTTTTGTTTATAACCTCATGGGAAGTGGGTATCGTAGAAAATCAGCCTAGATTTTGCCCATCTCTGGAGAAGGCCTTCTTTAACCACTGCAGTCCTTGTGATGAGGGCAGTCCTGCTGTGCTGCAAGGTAAAGAGCTCCAGTAAATTAACCCAGTAACAATGAATTCAAAAGCATGAAATGAGTTTGTTTTGAAGTCAGTCTGATCAACGAGTTATACAGCATGGAATACAGCCTTTCAATCTAACTCGTCAGTGCCAGCCAAGGTGCCTTGCTGAACATTTGTCCCGAGGTTCTGCATTTGACCCATTTCCCGCTCAACATTTCCTATCTGTGTACTTGTCCAAATGTTTTTGAAGTGTTGTAATTGTACTTGCCTTTACAGCTTCATCTGGCGGTTCGTTCCACATATCCACCAGCCTCTGTGTAGAGAAGTTCGTCTCTCACATCCCTTTAAAGTTTTTCTCTCTTGCCTTTAAACCTTTAAGCCCTGTAGTTTTAGACTCTCCTGCCTGGAAAGAAAAGTGTGACGATTACCTATGTCTCGCGTGATTTTACAGACCACTTCTAAGGTTATCCTTAGCCTGCTTCACTCCAGGGAAAACAGTGGCAATCTAAGCAATTTGTCCTCATTTCTCAAGCCCTCCAGTCCTGGCAACATCCTAGTTAATCTTTTCTACACCCTCTCTAGCTTAATTGTATCCTTCTTATAGTATGGCAGCCAGAACTTACAAGCAATTTTGCAGGTGCAGTCTCACCAACATCTTATACAGCTGTAACGAGGTATCCCAACTTATGCACACAAGGTGGATAACATGCAGGTGGTGCTGTTTGTGCTAAACTTTGAAGTGGTAGTTGCAGATTGGTGAGCTGTTGTTACAGAAGTCTGGCTGTGGTGCATTTTATAGATGGTGCACTGTGCAGTCACAGTGTACACATGGTGGAGGGAGCTCTGTTTGGAATGTCAATCAATTTATTTCGTTTGCTCTACATTGTGTTGAATTTCTTGCGTGTTATGGAATTGCACAAATCCAGGCAGGTACTACATATTCATTTGTGTTCATTTGGTGCTAAGGCTTTGGGATACAGGAAGTGGGTAACTTGCTGTAGGGACACGATGTCTGATATGCCCTTGTGGCTGCAGTGTTTTTGTGGACCACTATATTCAGTTCATATGGGTACCTGACCAATGGAGACACACACAGGAGGTCTACATTGGGAGAATTGTCCAGAGAAATGTCTTGAAAGATGAAGGGAGGCTGGAAGATTGCCTTGTCAGAACTGGTGATTGGCACAAGCTGGTGGCACTACATCACTTTGAAACATAGAAAAAAAAGGTCTGAAGAAGGTCATTTAGCCCTTTAAACCTATCCCACTATTCAATATAATTGTGACTGATTACTAAATCCAATACTCTGTTCTTGCTTTCAATCTGTATCCCTTGATCTCTTTAACTTTTCAAACTGCTTCTAACTCCTTTTTGAATAGATGAAATTATGTACTTAGCTTCCTTCTGTAGTAGGATCTTCGGGTGAAAGGTTTCTCATCATCTCTGTCCTAAATGGTTTATTCCAATTCCTTAGGCTGTGACCTTTAGTTGTGATCTCCCCAACCTTTGGGAACATCTTTCCTGTACCTAGCCTGTCCTGTGCCATCAAGATCTTGTCAGTTGTCATTCTCCTGAACTGCAAAATATAAACTAAATTCTCCTAGTTTGTTTTCATACATCAGTTCTGCTTTTTTGGGGGTCACTCTGGTAAACCTTTGCCACATTTCCTACATAGCAACAACAATTATCCTCAGATAAGGGAACCAAAGATACACACTGCACACGGGATATGGTTTCATATGTACAAATGCAGAAAGATAGCCCTTCTCCTAAAATCAAGTCTCACTACCGAGCCATTTGCCTCTTTAATCACCAGCTGCATCTGCATGTTCACTTTCATGACCTAGTGTACAAGGATTCCCAACCTCCCTTTTTTAATCTGTCACCCATTCAAATAATAATCCACCTTCCTGTTTTTGCATCCAAAGTGGTGACCTCACATTTTGAACTGGAGCTGCAGCTCAATAACCTCTGGCTCACATAGGAGAATGAGGAGGTGATAGATAAGAGCTACAGGGAGGTCACCCTGAAATCTCAGGAGGCAGCTACTGGAGACTGTCAGGAGAGGGAAAGAGAATAGGCAGCCAGTGCAGAATAAGTACCCTTGTTGCCTCCCAGGTGCCAGGGTCTGGGATATCTCAGACTGAGTTCACAGCACTCTGAAGGGGAGGGGTAGACAGCTGGAAGCAATGTTCCCTCTAATTGTTAGTAGTCAGTGTACGCAAAAATCTTATGTTGTGCAAATTTTTTCTTGTGACAAAAGTATGCGCGCACTGAATGCACACATGGCACAGTTTATGTAGGTTTACAAAATATTTGACATAAAACTGCACAGAATATCAACAAAATAACACACTTATTTAAGTCACTGTTATTTTTTCTCTCTCTTGTCTTTGGCATTTACCCATTCTTTGTAAACTCTGTCTAGACTAATAGAACTTCCATCCAATTGATAGTTTTTGATTCTCATTAACATATCCAAATGACATTCACATAAACGGTTTCTCAGCTTGTTTTTGAGTTGATTCATTAGGCTAAAACTTCACTCGCAGTCCTCGCCAGATGCAAGAAGGTTCCCCCAATGTCCATCAACTGTGCAAGCTGGCAAGACTGTTCATTTTGAAGTACAAATGCCACCATTTGAGCAAAGTTTGAAATCAGTTTGGATTTAATTTTTTCTTGCACAGAAAATTTGAAACCATTAAACTGTCTAACTACTACAGTATTTTCAGCTAGAAAATCATGATATTTTAGACATAAGGCATTAACTTGTTCATCGCCAAATGTGAAGTCACAATCTGCAATTGCGGAGAAATCAAAAGCTGACCATTCTTGTACCGCATCTTCAGGAAACCTTTCTTCTAAATGAACACAAAAACTATTTATAAAAGTCAACAGCGAACTTGTATCTACTGTGATGTTTTCTTCACGTTGTTGGCTTAGCAAAACTTTAATTTTGTCACTCCACGAAACATTATCTCCCAGATACTGCTTTCTTACGTTGTTATTTTGCTTCGTGCAAAATGAAGTGAATCAATCGATGTCAGGCCATTCTTTTGCAGATCCAAAAGGGTGATATATGTAAGACTGAAGGACTTGTATTCTACTGCATGCAGAATACGGAATCGCGTAAATGATCTTGCAGCACAGTTAGAGACTGGTAGGTATGACGTTCTGGGCATCACTGAGTCATGCCTGAAAGAGGATCATAGTTGGGAGCGTAACATTCAAGGATACACGTTGTATCAAAAGGACAGGCAGGTAGGCAGAGTGGGGTGAGGTTGTTCTGTTGGTAAAAAATTGAATCAGATCCTTGGGGGAAAGAGATGATATAGCATCAGAAGATGTAAAATCCCCATGGGTAAAGTTAAGAAACTGCAAGGATAAAAAGGTCCCGATAGAACTTATATACAGCACTCTGAACAGTAGCTAGGATGTAGGGTACAAGTTACAATGGCAGATTGAAAAGGCATGTAAAAATTGCAATGTTACAATTGTCATAGGGGTTTTCAATATGCAGGTAGGTTGGTAAAAGAGTGAATTTGTAGAATTACTATGGGGTGCCCCTTTAAAGCAGCATGTTTCCCACGATGGGAAAGGCAATTCTGGAGTGAGTGTTGTGTAATGAACTAGATTTGATTAGGGAGCTTAAAATAAAGGAACCCTTCGGAGACAGTGTTCACAGTCTGTTAGAATTCACCCTGCAGTTTGAGAAGGACAAGCTGAAGTCAGTATGACAGTGGAGTAAAGGGAATTACATAGTATGTGTGATGAGCTGACCGGAGTTGATTGGAAGGGGACACTAGCAAGGACGATGGCAGAACAGCAGTGGCTGGAGTTTCTGGGACCAATTCAGAAAGTACAGGATACATCCCGAAACTGAAGAAATACTTGAAAGGGAGGATGAGGCAAAAGTGGCTGACAACGGAAGTTAAAGACAGCATAAAAGCAAACGATAGGACATATAATATAGTGAAAATTAGTGGGAAGTTAGAGAATTGAAAAACTGCTAAAAGCCAACGGAAGGTAACTTAAAAAGCCATAAGGAGGGAAAAGATTAAATATGAAGGTTAACTAGCCAATAATATCAAAGAGGATATCAAAAATATTTTTAGATATATAAAGAGTAAAAGAGAGGCAAGAGTAACTATTGGATCAATGGAAGATGACATTGACAAGGTAGTAATGGGGGAACAAAGAAATGGCAGATGTATTTAATATGTATTTTGCATCCCTCTTCACTGTGGCAGACATTAGCAGTGTGCTGGAATTTCGAGAGTGTGTCGGGGGCATAAGTAGTTTAGTTGCTATTACTAAGGAGAAGGTGCTTGGGAAGCTGAAAGATCTAAAAGTAGATAAGTCACCTGGACCAGAAGGACTACACTCCAGGGTTCTGAAAGAGGTAGTTGAAGAGATTGTGCAGGCATTAGTAATGATCTTTAAAGAATCACTAGGTTCTGGAGTACTGGAAAATTGCATATGTTACTCCACACTTGGGAGGCAAAAGAATGAAAATTGTAGGCCTGTTAGCCTGTCTTCAGTGGTTGGGAAGATGCTGGAGTCCAATATTAAGGATGATGTTTTGGGTACTTGGAGGCACATGATAAAAGAGGTCAAAGTCAGCATGGTTTGAAGTGGAAATTTTCCCTAAGAAATCTGTTAGAATTATTCGTGGAAATAATAAGCAGGATAGAAAAAGGAGAGTCAGCGGATGTTGTTTACATGGATTTTCAGAAGGGCTTTGACAAGTTGCTGCACATGACGCTGCTTAACACGATGGTATCACAGGAAAGATACTGGCATGAATAGAATATTGGCTGATTGGCAGGAGGCAAAGAGCATGAATAAAGTGAGCCTTTTCTGGTTGACTGCCAGTGACTAGTGGTGTTCTGCAGAGGTCGGTGTTGGAACCACTTCTTTTTACGTTATATATCAATGATATGGATTTTCCAGTCCTGATGAAGGGTTTCAGGCTAAAATGTCTCCATAGATGCTGCCTGGCCTGCTAAGTTCCTCCAGCATGTTGTGTGTGTTACTTGGATGACAGAATTGATGGCTTTGTGGTCAAGTTTGGAGATGATACAAATTATAGGTGGAGGGGTAGATAGTGTGGAGGAAGCAGGGTGTCTGCAGTAGGACTGCAGCAGATTGGAAGAATGGGCAGAGAAGTGGCAGATGGAATATAGTGTAGAGAAGTGTGTGATAATACTTTCGTAGGAGGAATAAAAGCATAGACTATTTTGTAAAGGGGAGAGAATCCAAAAATCAAAGGGACTTGAGAATAATTTTGCACGTTTCCCTAAAGGTTATCTTGCAGGTTGAGTCTGTTGTAAAAAAGGCAAATGCAATGTTAGCATTCACTTCAAGAGGACCTGAATATAAAAGGATTTTTTAAGGAGTAGGTCAGACCACACTTTGTATATTATGAGCAGTTTTGGGTGCCTTATCTAAGAAAGGATGTGCTGCCATTGGAAAGAGTCCAGAGGAGTTTCATGAGGATTCCAGGAATAAAAGGGTTAACAGATGGCTGTGGAGAATATTTAAGGTGGAAGTTTATAGGTTCTTCATTAGTCAGGGCATCAAAGGTTATGGGGAAAAGGCAGAAGAATGAGGTAGCTAGGGATAATAAATCAGCCGTGATTGAATGGCACAGCAGACGCGATTGTCTGAATGGCTGAATTCTGCTTCTAGGTCTTATGGTCTTATTGTCTTATCGGCTTTATACAGCATTTGCCATATATTTACTCAAGTCAGTCAACTGTCCAGTTCACTGCAGACCCTCACTGTGTCCTCCCCACAGCTCTCACTTCCACCTAGCCTTGTGTTGTCAGCAGACATGGAGGTACTGTAGGTATTCGATTTAATGCCCTCATCTAAATTATTACTTTATGTCATAAATAGCTGGGCTCCAAGCACTGAACCCTACAGTACCTTAGTAATTACTGCATACACCTCACAAAACTGACTAAGTTTATTTCAAATCCCTTACTATCTCTTCTTTCAGTTAGTCCCGACGAAGGGTCTCGGCCTGAAATGTCGACTGTGCTTCTTCCTATAAATGCTGTCTGGCCCGCTGCATTCTACCAGCATTTTGTGTGTGTTGCTTTATTCCTGCTGTTTGTTTTCTGCATGTCAATCAGTTCTCTAGCTACGTCAATGCACTACTCCAACTCCCAGTTTAATTTATCACAATTACCTTTTACGTTTGGATCCTGTTGGCCTTTGATTGATTCTGTCATTGTTTTTCCAAGTGCACTATTCTTACATTTTTAATAATGGACTCTAGCATTTTTCCGATATTGATAAGAGGTTGACTGGTCTGTAATACCCTACTTCCTTTCTTCTTTTTAAAAAGAAGTAATATTACACTAGGAACCCTACAATCCATAGGAACTCATCCAGAAAAAATTTTACAAAATGTCCGCTGATGCATCTATATTTCAAGGCCTTTTCTTTAAGTATTCTGAAATGCCAACTATCAGGTCCTGGGGATTTATTGACCTTCAATCCTATAAATTTTTTCAGCACCATTTTCTTCATTTCTTCGGTCTCACTCGACCCTCAGTTCCTAACGATTCTGGGAGGATATTTGTGCCTGTAGATTGAACCAAAGTATTTGTTGCCCATTACAAATTCTCCTGCTCCCTACAGTAGGGAGCCCACATTTATTTTCACTGATCTTTTTCTCATCATAACTCTGTAGAAAATTGTAGTCTGTTTTTATGCTTCCAGTGAGCTGCTTCTCGTACTCCATTTTCCCCACTTTAATTAATCCCTTGCTCCTCGTATGCTGAGTTCTAAACTGTTCCCACTCCTCAGGTTGGCTGCACTACAGGTCAAATTGTACATCTTCTCCTTGGACCTAATACTATTCCTTAATTTTTCTGCTATGCACTGTTGAGCCACTCTTCGTCATAGTCATAGTCATACTTTATTGATCCCGGGGGAAATTGGTTTTCGTTACAGTTGCTCCATAAATAGTAAATAGTAATAGAACCATAAATAGTTAAATAGTAATATGTAAATTATGCCAGTAAATTATGAAATAAGTCCAGGACCAGCCTATTGGCTCAGGATGTCTGACCCTCCAAGGAGGAGTTGTAAAGTTTGATGGCCACAGGCAGGAATGACTTCCTATGACGCTCAGTGCTGCATCTCGTTGGAATGAGTCTCTGGCTGAATGTACTCCTGTGCCCACCCAATAGGTTATGTAGTGGATGGGAGACATTGACCAAGATGGCATGCAACTTAGACAGCATCCTCTTTTCAGACACCACCGTCAGAGAGTCCAGTTCCATCCCCACAACATCACTGGCCTTAAGAATGAGTTTGTTGTTGATTCTGTTGGTGTCTGCCACCCTCAGCCTGCTGCCCCAGCACACAACAGCAAACATGATAGCGCTGGCCACCACGGACTCGTAGAACATCCTCAGCATCGTCCGGCAGATGTTAAAGGACCTGATCTCCTTTTGTGCTAGACAGCAATGATCAAACGTGGATCCTCCATACATTCCTAAAATGTTTGCCATTGCTGATTCACCATCAGTCCCATAGGTCAGTGGTCCCCAACTTCCAGGCAGCGGACCGATACCAGGCCGCAAAGAATGCAGCGGTGCAGCGGTGGCCGGAACGCACCCAGCACATCTTTAAGAAAAAAGCCGAAATAAACAAGCTAATTAATTAGGTGCCTCCCAACATGTAAATGTCGGCGCGGATCAGAGGCAACGCAATCCGCTGCACCCTCCTGCATGCTTCGCGACAATGTATCAGGCCACGGCCCGGAGGTTGGGGACCACTGCCATTGGTAACATTGTTCAGTTTCAGAACTAAGATTTCCAAATCTACCTTAGCTAGGTTTCACCTCTTACCATTGTAGCTCCCTTTGCTTAGATTTAGGACCCTAGTGTCAGAATTCAGTGACTCTCCATCGTAATGAAGTATTCTCTCACTATGGTCGCACTTCCGCTAAGAAGCCATCTAGTAGCTCTCACCAAAATATTATCCATGTCTTGCTGCATGTGGGTGCAAACTGCTTCACTTTCTGAGAGCAAGCTTAAGGAACCATGCATAAGCCAACTGATGTACATACAGATGTCTGACCTTACAATGGATGGGGGTTCATTGAATTACTAGAAGAAGGTTGTTGCCCAGAAGAATTCCTTCAGCGACATCCTGCTGACTGGCATCTTCCTGTGTTCATGAAGATACCCCTTCTGTGGTAAAATATGCAGATTCTACATGGAAGTCTTCAGCCATCTTAAAATCCACGGAACTGAACTGGTCCTGATGGAGAGTTTTGCCCCAAAATGTCAACAATTATTTTCCTCCCTCAAATGCTGCACAACCCACTGAGTTCCTCCAGCATCTGCAGTCTGTGTCTCCCTGAAATGAACTGGAATAAAGATATTCTTGACCCCAAGATATTGCCTAAGAAGAAGGTAAAAATAAATCCTAGTTTGTTCTTTTCACTTTGAACTAGGCCAAGTTTTTGTTTACATCATTAAAAATATTCCTGCTAATCCCTGCAGATTAGTGATATAGAAGTTATCTGAACAGGTCCAGTCTAGAGTTCATGCTGTTGTTGAATGAACAGTTAAGTGAATAATTGGTCCCAAAACTGAGGCCAGGCAGAGGCAGTAAGGCTCGTTGATCTTGATCAATTGACCCCCCCCCCCAGCTCCCCCCCCATCCACAGTTGCGAAACAGATGTGTGCGAGGACAGTTCAAATACCATGCTAAATACTCATCTGTGGACATTTGAGTAAATTGCTGACATCTTTTCCCCTCCCCCAAGGCTCAACAGATGGGGGAAACATGCCTCGTTACATCCTAATGAACAATATTATATAGTTTTAAACAAGTCTTTAAGCAATTAATTGAGGTGTTAAAATGTGTCTCTTCTACCAAGTAAGGGGCAGCTATATTGCGAGTACGCCAGAATCACAGTCCCCATTCTAACTAATACATAAAACTTAATTTCAGTAAAACTGCTTCACATTGAGAGGTGCAGCAAAATTAATTGCTGCCTGTCAGAAGATTTTAACTGAAATCAATGAGCAAGCAGCCTGCACAGTGGCGTTTGGTTTAAAGAACTGTTCAGTTGTGAATAATTCACTGCTTAACCTAGATATTAAGCATTACACCATTGTCACTTGGGTTGCTTTTTGAAGGACTGCACTGTTTTCCTTTTACTGGTTGAACAAGGTTATACCCTAGGAATCTGCAGTGAAACCAGTGAGTTAATGTCAAATCTGAAATGAACATTCATTGTCCCAACTTTGTCATTGAGAGTGGTGGCTTTGTGGAGCTGAATGAAGCAGAAAAAGTTATGCAAGTCTGATCCACTTATTGTTTGGAGTTTATGATTTTATTTATATATCTGCAGCAAATTATGACCTAGCAAAGGGACCTCACATTGTCACTCTGAGTGTACAGGCAATCCCCGGGTTACGAACGAGATCCATTCCCAAGTTTGTCTTTAAGTTGAATTTGTAGGTAGGTAAACCATTGCATTGCTTAGTAATAATTCTAGCTTTCATCGGGGCAGGGCCTTTCACATGCTCCATTATTCTCACTTTATCCTTTAAAATTGGTCTGATCGTTGACCGACTGTAGCCTAACACTTTTCCAACGACCGATGGTGTCTCACCTCTTTTCGATCACTTTATTATTTCCATTTTATTTTCAATAGTGATTGTTTTCCTTTTCTTTGATGCATCACCAGCATTTGCATCAGATTTACCCTTTGGAGGCATGGTTACAAGGGTAAATAGAGAAAATTTTAAGCCAAATACAAAGTTACACACACAACACAGTGTTAACGGCAACGTGATCCGACTTAAAATGGCGGACTGCATTCTCCTTCCTCGAGCCGACGAACCACTGAAGCCAGCTCAATGTTTTCATGAGTGTCACAAAGTTTTAATATAATAGGCTCTATGGCAGTCCGTTCATAAGTACGAGTTGTCCGTGAGTCTTACTGTACAACTCTACAAGCCTCGTTGAATACTCCTTTTGGGGGGAGCTTTTCCTTAGGGCAGAGATGTTAAGTAGAGATTTAATAAGAGTGGTGGGCAACAGTGTGACTTTTCGGAATTCTGATAGGCTTTGTTGGAGTGGAAAAAATATAATGCTTTCACTGCCAGAAGAGTTAATTAGCTTGAGGTGAGAAATAGAAAATAATTACTCAGCTGATGAGAATATCTTGATGTTGCAAGTTATTCATGGAGTCGGAGAGCAATACAGCATAGATGTGGGACCTGCTGCCCAAGCAGTCCATGGCACACGGTGCCCACCTGACTTGTTCCAGTTTCCTGCATTTGGCAAACACTCCTTCAAGTGCTACCCCCCTATGTACCCATCCAAGTGCCTCTCAAAGGTACGATCATCTCCACTGCAGCCACCTCCACTGGCAGCCCAGCCCACAGAGCCGCATTCCCTGCATGACGAAATTACTCCTCAGGTCCCTGACAAATCTTTCCCTTCTCTCCCCAAATCCATGCCAACCTGGTTTGATCTCCCTTATGAGTGAAGATTGCTTAATTAAAGCACCAACAAGATAACATCTGCAGATGCTGGAAATCCAAGCAGCACACACAAAATGCTGGAGCTACTCAGAGGCCAGGCAGTGTTGTTGAGGTCACACTTGGAGAACTGTGTACAGTTTTAGACACCCCGTTGTGGGATGAATTTGGTTGAACTGAAGGGGGTGCAGAGGAGATTTCTGGGGATGTTGCCAAGAATGGGGTGGGGGGGGTTGTGGGGAGAGTTGATCAGGCTAGGACTATGTTCCTTAGAGCGTAGGAGAGTGAGGAGCACCCTTGCAGAAATGTTTTGGATTGCGAGGAGCATGTGAATGGTAACAGGCTTTTCCTTCTTGTGTACAGGAAATGACATTAAATAATCTTTAATTAAGTAACACACACAAAACGCTGGAGGAACTCAGCAGGCCAGGAAACATCTATGGGAAAAAAGTACAGTCGATGTTTCTGGCCAAAATACTTCAGCAGGACTAGAGAAAAATAGCTGAGGGGTAGATTTAAAAGGTAGAGGAAGGGGAGAGAGAAAACACAAGGTGATAGGTGAAACCTATTATACATTGTTGTTGAGGTCACACTTGGAGAACTGTGTACAGTTTTAGACACCCTGTTGTGGGATGAATTTGGTTGAACTGAAAGGGGTGCAGAGGAGATTTCTGGGGATGTTGCCAAGAATGGGGTGGGGGGGGGTTGTGGGGAGAGTTGATCAGGCTAGGACTATGTTCCTTAGAGCGTAGGAGAGTGAGGAGCACCCTTGCAGAAATGTTTTGAATTGCGAGGAGCATGTGAATGGTAACAGGCTTTTCCTTCTTATGTACAGGAAATGACATTAAATAATCTTTAATTAAGTAACACACACAAAACACTGGAGGAATTCAGCAGGCCAGGAAACATCTATGGGAAAAAAGTACAGTCGATGTTTCTGGCCACAAGTCCACTGTGTAGGACTGGGTGGAAAAAAGGCTGTGTAGATTTAGAAGATGTGGGGAGGGGAGAGAGAAACACCAGGTGATCACTGAAATGTGGAGGGGGAGGGATGAAGTAAAGAGCTGGGAAATTGATATGGTGAAAGAGACAGAAGGACATGGAAGGAAGAAAAAGAGGGGAGGAGCTCCAGAGGGAGACAACTGTGAGTCTGTTGGGCTCACTTACCGTGTTCGGTGTTCCCAGTGTGGCCTCCTGTATATTGGTGAGACCTGACGTAGATTGGGAGAATGTCTACGCTCCACCCCCCAGAACAAGTGGGATCTTCCAGTGATCACTCATTTTAATTCCACTTCCCATTTCCATTCCGATATGTCTGTCCATGGCCTCCTCCACTGTTGTGATGAGGCCACACGTAGGTTGAAGAAACAACACCTTATATTCTGTTTGGGTAGCCTCCAACCTGATGGCATGAACATCGATTTCTCAAACTTCCGTTAATGCCCCCCTCCATTTCCCATGCCCTTTTCCTCTCTCACCTTATCTCCTTGCCCATCCATCACCTCCCTGTGGCGCTTCTTCCCCCTTTTCCTTCTTCCGTGTCCTTCTCTCTCTTTCACCAATCAATTTCCCAGCTCTTTACTTCATCCCTCCCCTCCAGATTTCACTGATCACCTGGTGTTTCTCTCTCCCCTCCCTTTTTTTTTCCCCTAGTCCTGCACAGTGACAGTGTGGGCATGTGGCCAAGTGGTTAAGGCATTGGACCAGCTACCTGAAGGTCGTGAGTTCGAGCCCCCGCCAAGGGAACGTGTTGTATCTTTGAGCAAGGCACTTAATCACACGTTGCTCTGCGACGACACTGGTGCCAAGCTGTATGGGTCCTAACGCCCTTCCCTTAGACAACATTGGTGTCGTGGAGAGGGGAGACTTGCAGCATGGGCAACTGCTGGTCTTCCATACAATCTTGCCCAGGCCCGCGCCCTGGAGAGTGAAGAATTTCCAGGTGCAGATCCATGGTCTCGCAAGACTAACGGATGCCTGCACAGTGGACTTGTGGCCTGAAACATCGACTGTACTTTTTTCCATAGACGTTTCCTGGCCTGCTGAGTTCCTCCAGCATTTTGTGTGTGTTACTTAATTAAAGATTATTTAATGTCATTTCCTGTACACAAGAAGGAAAAGCCTGTTACCATTCACATGCTCCTTGCAATCTGAAACATTTCTTCAAGGGGGCTCCTCACTCTCCTACGCTCCAAGGAACATAGTCCTAGCCTGACCAACCTCTTCCCACAATCCTCCCCCACCCCAGTCTTGGTAACATCCCCACAAATCTCCTCTGCACCCCCTCCAGTTTAACCAAATCCATCCCACAACAGGGTGTCTAAAACTGTACACAGTGTTCCCAGTGTGACCTCAACAACAACATATATCTGAACATAATAGCATAGCAGTCGGCATGGAGCTGTTACACCACCAGTGATCCAGGTTCAATTCGCCACTGTCTGTACGTTCTCCCCATGACTGTGTGTGTATCCTCCGAGTGCTCCGGTTTCTTCCCACATCCCAAAGACTTACGGGTTAGTAGGTTAATTGGTCACATGAGTATAATTGGGCAGCATGGGTTTCCATAAGATCATATGATACTGGAGCAGAAGAAGGCCACTCAGCCCATCGAGTCTTCTCCACCATTTAATCATGGGCTGATCCAATTCTTCCAGTCATCCCCACTCCCCTGCCCTTCTCCCCATACCCTTTGATGCCTGTTTCTTGGGCTAGAAGGGCCTGTTACTGTACTATATCTCTAAAAAGCACCAGTTCTTAGTATTTCTTTCTCTAACTGATGAAGGTCAGGATGCTTAACACCTTTTTCACCACTCCTGACTACCTGTGAGGCATTCTGCTCTGGAAGCGTAGTGGAAGCAATTTGGGGTACAAATAGAGAGGAGAAAGGAGAAAGCGATCTTTCGAAGGGCTGGCAATGTGTTGAAGGTCACATAGCCTCTTTCTGTGCTGTGTTATGTGATGTTAGAGGCATCCCAATTAAAAAACAATTTAATTCCATATAGAGGAATTGAGTATTTGTCAACAATATTCGCCCCTAAGTCTATATTAATATCTCCCAAGGTGCTTTTTAGGAGGATTGCAAATAACATTTGGCATCAATCCACATGAAGAAATCTGCAGTGAGGTAGCCAGAATTGGAGTCAAATAAATACTGTTATCAGTATCTTAAAGTCCATAAGAGAGAAGTGAGAGGTATAGGGAAGGTGTGGCAGTTTTTAAGGCCTGCAAAATACTTTGTATCACATTCCAAAAGTGAAAAGAGCAAGAAATATGCCAACACTCCCAAATGGTAACAACAGCTGTGATTTTAAAACATTCTGGCAATGCCAGGGAAGACATAGAAAGTAATTTAAGAAATCAAGACATTCTGAAGCCAGCAAGACTTGTAAATCCTGCCTCACCTAAAACAGGGCTCCCCAGGTAAAACTTGGCTGGTGTAAAGATCACCTAAAGATCTAAAGATCACCATCTTCTGAAACTAGAGTGAACAATTGGAACTAACCTGTGAAAGCCTTAACTGGGTAATGAATGATTGGCACAAGTCCAATTCTATTTGGAGCCCTTGGACATTTAGTCAAGTGCTTCCACACTAAAGAAAGCTAATGGTTCTTCGATTTCTCCTCTCTGCCCAGAC
This sequence comes from Mobula hypostoma, assembly GCF_963921235.1. NCBI lineage: Eukaryota > Metazoa > Chordata > Chondrichthyes > Myliobatiformes > Myliobatidae > Mobula > Mobula hypostoma. Next base: position 14,041,748 of record NC_086120.1, read on the forward strand.
ATGGTCACTGAAAATAGCTCATCCTACATCACACACAGGAAGTACTCAATTTGAACAAATTGCTTACATTTGAATTCAATGTTATGATTGTAGAGTTCTTAATAATTCAATTCAGCCACTGTGTGGGTAAACCAGGCACAATCAGTAAACAATAAAATAGATTATACCACTGAGAAAAAGGAATTCAAAGCAACAAATAGTCAAAAAAGCAGTTCAACTGTTGTTTCACAAGGCAATACAGATTATATTAGACACTAACAAACAACCTTTAGACCATAAGATATAGGAGCAGAATTAGGCCATTTGGCCCATTGAGTCTGCTCCGCCATTTCATCATGACTGATTCATCTTCCCTCCCAATCTCCTGTCTTCACCCTGTATCCATAAGACATAGGAGAGGAATTAGGCCATTTGGCCCATCGAGTCCACTCCGCCATTTCATCATGGCTGATCCTGCATCCCATTCAAGCCCATTACACTTGCCCCCCCACCATATCCAACTCAGTATGCACTTTGAACTTTGAGCGAATCAGTGTTGTGAGTTCAAAACAGTTTGCCTCATCTTTATTCTCCCTCCTTCCCATTTCCTCTTTGAAACTAACTCTTCCCAAGTTTGCATAAAATGCTTTTTATTTGAATCCAATTAATTGAAGAGTTCATTCTTTACGACCCTGCTGCTTGCCTTGATCATTTCCTCATGGAGTTCTGCTTGTGTTTTATTAGCTTAACAGAGTCATTTTCAGAATCAGTACCGTGAGAAGGAACTAATGACTCTCCATGAACAAACTCTTTTGGCAATATAAATATTATGGAGTGGGAGGTGTCCTCTCCTCAGTCACTTACTGCCAAAGTCCACCCTTCCTTTCTTCTACACTGACCCACAAAAATTATACTAGTTACACTTTCATTCGTATTTCATTCATATCAACAACAATCCTTTCTCTAACGTTTGTCAATATTAGTCACAGCAAGAGAGTAATGATACCAGGTATCCTGTGAACTAACCTGATGTGATTCATATGCACTTTTGTTATGTGTGTGATGAATGGAAACACATCGAATAAACACTACATTCCCGAAATCCTTGCTCCCTGCTTAGAAAGGAAAGGTTTCTCCTCCAATGTACTGAATGCACTGCCTTCAATTCTACAAATCCGAGAAAACTCAACTCTACACCTGCCCATTCTCCTCCTCCCTCACTTTCAATCAGGGCCCCAAACAGGCCTTCCAGTTGGGGCAACATTTCACTTGCAAATCTGCTGCAGTGAGCTATTGTGTCCGGTGCTCCCGATGCAGCCTCCCCTGCATTGGTGAGACCTGTCGTAAATTGGGTACTGCTTCGTCGAGCATCTCCGCTCCATCCATCAAAAGCAGAACTTCCTGGTGGCCCAACATTTTAATTCTGATTCCCATTCCCAACATGTCATTCCTCCTCTTGTGCCACAGTGAGACCACCCTCAGGGTGGAGACCACCATCTGGGTAGCCTCCAACTTGATGGCATGAATATCAATTTCTCCTTCCAGTAAAAATATTTTTCCCTCCCCCATTCTGGCCCCTTACCTCTTCTCCCCTGTTTGTCATTTCCCCCTGGTGCCCCTCCTCCTTCCCTTTTTTCTGTGGTCTACTCCTATGAGATTTCTTCATCTCCAACCCTTTACCTTTCCCACCCACCTGACTTCACCGAACACTTTTCAGCTATGCTTCCTCCCCTCCACCCGCCTTTTTACCTGGTGTCTTCCCCTTCCTTTCCAGTCCTGAAGAAGGGTCTTGGCCCAAAATTTCAACTGTTTGTTCTTTTCCATGGATGCTGCCATAACAGCTGAGTTCCTCCAGTATTTTGTGCGTGTTGCTTTGGATTTCCAGCATCTGTAGAATTTCTTGTGTCTCTAAGCTCCTAGAGCTGAGACTCAACATCTCCCTCTGTAACTGGGTCCTTGACTTCTGATCAACAGACCACAATCAGTAAGGATAAGCAGTGACACCTCCACCAAGATTATTCTCATTACTGGTGTCCCACCATACTACTGCTACTCATTACTGTGTGACCAGATTATGCTCTAGCTCTGCCTGTAAGTTTGCAGGTGTGGCTATATACACTGCAGTATATAGCCATATCTCAAATAATGATGAGTCCAAGTACAGGAAGAAGATAGAGTCTATTGATGTAGTGTCATGACAACTTTTCCTTCAATGTCACCAAAGACAAAATGACTCAGGGACGAGGCAGTGCACCTGCCCCACTTTATGTCAGTGATGCTGAAGTTAAGAATGAGAGTTTCAAATCGGCATCACTAGTAGCCTGCCCTGATCCAACTACATAGCCAAGAAAGTTCACCAATGCCTCCACTTCGTCAGGATGCTAAAGAAATCTGACATGTCTCCTTTGAGCCTCACCAATTTTCATTGATGTATCACGGAAAGCATCCTATCTGGAAGCATCATGGCTCGGTATGGCAACTGCTCTGCCTGAAATCACAGGAAACTGCCGAAGAAATGTGGACACAGCTCAGCATATCACAGAAACCTCCCTTCCCTCCATAGACTCTGCCTTGTAAAGCAGCCAGCATTAAGAAATTCTCTCTTCCCTCCCCCACCCACCCCGCCACCCATCAGGCAGAAGATAAGAAGCTGAAAGCACAAAGTGCCCGGCTGAAGAATAGCTTCTATCCCACAGTTATAAGACCGTTGATCAGTTTCCCAGAACAATAAGATTGACTCTTGACCTCACTGTCTACTTTGGTATGACCTTGCACCATATTGTCTACCTGCACTGCACTCTGTCTGTAATTTACACTTTATTCTGTTCTCTCTTATTGTTTTACCTTGTATTACCTCAGTGTATTGTCACAGCGTTCGAGTATGGCCCAAGTGCGGAGCTTGAAACATTGAAGCAGGTTGATAGTTCACAGACTTTGATGTGAACAGCGAATGAAGTTAGAGTGAAAAGAAAACAATAAATGCTAGGCCAAACAAGGCCGTTAACTAAAACTCTCAAATGGAAAGCGAAGCCAACACTGTGGCTGAAAGGAATAACTAAATCTAAATACCGCTATCTTCAGAGTCAGGTGACTCGACAGTCCAATTTTCTCAGCGGAATGCAAGCAGGCAGCAAAACGTTGCTCAAGTCTCGACAAACACTGTGACGAGAAGATTGGAGTTAAATACCATCACAATGAAATACTAATTAGCTGAAGCGTGCATATTCATGAGCACATTTGCTGTATCTGCTGAGCTGCCGAATCCACAGTTGTGACATGTGCTCTGTATTTAATTGATCTGGATGAGCAAGACAAGTTTTTCACCATACCTCAGTACATTTAACAATAACAACCCAATTTACCAATTTAAGCCTTTAGTTAAGTGTAGTTCACAGTGAGACATGGGTTAGTGAATGTCCAATACATACAGTAAGGGGCTTATATACATTTTTAGAAATTCTCATTTAGAAAGAACAAGATTTTTCTAATTTGCTGACTATTAGGATCTGAAAAAGATTGAAGTATAAAGTTATGACTGATAACAAAAACAAAATAGTGCTATTCCATGCCGTGTTAAATGAAAATAAGGGAACTTGCCAAATCATTGACTTCAAATTTGCTGATGGAATTGAGGATCAAACTCTGCACAAATCAGGAATTAAGTTTAGGATCAAACCCAGAATTATCTGGGGTCTCTTTGGCTCAGTTTCACATTCATTATACGCTAACTTACTTGGCTATCAGACAACAGAATTTTAAATTAGAAAGGAGGCATTTGTTCAGAGTTGAAAAAAAAATATTCCGTGCCAGTGCTTTTGATTGCATTTCCTGCATGGCAGATATCCTGCTGTGCAGCCCATAATTTTAATCTAAAGAGATCAGGTGTTTCTTCAGCTAAGCCAATGCTTCTGATTAGTTTTGCACCAGTGAGTTTATATTGTTAGTAACACAAACAAAGTAATGGAGCTGAGGAAATGTGGAGTCTGCTTCCTGAACCAAAGAAATTAAATGAGGGTTGATATTACTTTGATATTACTTAAAGAGAATGCCAGGAAATTCTGATTTACGACATTTTGTGGGATCTCTGAATAAATATTTCTGTTTATGTAAAGCCTGTAGAATGGAGAAATAATGGAGGATTAATTACTTCAAACTGTGTATGTATAAAGGATGTAAAACTTCATATTGGTTCTCCAGAATAATCTTCACTGAAGAATGTTGAGCAATTCCACTAGCTTCAGGAAATTAGAATGCAAATTACCTGGTGAGATGACAGATAGATTCAGAAATAACACTGAAACCTAAAACCCTTGGGCTTCCAATGATGCCATCGTTTGAAAAGAAGAAAGGATAAACCCTTTGGGATTGTGTGTGTAGGATCCAGAATAAGTACAAGCTATTTTGATATTTGGTGTCAGTCGAGTGTTGGCAGCTGGGTTCCTGCAGCAAAGAACTCTTAAACTGCTGGCAACATTTCCCATATACCTGCCAGATTCATCAAAGCCAATGAAAATAAAGATATGTTTATTTCTTAATTTATTTTTTTCCCTGCCAAACAGCCTTCACAAATCTGCCAGGTTTGAGTTGGATTTGCCACCAGCTACATAAAGCATCAAGTGTGTGTGCCCATTTAAATCCATAAACTATACTATATGGAGGGACAGACATTTATGTGTAGTAGTTTAGAAACATGACTAAGTTGAGCAACAATTTTGTGCACTCTAAGGGCAAATTCCAATACTTGTGTTTGCTAATTTTGAAAGGTGTTAAAGTGTGATTTGCAGAGTTGCTATACTATACCTAGAGTTTCTGTGTATTATAGGCAAGCACTTACACAAGCTTTGGCTTGAGGAGCATACATGGTGTCAATTTTCATGCATTGGCCACTTTAGACTTCTCCAATTTTGATTAAGAAATTTTGTGCAATACTTAAGAGAGAAGCATCTTTTTGCTGTGTCCATTTCAAAGCATTTGATCTGTTTAAAGCACTGCTCAGCCACTTTTTCCTTTGGTGTCCCCTGTGCTATTGAGTCATGTCATGGCACCTTGAAATCTGCATGTTTGTGTATGTCCAAGGTGCATCTCTAGTAAATTTTATTTTCCCTCTACAAATGCACCACGTGGGTACAGAAGCAGAATTTATCTGGAATGGAACATTATTTCCAATCTAAAGCAGGCAAGCTCAGGTCCATCATATGGCTGCAGTCAAACAGCGAGGCCCTCCATTGCTTGGGGTTGACAGTGGATGTTGCGTCCCCTGCTGTCTATGTGATACACAAGCCAGGGCAGGACGATATGGAGAGTGAGCTGTTGCCTATGTTGTAGGCTTCCTCTCTCCACGCAGCCGATGAATCCAAAGGAACAGCAGAGTCTGATGCAGTTTGGCACCAGCAGCGTCGCAAGAGTTGCCAGTCAGCGTAGAACTCAATGTAGGACTGCTTTAGGGATTCCAGCTCCAGACTTTTCCTCAGAGTTTACTCTCAAAGCCTTCCCTGTGAGTGGGTATAGCTGCAAGCCGGCGGAGGTTTGAGATCAGAGGTTTCCATCTCCGAGATGATCTGCCAACCATGGCTGACAAGCCCGATCTGCCAGAAGCGACTGGTTTTAAGGCGCCAATAACCTGCCTTTGCCCCTTCTCCTGTCAGTAGAAATGGTTCCGCCGGGTTTAATAGCTAAGCAACACATGAAGGCCAGGAGCTGTACTTTGTTGTCAGAGATATTTGAGACACACTCCATTGGGAGCCTTTAATAGGTAGAGAAAGCTTATCCCTGCTACTACTCTTGGCTATGACAACCTTAAGGAGCCAAACAATAACATTAAATAACAGCTAAGGGTTGGTGAGGATTGGATCGTGCAGTGTTCCACCTTTTGGAGGCCTTCCTCCCTCACCCCTGCTGCGCATTATCATTATAGTCTGAATGGCCTCAGTCTAATATTTAACAGACATTGACACCTGCCACTTTAGCTGTAGCACCAACTGCTTAATAGCAATGGGAACTCTTGCTCTGATTAAGCCCCTATGAGGGTTGGAGAAGAGCTTCCCTCCTACTCTTTGGTACTTCTTTCAGGTTTTAAGAAAGATACCGAGCAGGTCTGCAGTGATAGATGTAAAACAGGTATGCTAATAGCGATGGCAAGGCCAAGCAATTCAGTGCTACAAGAGAGATATGGCCAAATGGGACTAACGCAGAAAGATATCCTGGTCAGCATAGACAAGTTGGGCTGAAGGACTTGTATAACTCGATGAGGAGGAAGCATCCAGAAGCACAGGTTAGCTAGTTGCACACCTGCAGTGAGTACCTACTGAGCAGAGGGTTACAGACTCAGTAATCCCACCCTCTCCATTACCCTGTTACCTGCAGCACTCTGTGCTCCAGCTAGATTAGTCTTTTTGTGCATTTAGCTGCAGGAACCCGTAGTTTTATCCAGCTTTGTTCTGCAAAACAACAATAGTTAACGCCAATATACTCAATATACTGCACAGTAGTAGCGTATGTGTGTGTGTGTGTGTGTGTGTGTGTGTGTGTGTGTGTGTGTGTGTGAAGTAAGATGCCTTTCCTGACTCTCGCATCCTCCTTGTCACAAGCATACCAGTCTCAATTATATCAGTAGTAAATCAACCAATGACACGAGAAACGAGCTCCCATGAATGGTCGACTCACCCTCCTCCTGCCTGCAGACTTTTCCCAGTGGTCTAACAGGTGTTGTCTTATGTTGTGAGACTAGTTCCCCTCTCCCTGACTGCGGTTCCATTGCCTTAGTGATCCACTTAAAAATCCCTGTTTGCCAATGACCTGTCCATTACGCCTGACTGAAGTGTCTGAGGTCCCACTTTTAAGGTGACATTCCATTGTCACAACCAGTAGGAACCGTAGAATTGCCCTTGATCTAACATCATTTATCTATTCCCCATCTGCTCTTCACCTTAGCATGTTTACTCTTTCCTGCTTCAGCAGCTATTTCAATTTTAATGTTACCACATCATAATTTTAAGTTACATTCCTGAAAATAAAAATACCATCTGAGTGGTCACAAAAGGGTGTACTTTAAATGAGGAAATGTTTTGAATTTCCCAGAGCCGCCTTTTTGCTGTTGGAACCAAGCCAAGCCCAATGTTGTAACCAACCCCTCTATTGTAACCAACCCCTCTATAAACACATCTCTACATGCTTTTGAGAACAAAACATAAGCACAGGGGGTTTCTGTTTTATGATAGTACTGTTCAGTTAGCTCTATAGAGAATCAGAAACCACAGACCAGAGACATGACCCTCTTCCTCTCCCTTCCCCTCTCTCTTCTGCTGTTACACAACTGTTCTGTTCTCTCAGACCATACAAGAGCCTCAGGACTTGCGTCACTAGGTTCAAGAACAGTTACTACCACTCAACCATCAGGTTCTTGAACAAAAGAGGATAACTGCACTCATCTATTGAGATGTTCCCACAACAAATGGATAAGGACTCATTATCTCCTTATTTCATGCTCTCTTTATTTATTGTAATTTATTTATATTTGTATTTGCACAGTTTGTTGTCTTCTACGCTCTTGCTCTTTCATTAATCCTGTTTACAGTTATTCTATAGATTTGCTGAGTATGCCCGCAGGGAAAAGAATCTCAGGGTTGTATGTGGTGGCATGTATGTACTTTGATAATAAATTTTATTTTGAACATTTGAACTTTGAGCTATATCCTTAGCACTTAGGTTCTCTAAAGCATAATGCAAAGTTGAGTTTGTTCATTAATTTTGGGATTGTGCACCAAATTGCAAATGAGACTAGTTCAGGTAGGCAATTTAGTTGGTATGGATGAGACTCTGGTTCAGTGCTGTATGACAAACTTCTTTAATTTCAGGCTACCTGGCCAATGGTTTTCTATGTTATCCCTCTCCTCTTTCTTCAGTCACAAAGTAACCTTAGCACCCCTCCACTCGACCGGCACACTGCTTTATTCAAACACAGTTGAAAGATCATGACTAAACTCCTATACAAGGAAATCTGCAGATGCTAGAATTTCAAGCAACACACATAAAAGTTGCTGGTGAACGCAGCAGGCCAGGCAGCATCTATAGGAAGAGGTACAGTCGATGTTTCGGGCTGAGACCCTTTGTCAGGACTAACTGAAAGAAGAGCTAGTAAGAGATTACTAGCTCTTCTTTCAGTTAGTCCAGACGAAGCGTCTTGTACCGAAACGTCGACTGTACCACTTCCTAGAGATGCTGCCTGGCCTGCTGCGTTCACCAGCAACTTTTATGTGTGTTGACTAAACTCCTCCCATATCTACCTTTGCTTAGAGTCATAGGACAAAGAAACAGGCCCTTCGGCCCATCTAGTCCATGCCAAACCATTTAAACTGCCTGGTCCATCGACCTGCACTCAGACCATAACCCTCCATATTCCTCCATACCCCTCCCATCCGCGTACCGATCCAAACTTCTCTTAAACATTGAAATTTAAATTTCATCCATCACTTTTGTTGGCAGCTGGCTCCATTCTCTCACCACCCTCTGAGTGAAGAAGTTTCCCCTGATGTTCCCTTTAAACATTTTACCTTTCACCCTTAACTCATGACCTCTAGTAGTAGTCTGACCCAACTTCAGTGGAAAAAGCCTGCTGGCATTTACCCTATCTACAACATATCCCTCATTATTTTGTATGCCTCTATCAAATCTCCCCTCAGTCTTCTATGATCTGCGGAAAGAAGTTCTAACCTATTCAATCTTTCCTTATAACTCAGGTCCTCCTTGCAACATCCTTGTAAATTTTCTCTGTATTCTTTCAAACTTATTTACATCTTTCTCGTAAGCAGGTGACTGAAACTGCACTCAATACTCTAAATTAGGCCTCACCAATGTCTTATACACAGTCAACATAACATCCCAACCCCTGTACTCAATACTTTGATCTATGAAGGCCAATCTGCCAAAGCTTTCTTTATCACCTTCTCTACCTGTGACTTCACTTTCAGTGAATTATGGACCTGTATTCCCAGATCCCTTTGTTCTACCGCTCTCCTCAGTGCCCCACCACCCACTCACAGTGTAAGACCTACCCTGGTTTGTCCTCCCAAAGTGAAATACTTCACACTTGACTGCATTAAATTCCATCTGCTATTTTTCAGCCCATTTTTCCAGCTGGTCCAGATCCTGCAGCAACCTTTGATAGTCTTCCTCACTGTCCACTACACTCCCAATCTTGGTGTCATCTGCAAATTTGCTGATCTGGTTAACCACATTATCAAATAGATATTGATATAGATGACAAACAACAATAGACCCAGCACCGATTCCTGCGGCACTCTACTAATCACAGGCCTCCAATCAGAGAGTCAACCATCTACTACCACCCTTTGGCTTCTCCTGCAAAACCAATGTCTAATCCAATTTGCAACCTCATCTTGAATTTCAAGCAACTGAACCTTCTTGAGCAACTTCCCATGGACCGTGTCAAATGCCTTGCTGAAGTCCATGTGGTCAATATCCACTGCCTTGCCTTCATCAACTTTCCTGATAACATCCTCGGAAAATTCTAAGATTGGTTAGACAAGACCTATATGCACAGAGCCATGCTGCCTGTCCCTAATCCAAATACTCATATATCCAGTCCCTTAGAATACCTTCCAAAAACAATAACTTCCAATAACTGGCCGTTAATTTTCTTTTTCTTAGAGCCTTTCTTAAACAGTGGACAACATTAACTATCCTCCAATCCTCCGATATCTCACATGTTGCTAAGAATGATTTAGAGGATGCTTCTTTCAGTAACTTAGGGCCTATTCTGTCCATACCACATGACCTTACACCAATAAGCCATGATATTCATTTCTGTATATTTTCTTTATTGATTATCAGCTTTCCCATAACATCTTCACAGAATCACTTCCCTTGTGAAAATGGATGCAAATGCATTAAGACTTTTGCCATGCCCACCGCCTTACCATGACTATCTATGATTCGTTAGTAACTTTTACCAGTTAAAAATTGTATGTTTAGTTTCATAATGATGGCTGTTTCGTCCTTCTTTCAGCCTCTCCATGCACTTTGATTTAATTTTTTAATATTCTTGGTGACGAACGTTCTTGCAGGCATCATACTTACCCACGACACCAATCTCAAATAGAGGAATTTTCTTTCTGTGTAGAGAACTGAAGTCCTCAAGTTACAAGCAGATGTTTGCAATAACTTGCCATTATGTCCTCCAAGGCTGGGTGCCTCATGTGGGTTAGTTAGAGAGGGTGACGGTGTGCAGTTCCCCTCATCTGGCAGAACTTGCTCAATCAATTTTAATTTGTTTTCATAATTCACTTTCAACTGGTATTGAACATTTTAATGGAATAGTTTTAATAATTTACTTATTTAAAATGAATGATCCTTCAAAATATCAGAAATATTCCAGATTACTCCGGACATCATTTACAGTTGGCTAAGCATTTGGGTGGCAAGGTAGCTTTAGCTACTAGTGCAATGGCTTTACAGCACCAGCTGTAAGATCAGGGTTCGATTCCCGTCACTGTCTGTAAGGAGTTTGTACGTTCTCCTTTAAAATCTTTTCATTGTGGTTGGAGTATTCTCCCCATCCTCCAAATGATTCCATTTCTGCCCTGCCACCACACAAACTACACATCATGCATCAGGAGTGCTGTGCTAGTTTCTGTCTTCTGAAAAATCGACATAAGGAAAGGGAGGTTACTGGCTTTTGGCCGCATATTTTACATAATTATTTAACAAAAGATTCATGTACTGTACAGCTTGTCAGGTGAATCTATGATTTCATATTCTGATTTGTAACATATTACAATCATGAAAGATTGCTTCCAATTTAGAGGTGTCATTCCAATACTAAGAGACCCCCTCACAATTAATGGGGCAGATTTCCTGGGTGACTGTCTCTGAGCAACATTTTCTTTTCCAGTATGGTCCCAGACACAGTATTAACAATTGAGCAGTGCAGCCCAGGACCTGTCATATTACAATAAGCTGACTACACTCACAGAATGGCTTTGACAGCCTGAGGGGTCCTGCCCACAGGCTTACCGACAGCCAAAGCAAAACTGAATACATTTGCATTAAGACCACGAAGGAGGATGTGGAAGCAATAGTAATGATCTTACAAGAATCACTAGATTCTAGAATGGTTCCCAAGGACTGGAAAATTGCAAATGTCACTCCACTCTTTAAGAAGGGAGGGAGGCATATAAAAGGAAATTAGAGGCCAGTTAGCCTTACTTCAGTGGTTGGGAAGATGTTGGAGTCCATTATTAAAGACGAGGTTTCAGGTACTTGTGTAGATTAACGTAATAGGGAGAAATGTACATAATTCACAACCATCAACATTGAGTTGGGGTTTCACTTTAAGAGGCTGGTCTGACGTGATGAGATTATTACATAAAGAACTTTAGTGAGCTTTTGTGTGTAGGTTTTGGATTTCAATAAAATTTGTTGCAGGTTTCATTAAACATAAAATGCCTCACTTCATTTTATTTACAATGTTGGTGACCACGTGGAGGCGCATGATGAAGTAGGTCCAAGTCTGCTTGGTTTCTTGAAGGGGAAATCTTGCCTGACAAAACGATTGGAATTCTTTGAGGAAATTACAAGCAGGAAAGACAAAAGGGAATCAGTGGATGTTGTTTACTTGGATTTTCGGAAGACCTTTGACACATTATGCTGCTTAACAAGATAAGAACCCGTAGTATTACAGGGAAGATACTAGTATGGATAGAAGATTTACTGACTAGCAGGAGGCAAAGAGTTGGCATAAAAGGAACCTATTCTGGTTGGCTGCCATTGACAATTGGTGTTCCACAGGGGTTGGTATTGGGACCACTTCTTTTCACATCATATGTCAACAAATTCCAGTTTAAGATGGCACTGATGATGCCTAGTGGCTACTTATTGGTGGCAAAAAAAAAACAAAACAAAGAAAACTACTAAAAATCTTATTGTTAACAATTTATTAATAGCAAACAAGACTAACAATTGAGAGGCGAGCTGTGACAGAGGTGGAAATGCACGCGAGGAGTGGTTGGGGTGAGCGGTGATGGAGGTGGAGGTGCGTGCGAGGAGTGGTCGGGGTGAGTGGTGATGGAGGTGGAGGTGCGTGAGAGGAGTGGTTGGGGTGAGCGGTGATGGAGGCGTAGTGAAGGTCAGGTTGAGGCAAGTGAAGGCGGAGGCAAGGTTGAAGTAGAGGGTAGGCAGAGTCATGGCATCCCCAAGAGCAAGGAAAGTCCCGATGTCTGATCGATTTAAGTGCTGTGCCAAATTGAAAAGGTCGTGTACAGGCCAAAACAAAGCAGTGGGGTTCAGGGCCCAGAGCAGTCTGAGAATGAGGAACGATCCAATGTTAGCACTGGGCCAGATTGAAAAGATCAGGGTGTTGGGACCAGAGGTGGCATGAGGGCCAGTTCTGCTCACTGCTCCACAATGATTACTCAGCTCTGCGCTATCCTGTGCCTGTGGCCTGCTCTAGCTGCAGTGATGCCTGGCTTCATGTCTTTAGTAAAGCTTTTGTTCTGAAGCCATTTGCTTACTTTTATTGTTTGCATGATTTTCTTTCTCTTTCTCTGAGTATTGGGTGTTTGACAGTCTTTGAAACACAGTGGCCAAACTGCACTTAGAGTATTGTGAGCAGTTTTGGGCCCCTTATCTAAGAAAAAATGTGCTAGCATTGAAGAGTGTCCAGAGGAGGTTCACAAGAATGCTTTTGGGAATGAATGGATTAATGTGTGAGGAGTGTTTGACGGCTCTGGGCCTGTACTCACTAGAGTTTAGAAGAATGAGGGAGTGGATCTCATTGAAACCTATCGAATATTGAAAGGCCTACACAGAGTGGTTGTGGAGAGGATGTTTCCTATAATGGATGAGTCTAGGACTAAAGGGCACAGCCTCAGAAAAGAGGGAAATGGACATCTACTTAGAACAAAGATGAGAAGAAATTATTTAACCATAAATTCATTGTCACAGATGGCTGTGGAGGCCAGGTTATTGAGTATATTTAAAGCAGAGGTTGAGAGGTTCTTGGTTAGTTGGGGCATCAAAGGTTATAGGAAGAATGAAGGAGGATGGGTATGAGAGGGAAAATAAATCAGCCATGATGGAATGGCAGAGCAGACTTGATGGCCAAGTGGCCCAATTCTGCTCCCATGTCTTATAACCATATATATTCCTACACTATGCACTGCGCCTTATACCACTTCCCTAATCTTCTATCCATGTTAGTGTCTTTCTTGCAATACAATGGGCTCTTGTTAAGCAGTTTCATGTGAGGCAACTTGTCAAAGGCCTTGTGAAAATCCAAGTAACTCTCCTTTGTCTATCCTGCCTGTTATTTCCTCAAAGAATTCCAACAGATTTGTCAGGCAAGATGTCCCCCTAAGGAAACCATACCGACTTTGGCCACCTTTATCATGAGGCTCCAGGTACACCAAAACCTCGTCCTTAATAATGGACTTCAACATCGTCCCAACCACTGAAGTCAGTAACTAGCCTATAATTTTTCTACTCCCTCCTTTCTAGAAGTGTGGAGTGACGTTTGTAATTTTCCGGTCCTCCAGAATCTAGTGGTTCTTGAAAGATTATTAGTAATGCCTCCACAATCTCTTCTGCAGCTTCTTTCAGAACCCTAGGGTGTAATCCATCTGGTCCAGGTGACTCATCTACTTTCAGAAATTTCAGCTTCCCACACACCTTCTTCGTAGTAGTAGCAACTACATTTACTTTTGCCCCCGACAGTCTGAGACTTCCACATCCAAAAATCACTCAGCACTTGATTTATAAAAAAAAACATTTTTTTGTAAAAGTTAGATGACTGAAAAGCATAAACACTAATTACTTCCATTCATTTTAATGAGCTCAGTGGACAGATCCCAGCTGCAGGCTCAGGAATATCACAGTTATGGGGACATCTGGTGAAGATGGGGGAGGATCTCAGCGGAAGAGCAGCTCCATTGTCTAATATTCTGCCCGATTGCCTAATTACAATCTGTTCATGGTGATTTATTGTCTTTGCCAGTTTGCTTAGATTTTTTTCCACTTAAGGAATGTGTGCACAGCACTTATAGTCCATCCATAATTATAGGGCATTCTTCTCTCTTACAAATCTCATTTATAATTAAGTCATCCGGATCATTTGTATTTGTGGAAAGCATTCCACTCTAACTTTCCACATTAAATATCAGAACAAGTTGTTATTAAGAACAACAAACAAATTCCTGAAGAACTCGGCATCAGGCAACATGTATGGAGGGAAATGGACAGTCAATGCATTAAGTCAAGATCCTTCATCTGGACCTGAAACTTTCCTCCGCAGATGCTGCCTGACACATGAGTTCTTCCAACATTTTACTTGTTGCTCCAGATTCCAGCATCTGCAGTCTCTTGTGTCTCTTGATTATTGAGAATATTTGCTACCTTGTGATTATCTTCTTTCAAGTAATTTGCCCATTTTAACCAATTGCCTTATCTTCAAGTGACGTTTTCATGCAAGAGAATCTTCTTGCAACTAGTCAAAGCTTTTAGAATTTTCTTTGCTCCTCTGAATACCTTTGTAATATTTCTGCAAGTTATGATGTTAGCAGAGATAACTTATTTATGTTGAATCTGGGAAAAGTAGCTTTACTTCATTTTTATTTATTATTTTGTTTAGGTCCTAGACTGTTTGGTTTGAACTTGCTGGTTTATGCATGCATCTTTATTTTTAAGATGGTGCACTCATCAGCTTGAAGGTGTTTGCTGCCTCATAGTTTGTTAGCAAGTGAGCCAAGTTTGCAGAGGGCTGAACCAGAATAGCAAATCAGGATATATGTGTGCTGAAGGATTTTGACATAAATCTCAACACTCTGAACAATCAGTATGACACGGATGCATGCTGTTTCAGGGCAGACAAGTAGACCTTATGCCTCAGGACAATAAAAACCTGCATAAAATGCGAGTTTGGTTTTTAAACCTGGTTTTTGAAAGGACATGTAACAGTATTAAAACTGCTGTAGAAATGGCAAACTCCTCCAGTGGTGCTGGTAGACAGGAAATCATAATGAAGTAGAATATGAAGCAGCTTTATCAAGATGGCAGCCAAGACACTGTGTAAACACAGCCTGGAGGGAGAAAAGTTCAGCTTGGTTGCAGCATTGGACTTCTCCATGGAGACAAGACACCACATGAACACTGCAGTCAGATATAGTCAAGGATGCATTGGGTAGCCACAACGAAAATCCCTTCTGACACTAAACTACTTAACGAATGCCCCGAAGACACCAGCAGCGGATAATAAAATGAGATTTTCAATACACATAAAGTCACTCATAGTCAGAATAGAAGGGAATATGAGTTCCTGTCTGGTCAGATTTGAAGATTAAAAATTAGAGAATAACATCTGCTGAAACTCAAAAGAATGATTTCTTGGTCATCAGTGGAAAAGAGAGAGAAGTAACTTTCCATCATGATGTTGGAAATATCAATTATCTGAGTAGAACTCTAATCTATAATGCATTTGTGTGGTATCATAACTATTCCCTACCCGTACCTGAATAATTTAAATTCATTCTGATGACTATATTCTTCAATGTTCTGACCACTCTCACAAATGAGTCCTGACTAAGGAAATAAAAATAGAAAATGCTGGAAATACTCAGAAGGTCATGCAGCATCTGTGGAAAATGAAGCAGACTTTGTATGGAGTTGTGAAATTTATTTCTGGAAACCTTTCTCACTTTTGCCATTTTGATGAAGAGTCTCAGACACAGGCAGCGCTGCTCCACAAATGTAGTCTGACGTGTCAAGTATTTCCAGCATTCTTCATAGTTTCAGGTTTCCAGCATATGTAGTTTTTAAAATTATTTTTCTTTACCAACAGTGAGGAAATAACTGTGCTTGAATTGAGGCTCAGACTAAACAAGACTTGCTTGATATTCTCACACTTTAGGATGGGGTGGATGGAAGAGAGCATGGCTTAGTGGCTACGAACAGATAATCCACTCAAATTTTCTGCTCCTAATTCAAAGGCACCAAAGTCAATTGTAGTGCCAGTATTATGAACATCGGTGCAAATGAGGATCAGAATCCAACGCCTTCCTTACATTTGAGGTCCAGGCATTCACTGGTAAATTAAATGAGCACTAAGTTATTGATCTTATTATATTTCAGTAGATACTCAGAGAGGAGGGGAAAAGCCTGACCCCAGGATACCCTCCTCCTTCCAGCTATATTTTCTTTTAGATTCCAAATTGGGGAACGTCAGAAAGACAAATAGCTTCACCAAAATGAAGGATGTTGCAAACTGAATCTGTCCAACCATATTTTCACAAACAGAACTGATGCGAAACTTTATTCAATTTTCTTTTCAAAACAAGAGCACTTTCAAGGGTTGGTGCTTAGTTTAATTTTATTTCCACTGATTGCATTCCATTTGAGCTGAAAACATTGCCAAGGATAATGGATGTTGCCAGACAGCACAATAATATATGAAGCATCATTACCCGTCTCCTGAGTGCTCCTGTCAGTACCAGGTTTGACTAGAAGCAATACTTTAACATCAACTGCCATCTCTGTAATCATTATTTAACATCCTGTTATAATAGCTGATGGTTGGCAGCAATATACACGACATTCTAGCACAGCATCTGTTTCCAGCCAGGGTCAGATATTGGAATATGACCACTCTTGGATAGGATACTCTGTCGGCACATATCAGAATTGGACACACATATCTGCGGGCCTGTCTACAGAGGCAGGAATTGTAGGGGCTCTGTCCCTGCCAATTCCACCCCAGCACTGAATCCAGACTCTCCCAGCAGGCAACAGTGAGTGAGATTTTCTTGAAAATCAATGCACCTATCCCACTTCAGACCCCAGTTGTGGAGAGTCTCTCTAAGGATAATGGCACTGAGTTGTGGCGTTGAAACCTTCTCTGTGACTATGGCTCCTCAGCAAAGTTACCCTCTGGATTTTATTCCTACTGATTGCCCCAGGCACTGGCTGTAGAAGCCTGTCATGATTAGTGCAGGCCCTGCAATTCTCACCCTGAGGTAAAATTGAACAGACATTTTTCTGTTCTGATAGCTTGTCCATTATTCATCAACTTAAATATTCCAGTTGTTGAGGATTCCCTGCTTCAGATTTCTGGATATCTGAAATAATAACAGAAGTCCTGGAAATACTCAGCAGGTTAGGTATCCACTGTGGAGACAGAAACAAAGCTAATGAAAGGTTAACTCTGATTCTTTCTTCACAGACACTGTCTGACCAGATAAGCACTTCAAACACTGCTGCTTTTATTTCTAGCAGTGAGTTCACCAGACATTGGTCAGGATTGAAAGTGCATGACACTCCTAATAGTAGTGAGGTCATTGGTTCTATCCTACAAGCCCAGCTGCTGTGTTCTGGAGATGTCCGAGGCCACAAAATGAAAGTGAAAGGCTGGTGCAGAGGGCCACATCCTTCCAGAACCTGTAACACAAGCTGCATTTACGTTGTAAGGGTGCCTTGGTTGAAAACAGCTGGATGCTCTTGAACCACTCAGCAGATACTCCTGGTT
Source organism: Mobula hypostoma (assembly GCF_963921235.1). NCBI lineage: Eukaryota > Metazoa > Chordata > Chondrichthyes > Myliobatiformes > Myliobatidae > Mobula > Mobula hypostoma. The sequence goes on from NC_086120.1 coordinate 14,059,254, forward strand.
CATTTCCAGCTCTGTGCTGAGAACATTAATCCCCAAAGATGCAGCAATATCACTAAATCTTCTGACGGTGGGGCAGGCCATTCATCCCAGCAATACTGGTATGTCATTCTGTGGAAGTTGTATAGAATAAGAGGATGGAGAGACGTGGTAATGCTTATGTGGTAGGAGTTTGGCATAGAACTCTAATTCTGATTTTCCTCCAAGAGAACATGATTAATATGGAGGACCGCATCAGCAAGACCTACTGTCTTGGGCAATTTTTGGGGTTTGAGAAAAATAGATGAGAGTCTTTTCATTACTATATCCTCTATTCCTTGTTAACTTCCCAGTGAATCTGTCCTTTCCCACTGCTTTTATGTCCCATTAACTGCAGTTTTAAATACACACTAAACATAGGAGGGACAGACAGGACTGCCATCGTAAATGTGTGCTCACAGACCATGGACGTGGCTTGCGTGACTGCTGTGTTTTGTGATCCAAGGGGATGATGCTCATTCATTCCAAGGTTCTGAAAAAAAACAAGCTGCACTTCTAATTTTTCTGCTCTCTCAATGAACAACAGAAAGAGTTTATTCCCAATGGAAAACGGTAGAAGCCAGAAATAATCAGGGAAATTATTCTGCACTTACATGGCAACAAACTGAGGAAGTCCCTTTATTTAGATGTGTCTGGTAAAGTCATTATGAGCAACTGCTTTGACCCATTGTCCAGTCAAGAGATCTGAGCTCTTGTCTCCAAGAGCTCCCCCTGTGGCTTGTCTATGGAACTCTTGAGTACTCAAAATAAGGCCTGCAATGTTCTTTCTACAACATGGTGCAATCCATTTGGAAATCGGCATAACACTGAGTAAAACAATTATGGGCCAATCTTGTGCCTGTTTAGATGTCTACATTTTGAGGAAGACACTGTGCTTGCTCCTGTGGACTGAAGGAAAGATACTAAAGTTTATATCTTAGTATACAGAGTTTGAGTGATCTCTCTGAAGCTGTAGTGGGCAGTAAACTGGGAAATATAGCTGTGATTAGGTTGGAGTAATCTTAAGACATTCATTCAGAGACGGCTTGGGTGGCATTTGTCCCAGGATATATTTTTCAGTAAAGCTCCCCAAAAGATTTCAACACGATGCAATATGTAAATTGAATCCCCAATCTGATTCTGGACCTTAAAAACAAGTTCTTATTTACTCATGAAAGAACCAGCCATGTTTCCTCTGAAGCTGTTCTACTTAAAGGGACTGTACTTGAGCTGCATTTTTTGACCTCACGGAGACCTGTAAGCTCAAGTATAGCTGTGCAAGTTTGCTTTGTCTATTTTGTCTGTGGAGGTCAAGGTCATGGACACTCTCAGCTTCCTAACCTAAAGGTTATTCTAGCCTGCTGTTTCTGCTGCATGAGGGTTATCGCCCAAGATACACACAAAATGCTGGAGGAACTCAGCAAGCCTGGCAGCATTTATGGAAAAGAGTAAACAGTTGATGTTTTGGGCCGAGACTCTTCAGCATTTCGTGTGTGTTGCTTGGATTTCCAGCATCTGCAGATTTTCTCTTATTTAAGGTGATAATTTTTTCATTTAGCTTTGCTTCAATCCACAGAAGTAATTAGAGTGCTTGCTTCAAAGTGTAGGCATTCATAGATTCTTCACATATAATAATGTTCCAGGCAAATTCTTGCCAGGAGTAAATGTTTGTGGTCCAGGAGGGTGTCCACACACTCTGGAATACAGAGCATGTTTCCAGCAGGCATGGTCTTTATCAGCCTACCTGGCTGCTTCTCTCTTTAGGGGAATTCCTTATCCTCCGACATTACCATCATTTCATTATTCATTAATGGCAACATTTCATTTTAGCTGTTAGAATGCACCTCGTATTGTGATACCTGTTTTTAAAAGTTGGCTGCAAAAATATCATCTGCAGGACTAAGTGCCAATTTGCTGTGGATGAATAGAGGAAGTTACTCTGAAACTGACACGTAACCAATAAATAAGACATCACTATTTAAGGAGGCCGACTATTTAACCACTTGACGGTTGTTATGATATATACAATTGTGGCTAGAAGATGGCCTGTCCTGGGGTTAGGGGACTGTGACTGTGTGTGGGTAGGAGGTTGGAATGGAGCTTGTTTTGCTGCTATAGTTTTGTTTGTCTGCTGTTTTATGTTTTATTGTGTTTTGTGTTGTTTTGCCAAGCATTGCGGAGATGCTGTACTGTTGCCGGAATGTGTGGGGACACTTGCAGGCTGGCCCAGGTGTGATGGTATTGGGTTTGCTGACCGTGAAGTTCTAAACTCAAACCAAGATCTTAAGCCCTATCCAATATAAATAGCTCTGGGGTACCCCCACTAAGGGAGATTCTACTGTAGCTACCTAATCTTCAAAGCCTAGTTCATTTTCCTGTTTATCCTCCACAGTGAGTTTTGCTGCCATTACCCATTATTTCAGAGGAGGATATGCTCTCCCTGCTAAGGAAGAGATACTTCTAGCTAAAAAAGTCATTTAAACACAGTTAATTTATTTATAATGATACAGTACACATTTAAATACAGACAAACTTCTTAAAACACATTTAAAACTTACAGAGGAATTCTATCATATAAAAGATTTTTAAATTACAAACAAATTCTAAAACACAAAGGATTTCCAAAACACAGGTGCAATTCCTATAAGCTAAAAAGACAAATGAACGAGTTTGAAACAAATGAATTGTCCATCACAGAAGTCGAAGGCAGAGGAATAGATTCTAGTCACCCTGTCTTTCTGTCCTTCTTCTTGGTATTCCTTGACCATTCCTAACAAGCCTGATTGCTCTCTTAAACTTATATTGTTTTTATGCCACTTGGGTGACTTCACACTTCTGTGATATTGTTTCAGATACCTTTTTACACTAGTTGTCGAAAAGCTTCTGGAACCAGAATTCCCAAATTCCCACAATTAATGCTGCGAAGCTGACTCTTTGAGTGCACAGACCTTCCAACTATCAATAGATCAGATATTTGATGTGCTCTGTGATAGTAGCAATCTGGTCTACAGCCTCCGTGAACTCAATAACTTAGCCAGCATTGTCTAATTTGAAATAGGCCAATTAACATAACCCCCATGTTCTTATATTACATCTCTTGAGCAGTCAGCCTAGGTGCTGTGGGCCAGCATCCTGTGCTCTACAGACAGAGCTGTTTATTTGCAAAGCTGCTCTTTTAACTTCACGCTGATTATTGCTTGTCATTTATATTATGAACTGAAAAATGGCTCCTGTATACAACAAGAAGTTGAACGAAGAATATTGCTTGCAAGATTAACTTACTCCAAAACAGTTCTTTGATCTCTACCAGTTTCAGCTGCTATGTTAGAAAGCTGAGCTTGTCCAATACGGTCCCTTGGCCCTAGACATTGAATATTCACCACACCAGCACACCCTCAGGTATGTTAGTTGTTAATTCAAAGGACGTACTTCACTGTACATTAAATAAACTTCAACCTCCAAAGAGGGGGTGGCAAGACTCTGTAAGGAAACAAACCTTTACAATCAAACATTTTATACTAGAGATTAATGAATAATCATTGTCATGCACTAAGTTAGTGCTTCCATCAAAGCAAGTCCACTCAATCAGGACAGGTTCTGGAACAAACTGCACTCCGGCCCCCGCCCTCCCCCCACCCCCCCCTCCCCGTTCCAGTCACCCAATATGCCAATATGAGCGCTCAATCTAAGTTTAAGAGATAAGTTATGGAATGCATGCTGGTAATTTGCTGACATCTGGCATCTCTACTGACTACATACAGAAACAATACCTGACATACTTTCTTTCTGATTGTATCCATTCTTAAAGCCACCGAGGGACACAGGAAAAGCTTGTATATAATAATGAACTGTTAACAAATGATAAATTGACAGTGTAATCTCAGGATTGAGCTTTACCTACCTGCAACAAAGGCTGTTTGCAGCCCACATCTGAACACCACTCATTTGCAGTTTCCTGCAGAGTGAAGTTTCATTTTCAGCAGATGTTATCAGTAAATTTATCCCAGTGAAAAAGGATACTTTTCAACAGAAAGGCTGAAAGTAAATAAAGACTACGCAATAGAGCAACAGTCCCATTTAAATTGTGAAACTTTTCCATTAAAAGATAGTGGGAACTGATTCAATGTTTACTTTGAGAAGAAAATACTTTTCAGGATCCTGGGAGAAGAGTAAGGGGATGGAACAGATTAAATAGGTCTTTTCAAATAACAGACACAGTGAGGATAGGCAGGAGGCTTCCTCTACCTTGGGATTCTGTGGAAGGTAATTCCAAAGATGGCAAATCTTTGAGTAAATTAGAGGCATAGAATAATACCAAATGGAAATACAGCCTTCAACCCAACTGGTCCAATCTACTCGCGGCATCCACCACGCTAGTCCCAGTTACCCACATTTGGCCCATTGCCCTCCAAGCCCTTGCCCTCCATCTACCAATCTCAGTGCCTCTTGAATGTTGCAATTGTACTTGTCTTGACCACCTCCTCTGGCAGCTCATTCCAGGTACTCACTGCACTCTGTGTAGTGAAGTTATCTCTCAGGTGTCTATAAAATCTCTCTCCTCTTAGGTTAAATCTGTGTCCTCTAGTTTTGGACTTCCCAACCCTGTGGAAAAACTATGATTGTGCACCTTATCCTTTCCCCTCATGATTTTACAAAACTTCTATGAGGTCACTTCTCATTTTCCTACACTCCAAGGAATAATGATCCAACATCCTGAGTTGCTTCTTCCTATAACTCAGGTCCTCTCGTCCAGGCTGCACTCCCGTAAATCTTTTTCTGCCTCCTTTACAGATCGACAGTTACTTTCCTGTAACAGCGTGACCAAAACTATCAACAAAATTCCAAGTGTGGTCCAGCAATCAGTTATATAATTGCAGCATAATGTCCCTGCTCCTAAGCTCAGTGCCCTGACTAATGGAGGCCAGCATGCTAAACACCTTCTTCACCACCCTGTCTACTTGTCCTTGTCACCCTGGAGCATCATTAACCCACTTCCAGTGTTACGGAACTTCATCAGTGGTGACTGACGAAGCAAACACCTCTACAAGGGCTTCTGCGATTTCTTCCCTGGCCACCCATAAGCTCCGGCTACACTTGGTCAGGCCCTAGGAATTTTACCACCTTAATGTGCTTCCAGACTGTAAATATCTCCTTCCTCGAAATATGCATACCTCCCCAGATCTCATTAGTTAGGAATCACTTTTTGTGGTATCCATTATATTATCTGAGGAGAAATAGACATTAAAAATCTCCTGCAACTCCGCACATAGGTGGTTCTGATGGTCTGTAAGAGGACTTAATCTCTCCCTAGCCACTGTCTTAACCCACACAAAATGCTAGAGGAGCTCAGCAAGTCAAACAGCATCTATGGAGAGGAATAAACAGTCAACGTTTCAGACTGAGTTCAGGAATTTACTGCTTGATTTGCGAATTCCTCCAGCATTTTGAATGTGTTGCTCAAGATTTCCAGCATCTGCAGAATCTCTTGAGAATATCCTTTGTTAATATTTCATTTCAATATTATTTTTACAATGTGTTGGTTAGGTCATTAGTGAAGGAACTGTAGTTTATAATGAACCGCAAGCTTTTGTGTTTTTGTTTCTTCTGTCAAAAGTCCACGATTTATCAAACTTATGGAAGTTCACTAACTGCTGTTTGGGATCATTCACATACCATATCCAGGAAGAGAAGGTTTCAGACTTGCTTTGCTACGTGCCTTTATATGGGATTGGTGTTGGTCACATTTCCTTGGACGAACATCTGAGAAGTAACCCATATTTATACATTGACCGCCATTGGATCTACAAACACCAGTGTGGCAGCTGCAGGGGGAACTTGAAATAAAGTTGTGGATTTTACTAATGTTGCAACAGTGGCAAGAAATGTTGTGCCTGAGGCATAATTTCTCATCCTTCATTCTAATGTATATGAACCTGTAGAACAAAGATTCAGTTTGTCCTGTAATTGATTAAGGAGAGTTTGACAGCAAAGCAAATGGTGCCTTGGATTTTTAGTGCTCACAGTAGTTCACTTACTACATTAGGGAAATGACTACACTTTAATGGAGACACAAGGGACCACAGATGCTGGAATCTGGAGCAACAAGCAATCTGTTGGAGGAACTCAGTGGTGGAGCAGCATCTGTGGTGGGGGGGTGGGGGGGGAAGGAATTGTTGATGTTTCAGGTTGAAGCCTTACATCTGGACCAACTGAGTTCCTCCAGCAGATTGATTATGACTACACTTCAAAACGTTCTCGGTTTGGAAAGTGATTTGTGAATTCCTGAAGTTTTGAAAGGTGCTATTTAACTGCACAGTTGGTGTTTTTAATTACATCTAGACAAAACTGAAAAGCTTTTTCTATACACTTACTCAGTAATAAAATATTTATCCCGATGTTTACTTTCGGGATGTTATTTATAATTTGGGAATGTCTCACTCCCCATAAGAGTCTACTCTTAAATACATTGAAAGATAAAGATGCACCACCCAGGTTGACAAGAAGCTGGCAACAGTCCTGCGGAAAACAGTTATGTGTCTTCCAAAAAAGATCATTGTGGGATATAACAACAACAAGCCGTGGTTCATCAAGGACTCTCAGATCTGCACAGGTTCATACCTACAGATCTGGAAACAAAGGAATATACCGTAGCTTTGCGAAAACCACTTACAAAGATTGGCTAGAGAGAGAGACTTCAACAATAGCCAGGCAGTCTGGAGTTCCCTGCAAAGTTTTACCATCTTTCAAACAGAAGCGCTCCCAAGTCTCCCCCTTCCCTACCTTGGCCAATCAGCTCATTGAGTTTTATTGCTGGTTTGATAAACACAATCAACATCTATGTCTTCTCTTCTCACTTCCTCTGATCTGATATGCTGAGATCTTTCCCCCCTCCCCTTTTGCAACTATTCCAATGTCACTATAATCCCTTTCACCCCAGCCACATTCACCTTCTTCAGCTTCCTGTCCTTTTTGCCTGCTCCCACCATCCCACCCTATATTTTCTGTGAAACTAGAAGACGTTTGCAAACTAGTTGGAAAACAGAATATTAGGGAAATTGAAGTCCCTGATGATGTTTCAGCTGGTACTCTAAGGCACTGTGTGAAACAGCTAGCATCTGTCTTCACTGAGATATTTAACACTTCATACCCAATCATGCCAATTGCTTTACTTTTACTTGTCCATTTTGCAATGCAAAAAAATTGAACCAAGATAACTTGTTTGAGCATTTTTCTTCAAGCCGTACTGGAGAATCTGAAGAGTTCCAGACTGCTTTAACATTGTAACAATCATTCCAGTTCCCAAGAAAGACAAGATCGTTGGATGTAATGATAATAGGCTAGTCACTCCGACTTCAATATTTATGAAAACTTCTGAATGTCTGATGTTGGCCTACCTCACAACAAGTGAACCCAGCTAGCTGTACCCTACCATATCTGTCATTGGATTATAAACTTCCTGACAGGAAGGAAGCATTATGAAAAGCTGGAGTCTTACTTATCCAATCCAATGTCTATAAGCACAGGCTCTTCCCAGGGATGTGTTGTTACACCCCCCTCCTGTTCTCAGGTAGACTGTCTTGCAGCATGGTGTGCTTATAACAACTTGGAGTCTAATGCTATCAGGACAGTGAAAATGAGGATTGACTTCTGTTGACAACTCTCTACCTACCCCCCCGCCCCCCCGGAAATTAATGGTCAGGCTTTGACTTTCGTCGACTCATTCAATTTGCTGGTGACTACCATTACCAGTACTTTGAAGTGAGGCAAGCAAGTTACCCTCATCACTAGGAAAGTCCAGCAAAGATTGTTCTTCCTTAACATCTCAGGGCATAGCATATCGTGATGAATTTTTACTCAGACATTAGAGTGTTGTGACTCCCTCCATCACCGTTTAGTTTCCTTCCGCCTCCTCCCTCTCCAAGGACAGGTTGCAGCAAGTGATCCACTCAGCAGAGAAGATCATTGGCTGTCAGCTGCCGACATTAAAAGACCTGTTCATCACCAGAGCAAAGAAAAGAACTGGAAGAATTATTGCTGACTCCACCCACCCTAGCAGTCACATATTTACCAAATTGCCATCAGGGAGACACTACAAGTCCATCACCACTAGGAATCTACGTCATCTTTGAAGCTTCTTTCCTGTAGCTATCTAGATTCTCAGCAAAACCCACCTCAGTGTAGTACCCTGACTGTCCCTGCACAACATCCATTAACTGTTCTTTCCTGCTGTCTTTGTTCTTTTGACAATCATTGAGTCTGTTCACATGTTCACATACATTTAAGTTTGATTATTGACATTTCTGCTAATTGTTGATTGCTCATGGCTGTTTGCACTATTGTCTTGAAAATTGTTGGTTGCTATTGTGTTGTCTGTTATAGATTTGTCCCATGCTTTATGCTTGGCAGCAAACCACGATCAATTCTGGTACATATGTTTCATATACTGGCAATAAAATGATTCTGATTCTAAATTTGAATTGCACCTCAGAGTGGGCAGGTAGTGGGTTGAAATCTACCCCCAGTGATTTTCAAGAACATTTGGAATAGACTGTGGGGATGTTGTTCTTCCAAATGAGGTGTTGAACTGAAGTCCTATAAAAAGAAAAACAACACTTTCCTTACTTACATCTTCACAACTTCAGGAATTCATGAACTACTTTATAAAGAGTGAGAAAATGTTTAATGGTAGTCAGTTTTGTAATTAGAAAACATAGTCCAGATGGTCAATAAAAGTTCTGGGCACTATTCTATGCCCTGGTGTCTAATCGCTCCTTAATCAATTAAAGGACAGAGTGCATATTGTGTTCTAGAGATTTGTGTAGGACTTTGCAGAGATTAGAACACTCAGCCTAGAAATTCTGCCTCATATGAGACTTTTCTCAGTGTTTCCCAATAGGATTTCAGTTAAAAAATAAACTTGTTGCAAGGATTGCAGAGTCCATAGTCTAAGGTTGCCAACAGAGCAAACTACTGAAACACAATTCTAAACCTTTTTCCTGGTCCATCAAAAAGATACCTCAGCATCCTGACTGTGCATCTGCCCCAACTCTCCTCCTATCCCTCCTCCATTGGGGCCTTCCTCTCCCCTTTTGACACATAATGAAAATGTTATATATGTCTGTTCATATGGTGTGATCCTTTGGACCTTGTGTGCTATAGGGTTCTTCAGCTGCAACCCCTCAGGTTAAGGAATTCATTGGGCCGCTATGCTCTGTTAGCCCAAAAGATCTTTCAGGTATTCAGTGATTCCTGCTGATTTGTTCCACTGTGAGATCTGTTGCATGAACAAAAACCTGAGCACAATAAGAGTCTGAAAAATAAAGTAATCATTCCTTCTAACTTTAATTCTGTTTTCTTTGCCATGTCCTTGCTAATGTCAGTACAAGACACAGTCTTTGGGCTAGGAGTTGAAAGAAGCCACATTCAGCTGGAGTCCACAATGGCTGCTCTTCACCTTGAGGTGGCAAGGCGGCTGATTGGCATATTTATGTTTCCATGGTGATTAGGGGACCATGGGGAATGGTGTCAACCGGCCTGCAGCATGGAAATAAGACAACAGTGATGAGAATCATGACTGATGTGGGCAGACTGCCAGAAAACAATGAAAACTGTCAGGCATTGTGGCTGAGTTTGGACTTAACCCTTTGGTGCCTTCGGTTAGACACTTTATCAGCTGATTCCTTCATTGCTATTTCCAGGTCTTCTTCTTTGGTTTGTTCACCTCCAGGATCTTCATTTTATGTAAATCATAAATTTTTAGAGTCATGCAGGCCAGGGAAACAGGCCATTTGGCCCACTGGGTCCATACTAGCCATTATGTACCATTTATATTAATCTACCAATAATCTTATTTATATCTTCCCTATGTTCCCAACAATATCTCCCAGAGTTAACCTCTCACCTGTGCTCGAGAGGTAATTTACAGTGGCCATTTTACATACTACCCCACACATCTTTAAGATGTGGAAGGAAACCGGAACACCCAGCATCACCCATGTGGTCACAAAGAAAACATGCTAACTCCACACCAGAGGTCAGAATTGGTCCCAGTGATCAGGCCTACACTGGTAGGCACCTCCCATTCTCCACCCAAACTAACAAGAGTCACCTGCCACTCACTTCTGACTCATCACCTGCAGCCTATTTAAATCCAGCTCTCATCCACAATCTTCATTCACTCATCGACCAGCCAGCCTCAACCAGTTGCTCCTAGCCTTCAGTTACCTTGTTGCTTTGTCATGTTAAGTATCTGTTCTCTCTTGTTCTATGGCCCCACGTGGATTGTTATTTTGCAGTTTATTAGTAAAGCATCATTTATGGATAAAATTGACTCCACTGCTCTGCTTTTGGGTCAAGCTTCCTCTATATTACTTGACACCAGTTCCTTGAGAGCTCTACGTGTAGTTATGATATACTTCTAGCAAGTTATTTAATCACGGAACACTTTGTAGCTATATTTAATACTAATTTCACCCTGCATTCACAGGGAATGCTTAGAATCAGAACTGAGGATGCCTGGTCACCTCTCCATTTCCATGGGCTCTCGGGTGGCTGAAGTAGTCAGTGTGTTACTTGCAGATTTTGTCACTGGTGGAGAGGGAGTTGCACGCACATGGATAGTTCAGAAGGAAGTAGCCTCCTCCTGCCTCTGACACTACACATGTGTCTGATCGTAATGTATGGCCTCAAGGTCCTCCGCACCATCCCAAATGCTTCTTTCTCTTGACCATGACCCAGAAATTCCTGCAATTGGATGTGGCATTATTTCATGAGATTTTGAAAATATAAACTTTAAGATACACTTCTCTTAATATCCTTAATATTAGACAACTTCCAGCACTCGCGCTGCTCAAGACTGAAACTGGGACATTCCTGATCTGGATGACTAAATAGTGTCACAGGCAGTTCATTTCCTAAATGTGCGAATAAATCTTTTAATAGATCTCATTACCTGGGCAATCAACATTTCTACCTCATCAGGCTCACACCAATTCAACTGTCCCCTCAAGGAAGTAGCACAAATGGTTTATCACCAAATAGTTTTGTTAGCCTGTTAAGAATTCTGATAAGTGAGACTACAGGAAAAAATATTTACAAGATCGTATTCCTTTTATTTTCAACCCATCCAGTTGTGAAAGATACATTATTTTCATATTTTCTCACAACTCAAAAAGAGGTGATTCAGCCCATTGAGCCTGTGCTACCTCTCAACAATTCTATCAGAATTTTCCATTCTCTCCCACATCCCCATCACTTCCACCTTGATTCTCCTACCACCTTGGGACTAATAGACTATAACCACATCACATGTATAGAATGTGGCTGGAAACCAGGAAGGTCAGAGGGAGAATGTGCAAACTCCATGCAGAGGCCCCAGAGGTCAGGATTGAACCTGCATCTTTGGAGTTGTGAGGCAGCAGCTCTGTTTGCTGAGCCACTGTGCCACCTCTGTATCCTTTGGGTGACAAACCTCAGTAATGGACTCAGGCAAGACAAAGGGAGAACACACAATAAGGCAAAAGAACAGTGCCGCCTAAGTAACCATAAGGCCCAAAGATATAGGAGCAGAATCAAGCCATTCGGCCTATGGAATCTGCTCCATCATTTGATCATGATCAGTTCTGATTTATTTTCCATCTTAGCCTTGTTCCCAAGCCGCCTCCCCGTAACCTTTGATACCCTTACCAATCAAGAACGTATCAACCTCCACTTCAAATATACCCAATTACTTGGCCACCACAGCCATCCCTGACAATGAATTCCATAGATTCACCAACCTCTGGCTAAAGAAATTCCTCCTTATATCTGTTCTATAGAGGCATATTTGTATTCTAAGCCTGTTTCCTCTGGTCACAGACTTCCCCTATTAGAAAATTCTCTCCATGTCCACTCTATCTAGACCTTGCAAATAGGTTTAGTGGGTTTCAATGTTCTCCTTCATTCTAATAAACTCCAGTGAGTAACAGGCCCAGAGCCATCAAACCCTCCTCATATATTGTCCTTCGCATTCCACATATCGTTCTCAAAAATCTCCTCGGGACCCTCTGTAATGCCAGCACATTCATTCCTAGATTATGGGTCCAAAACTGCTCACAATACTCCAAATGTGGCCTGACCAATGTCTTCTAAAGTCTTAGCATTACATCCTTGCTTTTATGTTCTAGTCCTCCCGAAATGAATGCTAACATCGTATTTGTCCTCCTTACTACAGTCTCAGTCAGATTTGGATCGTATCAGGAGGTAAGGAAAATCAGGTGTCACATAGGTCTGCAAATTTGAGAAAGATCACAAAGTCTAGGAGTGGATGTGTTGACTGTCGATGCAGCCAGGGTGAGGGTGTAGTGTTAAAGGAGGAGCAGAGAACAGCACAGGGCCTCTGAATCCATGCACTGTGTGAAATAGTTATCCACCCTTCTGTTTGTTAAAGCCTCCAAAACATTTTTCCAAAACATTTTTCCAAAACATTTCTGTGAGAAAGTGGTCATAAAACCTTCAGTGAAGTCCCTTCAAGAAGCATCTCAGCCAAATAGACACTCTCTCTCTCTCTCTGCCACTGTAGCAAAATGACCTTCTCACCTCTGAATAGTGATGGGCATGTCAACCCAACCCCATTCCATTCTGTGTTTACCACTAACTAACATAGTGTTCATCTGAACCACGGATATACACATAGCCATACAATCTATACAGTACCCAGCATGAGGACTGAATGTTGTGGCACTGGGATGATAGGTATACACTCCTATCAGTTGTAGAACTGGGTTAAGATGAGTCATTTTGTTATTGTTACTTGAATATTATTTGGAAGAACAGTGAAGTGTACTGCCTTAGGTATAATGTTTAGACATAGAGCACCAAAACAGGCCCTCCACCCCAACTGGTCTATAATGACCAAGATTCCCATTTAAGCTAGTCCCATATCCCATAAACCTCTCCTATCCATGCACATGTCCAAGCCAAGCACCTTTTAAATGTTGTTCATGGACCTGCCTCAGCCACTTCTTCTGGTGGCTCATTCCACCCACTAGATGGAAAAGTTGCCTCTCAGGTTCCTATTTCAATTTCTCCCCTCTCACCCTAAAGCTACGCCCTCTGGTTCTTGATTCCCCAACTCTGGGAAAAAGACTGTGCACTTAGACCCTATCGAAACCTCTTATGTGCACATGGACCCTATTTAAGTCACTTCTGATCTTACACATCTTTATAAGATCAGCCTTTATTCTCCTAGGCTCCAATGAGAACAGTTCCACCGTGCTCAGCCTCTCTCTATAACACATTCCCTCAAGTCCCAGCAACATTTTTGTCAGGCTCCTCTATACTCTTTCTTACTTAATGACATCAATGTAACCAACGTAAACGTTCATGTAATGAAAAGCCCCATGTATATAACAACTTGTATTTGTTTGTTCACATTGAAATGGCTCAAAGCATTCCGCTGGGCCAGCCATTGTGAAACGAAGCAATGCACAGTGACTATTGCATGATAATGTACATATCATAAGTGACCTCTACACGGGGCCATTAATGTTTTCTTCCTTTCACAGAATTCCAGAGAAAAGGTGAAAAGAAACACAGGAAGGGTCTGCAACTCTACGACACTCCCTATGAGCCTCAGGAGAATGAGACAGAGTCAGATGCAGAGAATGCAGCTGGTCAGAAGGTGCGAGAGAGCCGCCTCCCTCAAGACGACGAACGGCCTGCTGATGAGTATGACCAGCCCTGGGAGTGGAAGAAGGACCACATCTCAAAAGCATTTGCAGGTACATTTATGCAAGGTGGGATCTTCATAAGGTGTAACCTTTTACACACCATCAATGATTCCTGCCTACCCTTTTAAATCACTGATCACTGCTTATCTGTGCACTGTAGAGGCTGATATCAGTCTGCCATGGACCATCCAAAATATCACCAATACATCCATCCTAATCCTACCAGTCCATGTATGATGCAGCCTGGTGTCTGTCTTCCCATGAACTGAATACGTTGCTGTTTCCCTGACCAAACACCTCACAGAATGATACCTGCTTTCCCATGGGTCATACAAATTAATACTGTTCAGACTAATATCTGCCTGCCTATATCACGTAATCAAATATGTTCCTGCCCATGTATTATGGAGGTTGATACCTGCACGCTTACTGTATGTATCACACAGGTTTTTGGCTGCTTGATCATGCACTGAACAGAACGGTGTCTGCCTGTTTGTGTGTGTTCTACGGACTGATATCAGTGTCCTGCAGAGACAGATCCCTGCCTGCTTGAGTACCCCACAAAATAAAGGCAACATTAAAAAAAATCATCAGCTACTTTCAAGAGAGATTAAAGTGCTTCCCTAGAAGATATGAGTGATACTTTACCTAGCTCAATCCCATTTCTAATGCTTGAACTCACAGTTTGTTTGCTGTGGCTCTTTCATCTTTACGTGAAATATTTGCAATTGATGGCAAGAGTGCTGATGCATGCCTCCCTAAGAACTGTTCAGATTGGCATCTGCCTGCTCATGTTTCATACAGTCTGATGACTCTCCCTTTATAGAATGAGTGAGCAAAGCACAGACAGGTTTACAGTAAAACCAGTCTATCTCCCACCCCTCTGTTGCTGGCACCAAGTCAACCAGGGTTTATGGCTCCACAGATGGCAGCTGCCAACTGATGCTTTTCCAAAGCAGCTGTTTCCCATTCCTAAATCTCAGCAGTGAGTGTGACAGGTGTTGTGTCCCACACAATCTTGTATTATCCACACAAATACTATGTATGTAAATTGGGGAACATTTGTGATACAGTAGTTCTTATCAGACTCATACCACAGGCCTTGATTAATCAAGTCAAATAATAAAATATTACTAGCTACTGTTCACAACACCTCAATATTGTTGGATTGACATAGATGTCCATCAGATTCACTAGCTTTTTCCTTTACTGAGGGAAAACCCTGCCATCCGAATTGGGCAAGCCCTGCATGTGATTCCACAGCTCTTTCCTCTGAAATGACCTACCAAGGTTGGCGGTGTTGTGGACAGTGCAGAAGATTGATGTAGGTTACAATAGGACATTGACTGGGCCAAGAAGTGGCAGATGCAGTTCAACCTGGAAATGTGTGAATTGATTCACTTTGGAAGGTCAAATTTGAAGACAGAATACAGGGTTAATGGTAGGATTCTTAGCAGTGTGGAGGAACAGAGAGTTCTCGGGATCCGCGTGCATAGTTGCTGTGCAAGTAAAGGTGTATGGTGTGTTGGCCTTGTTTAGTCATGGACAGAGTTCACGTTGCAGGTAACGTTGCAACCCTATAAAACTCTGGTTAGAGTGGCGCCGTAGCAACAACCTGGCACTCAACGTCAGTAAGACGAAAGAGTTGATTGTGGACTTCGGGAAGAGTAGACGAAGGAACATATACCAATCCTCATGGAGGGATCAGAAGTGGAGAGAGTGAGCAGTTTCAGGTTCCTGTGTGTCAAGATCTCTGAGGATCTAACTTGATCCCAACATATTGATGTAGTTATAAAGAAGGCAAGACAGCGGCTATACTTCATTAGGAGTTTGAAGAGATTTTGTATGTCAACAAATACACTCAAAAACTTCTTTCGATGTACCATGGAGAGCATTCGGACAGGCTGCATCACTCTCTGGTATGTGGGGGCTGCTGCACAGGACAGAAAGTAGCTGCAGAAGGTTGTAAATATAGTGAACTCCATCTTGAGTACTAACCTACAAAGTACCCAGGACATCTTCAGGGAGCAGTGTCTCAGAAAGGCAGCATCCATTATTAAGGACTTCCAGCACCCAGGACATGCCCTTTTCTCACTGTTACCATCAGGTAGGAGGTTCAGAAGCCTGAAGGCAGACACTCAGCGATTCTGGAACAGTTTCTTCCCCTCTGCCATCTGATTCCTAAATGGGCATTGAACCCTTAGACACTACATCACTTTTTGTAATATACAATGCTTCTGTTTTTTGCATGTTTTTTAATCTATTCAATATGCATATACTGTAATTGATTTACTTATTTATTATTTTTTTCTGTTCTATGTTATGTATTGCATTGAACTGCTGCTGCTAAGTTAACAAATTTCATGTCACATAGAAATATAGAAAACCTACAGCACAATACAAGCCCTTTGGCCCAAAAAGGAGTGCCGAACACATCCTTACCTAAGAAATTACCTAGGGTTACCCATAGCCCTCTATTTTTCTGAGCTCCATGTCCCTGTCCAGGAGTCTCTGAAAAGACCCTACCGTATCTGCCTCCACCACTGTCGCCGGCAGCCCATTCCATGCTCTCACCACTCTGCATAAAAAGCTTACCCCTGACGTCTCCTCTGTACCTACTTCCAAGCACCTTAAAACTGTGCCCTCTCGAGTTAACCATTTCAGCCCTTGGAAAAAGCCTCTGACTATCCACGTAATCAATGCCTGTCCTCATCTTATATACCTCTATCACGTCACCTCTCATCCTCTGTTGCTCCAAGAAGAAAAGGCTGAGTTCACTCAACCTATTCTCATAAGGCATGCTCCCCAATCCAGGCAACATCCTTGTAAATCTCCTCTGCACCCTTTCTATGGTTTCTACATCCTTCCTGTAGTGAGGCGACCAGAACTTATCATAACAACTGCAAATGTTGTCACTGAATATCTGCATGTAGAGACTTTGCAAGAGACAGAACATGTAAGGCGACATTATCATGCTGGTGATAATAAACCTGATTCTGATTCTGATTCCGATATTGTGTTCAGTTCTGGTCGCCTCATTGTGGGCTGAATGTGGAAGCTTTATAGAGGGTGCAGAGGAGATTTGCCAAGATGCTGCCTGGATTAGAGAACATGTTTTAGGAG
Organism: Mobula hypostoma; assembly: GCF_963921235.1. Classification (NCBI taxonomy): domain Eukaryota; kingdom Metazoa; phylum Chordata; class Chondrichthyes; order Myliobatiformes; family Myliobatidae; genus Mobula; species Mobula hypostoma. The sequence goes on from NC_086120.1 coordinate 14,076,101, forward strand.
GATAGATTGTACAAGCTAAGACTTTTCTCTTTGGAGAGGAGGAGGTGGATGAAGGATGATAAGAGGCACAGATTGAATAGATAGCCAGAGACTTTTTCTTCCATAGTGGAAATGGTTAATACAAGAGGGCATAAGTTTAAGGTGATTGAAGGAAAGTATGGGGTGGGGGGAAGAATCGGGTGTAAGTTTTTTACACAGAGAGTGGTAGTTATGTGGAACACACTTCCAGGGGCAGCTACATTGGGGACATTTAAGGCACGCTTAGATGGGCACATGGATGATAGAAAAATGAGGGGTTAGGTAGAAGGGAAGATTTAGATTGATCGTAGAGTACCTTAAGAGGTCAGCACAACACCGTGGCCAAAGGACCCGTAATGTGCTATAATGTTCTGAGCCACCCAGTTCAAGGACAATTAGTTATGGGAATAAATTCTGGCCTTGATAGTGATGAGAGATTCTAAAAACGAGAAAAAAAATTTGTAATTAGGCAGCCCGAGTTTCTTGTCTCTTCATACTCCTGATACACTGAGGCTGATTCAGATTCTGATTTGTTTATTGTTATGTACACCAGAGTGCAATGAAATTCCTTACCTGCAGGAAGCTCATAACGCAAACAGTAAAGATAAATACAGCTAAGTGCACGAGGTAGCAGAATAGTGCAAGTATAGTAGTGCAAACTGAAGTCATACAAAGTGACAATTGCCCATCCTGGCCAGGATAATGTAGACTGGGAATTAATTCTGTGTATTCCTGATTTTGTCAGGGTGTACAGTGAAGTCCTCATCCATTGGAGTGAATTGTGTTCTTAATTCCTTTTTATCTAAGGAAGCGGAAAGCTTTTTACCTCTTGTCAACCACCACTTTGACTCGATTGGTTGTTCTTTGGTTAGAAGGCTGCAGGCTGGAGCGTCACTTGAGAACGCTTGCACGTGCTCAGTGGTGTGCTGTGGGTGCACTGCAGTGTCAGAGTCATTTTACATCAGACAAAATGTTAAAAACAAAGGCTTTGTCTTTGCAAGTTGAACGGTGTTGGTGGGGCTGATCTCCCAGTCGAATGAGATCTACTATGAGTTTATGAAAATGTAAACAAAGTAGCCCACGATAGTTAAATGTAATGGAAAGTGTCTGTACTGAACATTTTCTCCTGGGGGTCCCCTGTCACTTAAGGAACTGAGAGGAGGGAGGGCTCACTTTTTCTGTAATAACAAGAGGGGGAGTCATGGAAAAACCAATGAGGCCTAATCACTGGAAATGGCATCTCAACTGAAGATATATTCTAGGCTGCTCCCACTAAAGATAAATTGCTTCACCAAGCAGCTGTAGCCTTCACTCATCCCTAATGTATTAACCCTTTAGGTGCTCTTTCACATTAAAGAGCAACAGCAAAACAGCTGACTCTCCTCTGTCAGAAATTTAATTTATTTGCATTTACAGGAAGCGGTGTAAGGCCATGAAATGTGAGGTTTAAATTGCCTGAGTATGTAACATAAACCTGATGCACTCTTCCCATCCTTTCACTCCCATCCCCCAATATCTAAACACATGTTTGAGTTCTTCATTACGTGGTGGCCTCCCAGTATCATCATCCATTTTATAGGATCAGAAAGAGGCTATTCTGCCCATCGTGTTCATTCTGGCTCCCTACCAGGGCAACATTAATGCTTTGAAAAGGACTGGAGCAAAATTAGCTGGTAAATTGGCACTTTTCAGCAAACCTAGAAACTGGTGGTTGATGTGATCAGTACATGTCCAAATGGGGTGACTTCAGAAGGATGACCATTAAACTACATTGAAGAATTAGGTTTACTATCACTGACATATCTTGTGAAATTGCCTGATGATATAGATCAAGTAAACTCAACTACGGCATTAGTAATTATGCTATTGGTTCAGTCTAGTAATGCTCCTTTGGGAGGTAATTGCCTCTGTCCCTGGTTTTGTGCTTATCTTGTATATAATCTGTCTTAATCAGGGGAGGGTCCATATTGCCATTCTCAGCCTTGGTTGGGGAGGAGATTAGATGCAGCAGAATCCTTTGATTGATATTCAGTTGTCTTCCTGAAAGAAAATACCTGAGCTTTAGATTGGGTCAAAGATTGAACTGTGCTGTGAGAGCCCTCTTGGTAGAATAGCTGCTACCTTTCCTATCAGAGTTAGCTGTCAAAATGCATGTGTGAAGAATGATGCCTAGGTCAAGTACTGGAATACTGCCAGAACCTGAAAGATCTTATCCCTGTAGTCAGTGGGGGAGGTTGGTTGCTGTTTCCCTAACACTCGATACCATAATGCATTTAAAACAAAACTTTTTTTGAAAAAGAAAAAGAGTTATTGCTCCATATCAGATCTCTTGTGAATTATTAAATGAGCTCTTTCATCCACAGTAATGGAAATCAATGCCATGGTTAATTTATTTATGAGTCTAACCTGGCTGTGCCCCATGGATTCTGAAAAGCACTCTATTATTTTAATGCTTCATGCAGATTAAAACAAAATTATTCTAAAAGATTAGGAGTTATCTGGGATCAGAGAATGTTTAGTGTAACAGATTAATTGAACTCTATTTCATGTCGATTGCTGTGTCTTGCTGCTTTCCCTTTCACTTACAGCTTGGAATGCTAAGCTCTACGCTCTTTGTCAGTATTTGTTTCAATGTACGGTGGTGTAGACTGGGTTAATTGATCTGTCAGATTCTTATTTTATGTTGGAATTTGATGGAATTGCAGTGGTTTATGAAAGTTCATGTGATAAGCTCATTTGGTGTGTCAGATCCACCTCCAGTGTCCAAACTGCCACATCAGAATTCCTACAAGATCCCCCGTCAACGCCTGTCCTCCTTCTCTCCAAACATTCCCATTGAAACCAAATTCAAGCATGTTAAATTTTCCCATCACATCTCACCCACTTTTTCCCCTGATTCTCCCATTGCAACACGAGCTTTGTTCGGTCCTTCTCCTCAGTGGCTGCAGAAACATCCAAATGCTTGGCAGAGTTTGTGGAGACGCAACATGACGTTACAAAAGGAAATGAGAAAATGCTACAATCTCTCACGCTTTCAGTTTTCCCACCCTTTTTGCTTGAATTCCCTACACGTCTGTTGTTCGCTGAGGGATGAAGCTCATGCTTAATTAGATTTTTACATTACTTCCCCTTTGGTCCTGACCTCCTGATTTAGCTTAAAACAATATTCCATCTTCTTCTTCATTCAGAAGTGAGGTGCCAAGGAATTACCTTTCAAAGGCAAGCATATCTTAAGTATTCTCTGTACTGGAGCATTGCAGTGGCAAGATTGCCAGAGGTACCAAAGGAGGAGGTAGCTATCTTATCTGGAAAATTGGAGAACTGATGTTAATAACTATTTAGCACAGAAGAGTAGAGTCCTGGGGTAGAAAATGTTGAGGGGCTAAGTGGCCTACTGTTGCTCCTATTTTCTTGTGTTCTTCTTTATACCAATAAGTACGTTTATGAACAGCAACAATTTATAGCTTCTCAGATGGTGAGTCATTGTATCATATCACGATGTAACTAACAGAATATTGAAGCGCAGATTGTGTGCACGTGAACGTAGGATACATGTGTATCTACGTAATTATCTTCTCCCATGTTGTCTGAGGTAAGAGTGTTGGTTAGTGTGTGAGCTAGTACCATAGTCCTTTTGTACCTTCCAGTAAAGGTGATCAAGAAAGTAGCTTATTGGTCAGATCACACTCAGAGTATTGTGAACAGTTTCGGGCCCCTTATCCAAGAGAGGAGGTGCTGGCATTGAAGAGGGTCCAGAGGAGGTTTATAAGAATGATCCTGGGAATGAAAGGGTTAATGCCTGAGGAGCCTTTGATGACTATAGGCCTGTACTTACTGGAGTTTAGAAGAATGAGGATGGGGGATCTCATTGAATATTGAGATGCTTAGTTAGAGTGAAATTGGAGACAACATTTCCTATAGTGGGGGGAGTCTAGGACCAGAGGGCACAGCCTTGGAATAGAAGGATGTCCTCATAGAACAGAGATGTGCAGGAATTTATTTAGTCGGGGGTTGGTGCTCTGGAATTCATTGTCATGGACAGCTGTGGAGGTGATTTCATTGGGTATATTTAAAGAAGGGTTGATAGGTTCTTGATTACTAATGGTATCAAAAGTTAGAGGAGAAAGCAAGTAAATGCTTGTCACACATGTCGTTCTTTTTCACTGAATAGCACACAGTGATGCAGCAATTAGCACTGGTGAAGCACAGCTTCAGTGACTTTTCAATTCTGATTTAGATTGAATTGAATTGATGTTATTTCTTACATCCTTCATATACATGAGGAGTAAAAATCTGCGTGTTCTCCCATAACTATCTATTTGCCCCAGCTGCTCCAGTTTCTTTCCACATCGCAAAGAGATGCTGGATGATTGGTTAATGGGCCAATGTAAATTACTGCCAGTGAGCAAGGTGAATCGAGGGGATGGGTATGTATAAGAGAGAGATAGTAGATCACATGCAAATTAGTGATGCTATTGCTCTGAGGGCTGGCATAGAATCAGTGAGCAGAATAGTCACATTCTATGTCACACGTAGATATAAGAACAAGGTTTTAGTCAGCGGCAAAGGAAGTGAGCAGGAAAAAAGGAACTCAACCCAGAAATACAGCAAAGGAGGAGGAGGCTTTTCAAGGTCCTTTGGAAAGTGAAGAAAGATTATGAGAAATTCCAGAGGAAAGAGGCATGGCACTAAGAAATGGATCTCCCCACATTTCCTGCACCGATTTATCAAAAGATTGCACATTCTTCTAATATTTATCCCTCAATATTACTGCTTAAAAACAATATAAAGGGATTATCACATCACTTTGTGGGATCTTTCTGTGCACAAGTTGGCTACAGTATTCCTTACAGTTCAGTAGAAGTTACACTTCTGAGGCACTACATTGGCTGCAAGACAGGGTGTGAAATACAAGGTTTTTCTATTCATCAGGATTTGCTTGTAGTCACATTCATTTATTCAACAAATGAACACCACGAATGAAACCGTTCTCTCTTTGTAGCCTGTCTTCATGTTGGCAGGGCACAGTGTAAGTGGGGAGTGGCTGTGGGCGGGGTTTCAAGCACTGACAGAACCCCGAGACAACCTGAGCAAAAACAGATCAATAATTCAAAACCTCCCTGACATGAATCATCACGCCAGCAGCCAAATGCAGAGAAATGATGTGGGGCTGGAGGAAAGGGGGCTGGTGAAGGACAGAATTAAGCATGGTCACAAGGGATCTTTTATTCTTTGGTTCACTACTGTGCTCCAGTCAAGACTCATCACACCATCTCCAGCACTAATTAACTTGTTCCCTATATTTCAAAACAGTGGGATTCCTGAGCTCTCCTCTCAGCATTCCCTTCATCCAACAGACTTTTAAAACCCAAGAGGGTGACATATCATTATTGCTCCATAAATCTACCCACCGCATTTCCGATTCTTTTCAGTGGTGACTCTGCCCTGGGTATTGGTACTCCCAGGCCATCCTGCTCGCAGTTGTGAACCTCTTCTCTTGTACTTCAGAAAATGCCATGCTGCCATTCAGGGTTTACAGAGAATGAATGACTGTGTGATTGAGTGTGTCGTATTTAATTGTTTTGTTACTTTCATCCCCAAGTAAAGGATTCCCCTGACAAGGGAGAAGAAAGAGAAATTTTAAAATGCCCCCATTCTCCTACATGCCTCCCCATGCCTTCCTCATCGGAGAATGCTGATTCATTTGGGGTGCAGTTAAGCACATGCTCTACAGCTACTAGTCAGACCACAGGAAGTATTGCAGCCTGGTCTGCACTTGGTCCAATCTCTCCTTTTCCCAAAGGCCATTTCTCCTATCACAGCATGGATTGGCTCAGGTATCGCAGCAACTCTTCCTGCCACTTCCCAACTTATAAATACTATCCAAGTCTTAATTCTGATATTACTTCTCAATTGCAGGCTGCCCCCCAGCACATTGGTAGCTGTGTTGGTTGTCAACGCAAACAACACATTTCACTTTGTTTCGATGTACATGTGATACCCATGTGGTAATTAACTCTGAATCTGAATCTGAATCGGTTTTGAGACACGGGACACAGATGCTAGAGTGGGGAGCAACACACAAGAGGCTGGAAGAACTCAGTGGGTCAGGCAGCACTTTTGGACCGAAATGGACGGTCGGTATTTTGGCTCTGGACCCTTCATCTGGATTGAACATGAGAATTGGAGATTGCTGGAAAAGGAGCTAGCAAGCGATAAGTGGACCCTGGTAAAGAGGTGTGTAAGGCAGATGGAGGAGGGGAGAGTGAAAATAGTGAAAAGCTAGGAGATGATAGGTGGAGATGACAAAGGGCTGAAGAAAATGAAATCTACTCCCTGTCTGTCCTTTTTTTCATTCTCCACTGATCTACCCAGTTCTTCCTACACTAACCCTAGCCCCCCATCTTCTGCTTTCGTCTCCTCCTTCCACTGCCCTTCACCCACACATTCCTCCTACTGCTTCCTCTGCCCCATTGTTCCTATCTGCCCCCTACACCCCCGCACGTGATTCCATGCCCCAGTCTCCTCTCCTATCAGATTCTATTATCTTCAGCCCTTCGTCAGTTCCATCTCCCAGCTTCTGTCACTATTAGCGATGCCCTCTTACGCCCGCCTATCACCACTCCTCATCTGGGTCCAAGTATCGCCTGCCTGCTCTTGCTTTGAACCCTCTTTCCACCTCTTTATACTGGCTATCTCCTTTGTATTTCTCAATTCAGATGAACGGTCTCGACCCGAAGCACCGAATGTCCATTTCCCTCCACAGATGCTACTTGACTCGTTCAGTTTCTCCAGCATTTTTCAACTTCTCAACTTGCCGTTTACCAATTCGGATCCACATCCCTGGAGCAACAATTCTGCTGTAACATTGAATGGTCTCCAGGAGGACGATTTCTTTTTTCCACTCCTGTAGGCCTCCTGTCAGAACCTGGTGTGAAGGGCTAACAATTCCGTAACTCTGTAGGGCAGACAAAGAAGCCATTCAGCCCATCAAGTGTGTCAGCTCACAGTTTAATCCCATTCCCCCACTAATTCCCCTTCTTGGATTGATCGTAGAGTGGGCTAAAAGGTCAGCACAACTTATGGGGCCGAAGGGCCTGTACTATGCTGTAACGTACCATGTTCTATTCAAGTTATTCTCCTGGTATTCCCATTAAATTCCTTCCGTCTTGCCATCTGGCTGTACAATAGCAGAAACTATTACAGTGGCCAATTACCATGTCAACCTATGCATGTATAGAATGTGGGAGCAAACTAGCCCACCCAGAGGACCCACACAGCCATGGGGAGGGGGTGGTGCAGATGTGTGTGCAAACTCCACATAGACTGTACCTGAGGTCAAGATTGAGCCCAGATTACTGGCACTGTGAAATAAAAGCCCTCTGTGAAATCTTGCTTTGTAGCACTGGGCAGTGATCACAAAGAGAATGCTGTCGGAATTCATTGTATGAGGGTCACAAACACAGCCGTAAGGTACCAACCAGCAACACACGACAGGAAAGGAATGTGGGAAATATAGGATCTTTCTGATCAGTTAAGGTCCAGCACACATACACAATTAGCCTCCAAAGAACAGAGGAAAAGATATTTATGTGCTTTTTTTCCCCCTTCAGTAATCTATTACCATAGTTCTGAGTAAATAAACAATCCACATGTCATCTACCCAGTTTATAAGCTAAAGACAAAGCTCACCCGCGGGTGCAGTGTATAAATGAACTATCTATTCTAATACTGAGCTACGCTGGGCTACAAAGTCTCAAGGTGGCTCTCTGGTCTCTGATTGAATTGAATTGAATTGACTTTATTACTCACAACCTTCATATACATGAGGGGTAAAAATCTTTATGTTACATCTCTGTCTAAATGCATAATGTGCAATTTATAGTAATTTATAGTAAATAGTATGTACGACAGGACAGGCAATATAACATGGAAATATCAGCATGAATTAATTGGTCTGAGGCCTGATGGAAGAAGCTGTCCCGGAGCCTGTTGGTCCTGGCTTTTATGCTGTAGGACCGTTTCCCAGATGGTAGCAGCTGGAACAGTTTGTGGTTGGGGTGACTTGGGTCCCCAGTGATGAAGATGAGGTTGTTACTCAGGGTCACCTCACCTCCTTGGAGTTGTGGGAATGACATAGGAGAGGAAAAGTTAACTACTATTCTTTCTTCTGGGAGTCAAGGAATTGTACGGCACAGAAATAGGTCCTTCAGCCTATCCCATCCATCCTCACTTTTTAACTAATTACACTAATCCTATTGCCTGCATTACTCTGTTTCTTTCTCTGCCTTGCATATTCAAGTGCCCGTCTAAATGTTTATTAAACATGTAGAGATTGAGTCTGACTCCACCACTTCTTCTGGCAGCAAGTTCTAGGTATCAAGTGTATAAAACAAGACTCCCTTGTCAAATCCTTCCTCTCACTTAAACCTTGGGAAAAAGTTTCTGACTTCCTTTGCCTCTTTTAATTTTATATACATTTGTCGGATTACTTTTGAGCGAGTTCACTCCCAGGAATACAAGCCCAGCCTATCCAATCTCTCCCTGTAGCTAAGGTCCTCCAGTTCAGGCAACATTCTCTGCTACAAAGCATGTACATGTGGGTATAATAGGCAGAATCAGAAGGAGCATGCTCAGCTCCTCATTTTGCTTAGCTGTTGATGTTTTACCTCAGTACCATTTTACTGTTCTAATCCCTTATTCCTCGATTCACTGTTTATCTAAAATCTTTCAGTCTCCATCTCTATTCAGCACCAAGCCTCCACAGCCCTCTTAGATATCCTCTGGGAGAAGAAATTTCTTCTTATCTCTGTTCTCAGTGGCTCACTTTGACACTGGAACCTCAGGTTCTGGACATTCTCTCAACTCCTCTGTCAGTCCCTAAAAGATTTTTGTTATTTTTCAATGAAGCTGCTTCCTAATGAAGCTGAACTGGGCTTGTACTCGTTGGAATTTAGAAGATTGAGGGGGGATCTGATTGAAACGAATAAAATCCTAAAGGGATTGGACAGGCTAGATGCAGGAAGATTGTTCCCGATGTTGGGGAAGTCCAGAATGAGGGGTCACAGTTTGAGGATAAAGGGGAAGCCTTTTAGGACCGAGATTAGGAAAAACTTCTTCACACAGAGTGTGGTGAATATGTGGAATTCTCTGCCACAGGAAACAGTTGAGGCCAGTTCATTGGCTATATTTAAGAGGGAGTTAGATATTGCCTTTGTGGCTACGGGGTTCAGGGGGTATGGAGGGAAGGCTGGGGCAGGGTTCTGAGTTGGATGATCAGCCATGATCATAATAAATGGCGATGCAGGCTCGAAGGGCCGAATGGCCTACTCCTGCACCTATTTTCTATGTTTCTATGTTTCTATGTAATCTTCTAAGCTCCAGAGATTATAGGCTCAGTATGCTTCACCTCGACTCAAGTGACAAGACCATCATCCCAGGAATCAAGTCAGTGAATCTTCATCACACACGCTGCATCTTTCATTGGCTAGAGAGACCAAATTTATACACAACAGTTCAAATGTGGTCTCACCAGTGTCTGATATTATCATGAGAAGAGACAGATGGAGGGTGGAAGGAGTGCTGGAAGCTCAAAGATTCTCTAACAGCTACACTTGCATGGATTCTCCAATGCTGTAAAAACCATCTTTGCTCCAATTGCCTAAGGCCTCACTCCACTGAGAAGGAGAGTTTATAATCAGGGACAGACAGACAGCCAATGCCCACCTCGGAGTCCATCAGCCTGTCCTTGACTCCATCCCTCAAACACTTCAATGGATCAACGTTGTCATGACGTGGGAGAGTCAAGAAGCCATGATGTCCTCGAAAGCAGGTTGTATCTCCATTGAAATCCTGAAACTATAGTGTTAAGAAATTGAATTGTGAATCCACAATTTCTTTGTGCACATTTGAGAAGAGAAGGATATACCAGGGACGTCATAAACTCTTATCATTGAGACCACCTTCAAAATGACAGGTCTATATATATATATATACACCCCTCGCTCCTGCCCTGCAGAATCTACCACAGGGATGAGTATCACCAGTGACCTCCTTAAGCAGTTTCTCTCGGTAGCCAAAATGCTGCTCCTCAAATGCGGACTCTGTCCATCTAGAGGCACTTGGCGTGATCTTCACTGCAGGACAACCCCAAGAGAAACGGAAAGCAGGGAGCAGCACCAGCCACTGCACAGTTTTTTGTCTCAACTCATTAAAATTTTCAGTTTTACCAATCTGAGCGACAGTAAAATGCAGCATGGTAGCGTACTGGTGAGAGCAACGCTTTACAGTACTACCGACCCGGGTTCAATTCCCACTGCTGTCTCTAAGGAGTTTGCATGCTCTCCCCGTGACCACATGGGTTTTCTCCAGGTGCTCCAGTTTCCTCCCACAGTCCAAAGGTGTACCAGTTGGTAGGTTAATTGGTCATCGTAAATTGTCCCGTAATGAGGTTAGGGTTAAATAACGGCTCAAAGGATATTCTGCGCTATATCTCAATAAATAAACCATTCTCCTCAAATTCAGCCATCCACAGAAATTCATTTCCATTTTGTTATTGCTTTTTGACAGTATGCAATTTATGATACTAACTCATGGGTCTACAATGGATCCAGTTTCTGTGAAGAGTGGTGTAAAATGAGGCTATTTTGCTGCCCTGACACCTTACTCAACATACAAAATGCTGGAGGAACTCAGCAAATCAGGCAGCGTCTATGGAGGGAAATGAACAGTCGACATTCACCAGTCAACAGGACCTGGGGAAGAGTCTCGGCCCAAAATGCCAACTGTTCAACCGGATACAATAGGGTCATTTAAGAGACTCTTAGATAGATACATGGAGCTTAGAAAGAGAGCTATGTGATAGAGAAATTCTAAGCAGTTTCTAGAGTAGGTACTTGGTGGGCACAACATTGTGAGCCGAAGGGCGTGTAATGTGCTGTAGATTTCCATGTTTCTTTGTTTATTTTCCTCCATCCACAGAGGCTGCCTGACCTCCTCCAGCATGTTGTGTGTGTGTTGACTCAGATTTCCAGTATCTGGAGGATGTAAGATTAGTAGGCCATTTGGCCCATCAAGTCTGCTCTGCCATACCTCATGGTTGATTTATTACCCTTCTTGACCACATTCTTTTGCCATCTCCCCGTAACCTTTGACACCCTTACTAATCTAGAACTTATTAACCTCCACTTTAAAGATACCAAATGACTTCACCTCCACAGCTGTCTGTGCCAATGAATTCCACAGATTCATCACCTTCTGGCTAAAAGAATTCTTCCTTCTCTCCATTTTAATGGGACGTCATTCTATTCTGAGGCTGTGCTGTCTTGTCCTAGAATCACCCATAATAGGAAACATCCTCTCCACATCCACTCTATCCAGGCTTTTCAATATTCAATGGTTTTCAAGGAGAACCCTTCAGTCTTCTCTAGGGGTTATCCTTGAGAAAATCCACCTTCACAAAGCAAGAGATTAAATTTCTCCCCCTTACACCACTTTATACAATAGCAACACATGGTATCATGTGATGTAGTCTCCCTTGTGTCTCCGGTATTTTACTCGATCTGTCTTCCCATGCTATTGCAGCTCATTTCCAAAAAACCTCCCACAGGTGAGAAGCTAGTCTTCAGAACTAACGGGAAACTGTACAACCTCTGGCAACACGGCCCCAGAATCAAACTTGACAGAACCATACAAGTCAGACGCAAATGGTTGAAGTCCCTGTTCCAAGCCATTTTTGACTTGTTCAATGAAACCAGGGCCACTTGTCAGACGTTAAAGGTGACTACACTACTACCCTTGATGCACCAGCATCCATGGAAGAAAAGAGTGCTCGAAGATCCAGATCTCAATCCTGGCACAAACCTCATGATTTATTAGACGGCAGAGATTTCTGCCCTCCTATATAATTGCAGGATGGCATCTCCATTCTTAACATAGAACACTGAGCCATATTCAACACAGCAACAAGTCTTTCGACCCATGGTGTCTGTACTGACCTGACCATGATGCCAGATTAGACTGATCCCATCTGACTGTACATGATCTATATCCATCTATTGCCTGCCTGTTCGTGCATCTCTCTAAACTCTCCTTAAACCAGAATCAGGTTTATTATCACTGACGTCTGTTGTGAAATTAGTTGAAAAATGTTCCTATCATATCCGCTTCCACCACCACCCCTTGCAGCATGTTTCAAACACTTAACACCCTGTGTGAAAAAAGCTTACCTCATAAATCTCCTTTAAACTTTCTACCCCTCACCTTAAATCTATGCCCTCGAGATATTGACAATTCCAATCTGGTATAATTGAAATTTTAACTCTATCCATCCTACCAATGCCTGTCATAGTTTTTTTATAAACACAAGGCATTCTGCAGATGCTGGAAATCCAGAGTAACACACACACAACACAGATGAAGGGTCTCAGGCCGAAATGTCAACTGTTTACTCCTCTCTATATAACTCAGAAGCCTGACCTTCTGAGTTCTTCCAGCATTTTATGTGTGTTACATAAATTTTATATACTTCCGCCTCCTGTGCTGCAGAGAAAGCAATCTTTATACCTCTAAACCTCACGCAGTAAATGCTGATGTAGTCGTTGAGTTCTTAAGTGGCAGTGGGGATAGTATTGGGGTCAGAAGCAATGACTTCCATGGCCAAATCTTTCAAAACCTCTCAGTCTGGACGGCACAATAAATGATGAAGTTTTGGAAATTCAAGTGGAAATTTTTGATTCATATCTGACCAAGCACAGAAAAAATATAGGATCAGTTTAACAAGTCAACGACGGCATTTGAAACTGATATTCAAAGACAAAGAAGGTCTGAAATAAATGGCTAGTCCAGTACAGATTGATGCTCAGTCAATGCCTGTTTCCCTACAGTGAAATGATCTCTTCATTAATTATTACTTAAGCCATAAAAAGCCCTAGGAATGAAAACATTCCATTTCTTCGAAATCAGACGTTCTCTGTTCAGGATCTAGCACTGGTTGAATAGAACAAAAGCAATCATAACATGAGATTTTTACCAGGCAACCAGACTTTCCTATCAGCTGATGTGTTCATTACAGCAACAACAGATAACGGATAAGGACAGAATGAAAGGTTACCTCAGGCTGAGCTTTGCCACATAACTGACACTATCTGAACAATGGAATTATAACAGTCCAATCTGGGAGCGGACAGCCAGCCAGTAAGATAAATGGGCCTCTCTCTCACTGATGCTTCCCAGATAACCTACTTAAGCTTTGTGCTGCTCTATCTTCTTTTCACTCTCTTTGTTTTTAAATTCGATCCACACATCTTTTTTTAAAGCAGTGTATTTCTGCATCCATTGACTTCTAAGTTGTCTCAATATCCATAAAATATTTTATTCAACTGTCTTCATTTATTTAGTTTCACAGTGATCTGTGTTCCCTTTGTAGTTATTGAAAGCTCTCAATAAAAAATAAGATTCTTCTTGCTTTATTTCCTTTGATTTTCTGTCCTCCTGAAGGGTATTGGATGCAATTCTATATCATGTAATTACTTCTCCGCAGCTGTGAAGCCTTACATAGGAAGCCTATTTGTTTGTAGAAGGCATTAGCACCGAATCTTGGGTTCTTGCAGAGCTCACAAGCAAACCAATTTACGTTCACCAAAATACTTTTCTCCCAACTATCCCCACCTCCATATTCACAGCCCCTCTTCCTCCTGAAGGAAAGATGAGGTCAGCAATCTCCCAGTCTCCTCGAATGAAAGATTTATCCTGATACTGCTGTAAATAGAGAAAAGTTGGCAAGTAAAAATTGTTGTCTTTAAATTTTATTCACTATCTTTGTTTCTAAGGTACACAATGACAGGAAACCTGGAGGAGAGGCAGTCAAGAGTTTATTTCTATTTATTAATTTAGAGATAGTAGTGCTCTCTGGCCAAATGGGCCCACTCTGCCCAATTACACCCATATGAACAATTAACCTACTAACCCATATGTCCTTGCAATGTGGAAGGAAACCCAGAGTATCTGGAGGAAACTTATGCAGTCACAGGAAGAAAGTATAAACTCCTAACCGAGTGGCAAAGTTACCTGATAGGAAGTTATCTCATTTGAGTCATAAAGTCAAACAGCATGGAACACACTCTTCAGCGCAACCTGTTTTAATCCCACTTGCCTGCCCATATCCCTCGCAGAAAACACATGGTACAGCAATACATTGTAAGTATGGTGCTCTTGGGTAACCAATGGTAAGTGTGTGAACATTGAACAGAAAAAGGCCACGTGATGATGCAGTCAGGTTTGATAACTCTGCTGCAGTTGGCTGAAACATCCATTGATGAGGGATTCTATCAGTGATCCTGGTGTGGGGAGACACGTAGATGGAAACATGGTCCTCCAGTGTTATACTTTGGGTCTGATCCCAAAGTATGGAGCAGCCGTGCTTTAGGCATGGACATATTGTAGACCAGTAGTCCACATAGAACATGGTGGTGCCCCACAAGGCTGAGCCCTCAGCCCACAAATCTACTCCCTGTACTGTATCAGATCGATTACAACAATGTTGTAAGTCTACATGCAGCCGATCTACCATGGGGTGAATCGATTGGGCTGCCTCAGCGCCGAAGGCTCTGTCTCCCTTTCGCACAGGCTTTTTGAGTGCACACGTGTTTTTGTCTGGGCAGGCTCGGTTCATAGCTCCCACACTGTAAGTTGCCTAGTGTGTACCTTTACTAACATAAGTCAGTAAAATTATTTAATCATACCACTCCGTTGTCATTCTTGCTTCACGTATGTGTAGCATTTTGATGATGAGGATTAAAACAAGAATGGCCTCTCTACTCTAACCACCCAATCCATTTTGGGTTGCAGTATGGCAACACTGACCCTGAAATCTGGCTGCAAAGGAAGAAAACCTTCCTGGGCTACATTGAACTCCAACCAGTTTCAACACCAGCAACAAAGCTGGTGAAACTTAAACAACAGGAATTCTGCAGATGCTGGAAATTCAAGCAACACACATCAAAGTTGCTGGTGAACGCAGCAGGCCAGGCAGCATCTCTAGGAAGAGGTACAGTCGACGTTTCGGGCCGAGACCCTTCGTCAGGACTAACTGAAAGAAGGGCTAGTAAGAGATTTGAAAGTGGCAGGGGGAGGGGGAGATCCAAAATGATAGGAGAAGACAGGAGGGGGAGGGATGGAGCCAAGAGTTGGACAGCTGATTGGCAAAAGGGATATGAGAGGATCATGGGACAGGAGGTCCGGGGAGAAAGACGGGGGGCGGGGTGGGAGGAACCCAGAGGATGGGCAAGGGGTATAGTCAGAGGGACAGAGGGAGAAAAAGGAGAGAGAGAGAAAGAATGTGTGTATAAAAATAAATAACAGATGGGGTACGAGGGGGAGGTGGGGCATTAGCGGAAGTTAGAGAAGTCGATGTTCATGCCATCAGGTTGGAGGCTACCCAGACGGAATATAAGGTGTTGTTCCTCCAACCTGAGTGTGGCTTCATCTTTACAGTAGAGGAGGCCGTGGATAGACATGTCAGAATGGGAATGGGATGTGGAATTAAAATGTGTGGCCACTGGGAGATCCTGCTTTCTCTGGCGGACAGAGCGTAGGTTCTCTAACTTCCGCTAATGCCCCACCTCCCCCTCGTACCCCATCTGTTATTTATTTTTATACACACATTCTTTCTCTTTCTCTCCTTTTTCTCCCTCTGTCCCTCTGAATATACCCCTTGCCCATCCTCTGGGTTCCCTCCCCCCCTTGTCTTTCTTCCCGGACCTCCTGTTCCATGATCCTCTCGTATCCCTTTTGCCGATCACCTGTCCAGCTCTTGGCTCCATCCCTCCCCCTCCTGTCTTCTCCTATCATTTTGGATCTCCCCCTCCCCCTCCAACTTTCAAATCTCTTACTAACTCTTCCTTCAGTTAGTCCTGACGAAGGGTCTCGGCCTGAAACGTTGACTGTACCTCTTCCTAGAGATGCTGCCTGGCCTGCTGCGTTCACCAGCAATGTTGGTGAAACTTAAGCTCCTTCACGTGCACTTCGGAGAAGTTGGACAGAAACACTTTGATGCTCTGCACCTACAGATCTAATCTGAATTGAGAGATGCATTTGAGGCTTTGGACAACGTTTGGACAATGTCTTTACTTCAGGTTTTTACAGTTGTGGCAGACCCCTGCCAAGAATGTAGATGAGGACATCACAAGATGTAAGGTTATCCACTTTGGTGACAAAAACAGGAAAACAGATTATTATCTGAATGGTGGCCGATTAGGAAAAGGGGAGGTGCAACGAGACCTGGGTGTCATTATACACCAGTCATTGAAAGTGGGCATGCAGGTACAGCAGGCGGTGAAAAAGGCAAATGGTATGCTGGCATTTATAGCAATAGGATTTGAGTACAGGAGCAGGGAGGTACTACTGCAGTTGTACAAGTCCTTGGTGAGACCACACCTGGAGTATTGTGTGCAGTTTTGATCTCCTAATCTGAGGAAAGACATCCTTGTCATAGAGGGAGTACAAAGAAGGTTCACCAGATTGATATCTGGGATGGCAGGACTTTCATATGATAAAAGACTGGATGAACTAGGCTTATACTCATTGGAATTTAGAAGATTGAGGGGGGATCTTATTGAGACGTATAAAATCCTAAAGGGATTGGACAGGCTAGATGCAGGAAGATTGTTCCCGATGTTGGGGAAGTCCAGAACAAGGGGTCACAGTTTGAGGATAAAGGGGAAGCCTCTTAGGACCGAGATTAGGAAAAACTCCACACAGAGAATGGTGAATCTGTGGAATTCTCTGCCACAGGAAACAGTTGAGGCCAGTTCATTGCCTATATTTAAGAGGGACTTAGATATGGCCCTTGTGGCTAAAGGGATCAGAGGGTATGGAGGGAAGGTTGGTACAGGGTTCTGAGTTGGATGATCAGCCATGATCATACTGAATGGCGGTGAAGGCTCGAAGGGCTGAATGGCCTACTCCTGCACCTATTTTCTATGTTTCTATGTTTCTAAGACTGACCCTAGCAGCACAGGAATACGTGGACAAGTATGTTCCCCTGAGCAAATTCGAAGAAACAATGCTTATCCAAGAGCTGATCATTGGAGTCTAAGAAGAGAGGACACAGGAGATCCTCCTTTCTGAAAAGCATGAGTTGTCCTGGGACAAAGGATGCACTAAAGCCCGCCACTGGGAGGCAGTCAAGAGAGGCCTTACACAGATTCAGCCACCCCCATCACCACTGATTCAGGCAGTACTGGAGCAAGAATCTCCACCCAAAAATGTCAATGTTCATCAACGAGTACCGACCTGCACCCTGTAGTCTCCACAAAGATCACATAAGCCTCGCCAAAAGATGCCATCGCTGTGGGGAAGTCATGCCCAATGGTCTGATTGCAAGCATCAAAAGATAGCCTGCCAGTTCTGTCAGAAGGTAGGGCATTTCGAGATGGTGTGCTTCGCCGAGCAGCTTGCCATCAGAAAATGGCAGAATTCTATCATCAATTCCACACAAGGAGATGACCGGAGCAAAGAGCTGGCATTATTTTTCAAAGTCACGAACCCAGGCTCCCTTACTTGATTACACTCACAGTGGACAGTCAGCCTGTGAAACTTGACCTGGATGATAGGTCAGCTGTCCCCTTGGTAAATGAACTATCCTCACACAATGTTCCAAGATTATGACTGCTGAACTTGGTATTCCACAGCTGCACTGGAGACAGTGTGAATGTGCCTGGCGTCATTATGGCAGAAGTGGTTCACCAAAGGGACCTGTTTCACTTACCTATGCATATGGTCAGGGCAAAAAATTGGATTAAAAAGATACCATTAGTTTATTGGAGGAATTCTGCATTGAACTCTCTATGACAGAAGCACCAGCGGGTTTTCAAGGATGGCTCTTCAGGTCAATACTGTAGTCTGGCGGAAAGGTCCAAATTAAGGAGAACTGCCAGCTGAAGTTTTGTGAGGCCGCCCAGTCTCAAATGTGGTGGTCTCAAAGGTAGAAGAAGAACTTGACTGACTACAGAGAGCAGATATGATGCAGTCAGCTTTCACAAATGCAGAATTTAAGGAGTTTTCCAAGAAGGATAGTATTATGTCCGGATAACATCTCCGCATCACACATCATCAAACAGCCTGGCAGAGTGAGCAGTGCAGACAGTGAAGCATGGCCTTACGAAATAAATACACCAATTTATGTGGCAACCTTTTTCAGTTTCTTCATTCCTGACCAACATCCATCCTGCAGTTAGTCAGATGAAATCTAGTACATTACAAACAATGAATCTGCAAAGGCAATGACGGTAGAAATCAAAATACTGCGGAAGTTTCACACTCTTAAGATTCCTCTCATTGGTACAGATATATCAATGTGCGGTTAATGTGGCTGAGAGGATTTCAATAAAATTCAGTTTTGCTCTACTGGTAGTACTATTAGTGAGATTGTAGGTCTAGATTGGGTCCCAAGAGTATATTCCAGGCAGACACTCCAAAGAAATAACAACCAGAACTGGTTTGTCAGGGGTGCCGTCTTTTGGATGAGATTCTGCACACTATCCTTAAAGACCCAGTTTAAGATGGTGCTGGTGAAACCCGGCAACTGCTTACTGGTGGCGAACAAAACAAAGAATACAATTAAATACTTTATTAATAACACTTTATTAATAATACCTTAATAACACTTTTTCTCCTAAAATTTATGGTAAGCAATCACCACAATCAATGGAGAGGTGAGCAAATGCGAGGCTAAGTCGAGGGTCATAGTGTGTGAGTGTAGATAAGAGGCGAATTCGAGACGTCAAGGCATGTACTAGGCAAAGTCAGGGTGAGGCCGAGGCAAGGTCAAGGCAAGCGACATGGAGGAGAGGCAGACGTCCACAGAGTATGGGGCTTGGTCTATCTAAGCCCCAGGCCAATTTGGAAAGGTTGAGTACAGGCGGAAACATGGAGACAGGGTCCGGGCCCAGAGCGTATCGACGCAAAAGGGCCTGGGTCCTATTGAGAGGACAACCCGATGTTTGGATGATTTAAACTCCTGGCCAGATGGATTGAAAAGGCAGGGTATTGGGACAAGAGGTGAGAGCTGGGCGGGTTCTGCTTGCTCCAGTTACTCGGCTCTGCACTGAACTGAGGCTGAGGCTGCGGCCTGCTTCGGCTGCTCCAGGCTCGGTATCTGAGGGCTCCGTTACATTTATTCAGCACTGCAGTGAACTGAGGCTGAGGCTGCGGCCTACTCTAGCTGCTCCAGGCTTCATGTCCATGGACTCACTTTTATGCTGAAAGCTATTTGCTTACTGTTATTGTTTGCACAATTTGTTTTTTTTCTCTCTGCACTTTGGGTCTTGGGTGGATTCTTTAATGAGTTCGTATGGGTTTCTCTGTTTTGTGGCTGCCTGTAAGGAGTTGGATCTCAAGTTGTTTATTGTGTACATACCTTGATAATAAATGTACTTTGAAATTTGAAGAAACTACGGTAGATAGATCAGCATGGTCAAGTTCGGCTGAAGAGCCTGTTTCCATGTTGTATTATTCTATGACACTGTTTCAAAGATCATTCTGTCATTTGTTCCTGCTGAATATCATTACCAAAAGCAAAAAAAAAAATCTACCAAATGATTGTGAGTTAGTCTTTTGGGAATAGTCAGTGGACTTAGATATGTGCATCTGCAGGAGATGCTTCGAGGAATTTCAAATGATCAGCAGCCACATGAATATAAATAGTGCTGTTTATTTTATAAACTTTCTTTTTCTGACATGTTTTTGAGGCATTTGACAGCCGATGAGATAGGTCTACAAATAATAGCTTTCCTTTTTTTTTGCACAATTCCATACAGAAACAGTGATAAGTGGGAGAGTGGTTTATAATTTAAGATCAGTACAAAGCAATATTTATTCTCTTTACCTCAGTGTGGAATCCTTGTCTTACGTGGGACCAATGCATTTGTTTCTCAGTTCCTAGGTTCATGCATGCAATGTACATCTGAGTGATGTTTTATAATTGGGAAATATTTGGAAAAAAGTAAAGAATCAATGGAAAGAAATGGGTAGTTGACATTTCAGGTCAAGTCAGAAATTTATCCTGTTTACAGTTTACACATCATTGATAAAAATGGAAATAGTTCCCCATGATTCTGTGTAATGAAATGGAGGAGGGGGACATTTTACAGAGTGCAGGGGATGTCCAAATATTTTGTGTTTGATCCTGTATAATTGAACTAGAGAAGGGGTGTGGTCCACTATGGTGGGAATGGTTGTGGAAAAGTACCTCATCATATTTTATGGAAACAGGTTTTACCAAGTCAAAAGTGATGGAATTTACAGTGGTAGGATATCCAGTGTTGTTGGGAATTCAGTGGAATTACATGGATGGAAATAGACATTGCTCAGAACCCCACGAGCATATATTCGGAAGGGTAACTCACCTCCCTACAGGGAACTGCTGTTGCCTAAGACCAGCCATTGCTGTGTGAGGCAGAGGCTGAGGAGGGCTTGGACATTTGCTCACCTTGGCAAAACAGGTGCCACTGCTGCAGTTTAGTTTCCAAATCACCAATGGTTTTTCACAGCAACACGAGTTCACAGTAAGTTAGCTCCCTGGTGTATACTCAGCAATTGCAAAGGAAGCATTGAAGAGTGCAGTTGGTGATTAGGAAAAGCTAAAATGAACTTCCTCTTAATGGACAACTTGTCAGTTCCCTTCCCCCACCTCTCCTCACCACACCCATGCTGACTAAATCTCTCACTGTGGTGACGACAATTCATCTGTCCTCCCAGTGGGGAGCTGAACAAACTGATTCCTGACACTGGCGGGTGGGCTGATGTGACAGGCAATCCTTGGGACTTGAGCTCCCAAACATCTGGTTAGAGGCAGGCGCCTTATGGCCTGTAGTACTGAGCCATTTTAATTAGTTTCGTCAATTTAGCTCACCCAGGCCCAGAGAAATAATATAATGGCTCTCCACAGTAAATGCACGAGTGCAGATAATGTCTGTCAGTGGACAAAAAGAAATAGTTGACCCCTGACGAAATTGGTAATTCTTAAAAGGATTATGGTAACAGAGAGGGCAGAAGCTGTTGTCTGTGTCTTGCCTGTGATTTATTATTAATTTGACATGGGTTTGCACTTTGCCGAACTGAATTATTTATGAACTGTGAGTCTCCGCTGTCTGACAAAATTACCTACTTCCATTCTGAAGGCAAAACGCCTGGTTAGAGTTTCACCGTCAAAGGATTGAGGATTAGTTTATGGAAAATGAAATTTCTACTTCAACCCTGTTTTCTCCATCTGGGATTTGGGATTGTGACTTCCCATATTTTACATTAAGCTACCTCTCAATTGCTTCATCCATTGCCCTCTCCCACCCACCTTGTCTTCTTTGGCTCTTGCCGTTTCCATGGATTCTGCCTCTCCTTGGTAACTCGTCCACTTCTCCATTCTCCATGGATGAAGAGAGCCTTGACGCCGTGCTTAAATTGGGGACAACAGGGTTCATAGGACAGAGAGTAAGAAAGGATGGGAAAGGGAAGGTAACAATGTAATTTAGTCTGATCCTGGTCTCTGCTGTAAAGTTACTTGTAAATCAAGTCTCCTCCCAACCTGCCTTCTCAAGGGACGAGAGATATAGAACTAGCTCAGAAAAGTGGCATCAAGGTAGAAGATGAGCTCTGATTTAATTTCATCATCAGAACTAGCTTGACGGGCCGAATAGCTTTCTTCTGCTTATATTTCAATCTACTTGGTATCTTACATGTCCAATTAGCATACAATTAGTGGCCATTTTATTGAGTAGACCTGTATACCCACTCGTTAATGCAGATCTCCACTCAGCCAGTCATGTGGCAGCAACTCAATGCATAAATGCATGCAGGCATTATCAAGTGGTTCAGTTGAAAAGTGTCAGTGTAGTGCCAGGGAGTGGAGCGGAGTGGAACTTGTGAGTTGAATTGGAGAGAGAAGGACTGAGCTTGTACGTGGTGGGTAGCAGGGAATGGAGGGCGACAATGTCATATGTTTTCATCAACGATTTGAGCCAGACCAGAGTGCCGATCGTGGGTGGAGACGAGTAAGAAGACCTCAACTGCTGAGTTGATAAAGAGAATATCTTGCAGGATGAACTGCTGGTCGACGGATAGTGGAAGTGAGTTAGAGATGGACGTTGGCGGGAAAGAGGAATGGAGTGGAAAGAGTAAGAAAAGAAAACAGAGGTATGAGATGTCAAACTCTGAGGAGTCAGGGGACAAACAAAATAGGATAGCAAAACAAGGAAAGAAGATGAGATTAAAGCAATTATAAAACTGAGCGAAGACAGGGCGTCTTTTGGTGAATGGAACCCGATTCATTTGACAAAGATAATCAACAAACTTATACGTGAATTCAAAACAGCAAAGATTCTACGAAATGGATTGCTATTAGTGATCTGTCGGGACAGTGCTCAGCCAGGCAAAGTGATAAGATTAAATAAAATAGACGGCAAAAAAGTACAATGCTCAATACCCAACAATAGAAAGTGGACTAGAGGAGTTATTTCGGGGATACCAACAGAAGTTACTATGGATGAGATTAAACAGAACATAAAAGAAGCAAAAATTATTGAGGCCAAACGTTTGAAAGTTAGAAGCAACGGAAAAAAGTGTGATAGTTTATCGGTTATGATTAACTTTGATGAAGAGAGATTGCCGACTAAAGTTTACTTAGGGTACATGTGTTATGAGGTCAGAATATATATACCACCGCCTTTAAGATGTTTTAAATGTCAGAAATTCGGGCATATTGCGGCAGTCTGCAGAGGGAAACAAAGATGTGGGAGATGCGCTGGAGAACATGAAGATGGGAAATTTGAGGCAGGAGCTAGGCTGAAATGCTGCAACTGTGGCGAGGAACACAGTGTCAGCTTATCAAGGGTGCATTATTCGCAGGAAAGAAGCTGAGATACAATATGTAAAAGTAACTCAAGGGATCAGTTATGCAGATGCAGTGAAAGCATTCGCTGAAAAGGACAAGACTATCAAGCAAACAAATGCAGGTAATAATAAGCCGGTGAACTGTGAGGGCTGTAATATGATAAATAAGGATATACTAATTATGAGTAAGAAGGATTTCATATTGTTTATGGTAGATGCAATTAACTGTTCAGTGCAAACAGACAAAAGAACCGAAAAAACTAAAATTATAGTCAAGTCAGCAGAAAAATATCTTGGTATTACAGGGCTTGGGTGGGAAGCAGTCAAAGAAACACCGAATGGAGCATCAAACAGTTCACAGACAGGAGAGGTGAGAAATTAATGGTCTTGTATATATATTGCAAGGGAATGCAAGGAGTCTTATCGCAATGCTCAAGAATTTACGAAATGTGTATCAGAACTTAAGGAAAAACCTCAGATTTTATGTTTGCAAGAAATTTGGTTGAAACCCAGGGTAAATGTGCAGAACTCCATCAACAAATAGAAGTACTCAATAAGAATAACTGTGTGTTGGAAAGAGATTGGATGAAACAGTACTGCATTTAAAGGAGACAGTTTCTGAAAAAGATGCTTGTTGTCAAAAATTCAGTGACATGGAAAACAGATTAAAAATGGAGGAATTTATTCCAAAGTTACGAAAAGAAAAAGGAATTTGTTACAAAATGAATTATCTACATTCGGATTATAAAATGAAAACATGGAAACAACTGAGGAAGAACTTCAAGATCTCAATAAACAACTACAGGTTTTGATGCAAGAAAAGGAAAACCTGGAAATAGCAAATAGACTTGGAAAACAGTAATTTTAAATGTTAAGCATGCAATAATGAATATTCTCAAACAAGAAGCTTTTAGTTTTACAAATGATTCAAATGAAATTAATGTAATTTGAGGCAATGCAATTATTTAGAAACCACATGACAAAATTGGAGAAGGAAAACAATCTGCGGCATTGCTATTTAATGAGCACATACAGCATTTACAAGCGGAATTATGATTAATTATACATCCTGTGGAGGGCAGTAATACGCCTAGATGCGTCTAAACTGCCGGAAATAGAAGAAGTGGCTTAGTCATTGTTCAGACCAAGCATCAGAATGGAGAAGGAGTGTGGTCTAAATAATTCTGACTGTGGAATGATGGTGCCAAACAGGGTGGTTTGAGTATCTCAGAAACAGCTGATCTCCTGGGATTTTCACACACAACAGTCTCTAGAGTTGGAAGAGTTAGTGCGATAAACAAAAAATCCAGTGAGTCCCAGGTGTTGTGTGAAAATGCCTTGTTGATGAGTAAGGTCAGAAGAAAATGGCCGGGCTGGTTCAAGCTGACAGGAAGGCAACAGTAACTCACATAACCACACGTTACAGCATTGGTTTTGCATCTCTGAATGCGCAACATGTCAAGGCTACAACAGCAGAAGACCACCAATATACACTCAGTGGCCAGTTTATTAGGTGTCAGAGTTGCTACTAAATGCACTTCCCCTTCTCCCTTATCCATTTTCCCTTTAAAATGTCAGTGCCACTCACATCTAACATTCCCTAAGCTCCACTCAAACCATTCTTTTACTTTCTCTGGAACTACATATTGTACGCATTATTATCTCCCATTAATGATCAAAATTTTAGACTGTTGCACCCCGCATACCGATCATATTTACACAGGTTTTTCTACAGGAACCCCAGCACTCTTGCTAAAAGCCTGAGCTCTCACTAATGAATTCTCTTCTTCCTACCCATGGCTTTGAAGTTACTTGTAGCAACACAAGCCCCAGCTTAGCAGAAGCTGCATCAAAGCTGAGCCGTCTAATCTATGCCTTTCAGTACCACAGCCAGGCAGTCAGTTTAGTCTCCAGGCTATGTCAGAAGCTTTATTCCATTTTGCTTCCCAGTGTGTAAGTTTAGTTCTACTAAAGCTACCTGTGATATGATCATATACTCCTCATGATTGATGGAATAAGTCTCAAGCACTGTGCCTTTTTTTTGTTTGTGAAACTGTTGCCACAGCAACACTCCTGGGCTGAACCCAGCTCCATTTACACATCCAGTGGCTGTAGTGACGACCACCCTCAAAGCTGTGTGGTTATCGTCAATCCTGAATAGCCACATCTGCCAGAGGAGCAATAGATTATGTTTAATGGAGCCCACTGTAATTTGACGGGTCTGTTGCTATCTGCAGAGAAACTGATGCTGCATCTGCAGGCACCACAGTGTTCCCTGTCACTCCTCTTCCTGTTGGAAGCCAGAGATGTGTGGCATTTGCAGAGGAGGCTGGCAGTTGCCACCTAGCTAATGTTCTCTACAGTCTGAGACCATTCATTAGGCTAGGACTGGCAGCTGCCAATCTTTGCTGATAGCTGCTTAATGCCATCTCTCTTTACATGGTCAAGAGCACAAACAAGCCATTTGGCTTGTTCATTCTGTGTAGATATTCTGTGTGGCCATTAGGGCATTGATCCTCTGAATTGTTTCTAACTCTATCAGTAGAATCTCCTATTCATTTCTCTAAGAAATCTACCTCATTTCCCTTTAAACATTCAACGTGATTTGCCACAGCAAGTCTGCCCTTCTTTTGTCTGGAAGGAGAGGGACGGTTGTGTAAGTAACAATTTGTCATTGTAGTCTGATAAGATATATGAAGCCTCATAAATGGCATCACTGATGATTTCATTGTTCTATATGTTAATGACCTACACATGCTAAGATACCTCACAGTCTGGTAGTCATTGGTTTAGCTAGGGTAGGAGTCGGGGCGACCATCTATAGATTAGCGTATTCCTGAGGTCTTTGCTGTTCATCTCTGCTTCTGATGCCTCCCATATCCAAAAGACCCTTCTTTATGGTATTCTACCTTCCCACACCAGTTGGAAAGTTAATAGACTTTTCCCACTGGCCAATTGTTAAACCCTAGTCAAATGCCTATGCCCAATAATTAAAGAGCAGATTGAAATAAATGAACTTGTGTCCCGTAATTTTTTCTTATATTACACTGTGGAGAAAAATCTTTAATTCCTAGAGCAACACGCTGGAGGAACTCAGCAGGTCAGGCAGCATCCATGGAAAAGATCGGTCGACGTTTCAGGCTGGAACCCTTCGTCAGGACTGTAGAGGGAAGGGGCAGAGGCCCTATAAAGAAGGTGGGGGGAGGGTGAGAAGGAGAAGGCTGGTAGGTTCCAGGTGAAAAACCAGTAAGGGGAAAGATCAAGGGGTGGAGGAGGGGAAGCAGGGAGGTGATAGGCAGGAAAGGTGAAGAAGGAATAGGAGAAAACACAATGGGTAGTAGAAGGAGGCGGAACCATGAGGGAGGTGATAGGCAGCTGGGGGAGGGGCAGAGTGAAATAGGGATAGGGGAAGGGAGGGGGGGGGAATTAACGGAAGTTGGAGAATTCTATGTTCATACCAAGGGGCTGGAGACTACCTAGACTGTATGGGCCTCTGCCCCTTCCCTCTTCAGTCCTGACGAAGGGTTCCGGCCCAAAACGTTGACGGATCGTTTCCACAGATGCTGCCCGACCTGCTCCAGTGTGTTGTGAGTGTTGCTTTGACCCCAGCATCTGCAGAGTATTTTGCGTTTTAACTCCTGGAGGACTGACAGTGACACAGTGACACAGCAGTAGTGTTTCTCCCTCACAACTCCAGACACCTGGATTCAATCCTGATCCTGGCTGCCTGTTGTCTGAAACTTGTCTGTTCTCCCTGTGGGTATATGGGTTTCCTCTGGGTGCTCCAGTTTCCTCCTACATCTGTAAGTTATGTGAGTTGGTAGGCTAAGTGTCCACTGTTCATTGTCCCTACTGTATAGGAATGTGGAAAGAATACATGGAATTAGTGCAGGATGCCAGTAACTGGGTGTTTGAAGGTGGATTGAGAGCCTGTCTCCGTGCTGTATTACTCTGTAACTCTAAGGCATCGGTGTCTAGAATCAGTCGATGCACCTGTCAGAAATCAAACCCTGCCTTGCTGACACTCCAAGTAGAGACGGGGACCATACAGTTAGTTTTAACATCCTTTGAGTAGGAAAGAGGTGTGAAAATTCAAATAGTTCCTTATTGTTAATGAAAGATTCTGGGTGAAAGCTTCCTTATTTCAGAAATGAACTTTATTAATTTTATATGTATAAGGTGGGCATGTGGCCAAGTGGTTAAGGCATTGGACTAGCTACCTGAAGGTCGTAAGTTCGAGCCCCAGCCAAGGGAACATGTTGTATCCTTGAGCAAGGCACTTAATCACACATTATTTTGCGACGACACTGGTGCCAAGCTGTATGGGTCCTAAGGCCCTTCCTTTGGACAACATTGGTATCATGGAGAGGGGAGACTTGCAGCATGGGCAACTGCTGGTCTTCCATACAACCTTGCCCAGGCCTGTGCCCTGGAGAGTCAAGACTTTCCAGCCGCAGATCCATGGTCTCGCAAGTCTAACGGATGCCTTTATATTAATATATATATACACACACACACACACAATTAGAAAAAAAACAATGCAAAACTCTTTATATTCTTAGTGTCATTGAGTCAATACATTCTTTAATGTTACCACATTTATTTTTTAACATAGCGCCATTGCCTCCTGTTTGGCTCCCTGAAGTGATACGCTCTTTTATTGTTTGAGGGGCTTCCCCATCCAACTCAGCTCCTCCACATTCAGTAGCGGGAAGAGCCCAATTTGTGGTTCTTCCACATAGCCTTCGTATCGGTTGCACTATGCTTCAGTTCCTCGTTCACCATGTACCAGAGTATGCCAACTGGCAGCATTCCTTCTCACACATCTCGCTGTGATCGAAGACCAACCAGTTTTGGGCGGGGCAAAGAGTGTCTTTCACACCGAGTTGATGATCTTCACTGCCACTTGATGGCCATCCCTGTGTCTATTCCTGTAAATGGCCCATAGATCAGCAAGTGCTCAGGATGGACAGAGACAAGGTGACCACTGCATGTGTTTAGATGGATGGCAGGTGATGATGGGGTCAGGCCCAGCTGAGATGCCTCGTTCAATTACAGCAAGGAATGAATAAGGGAGTCAGCTCCATTAAGAAAAGCAGGAAGGTACTTCAGGGATATGCATGACATTGAGACATTGCCATGACTCAATGCAAGGCTGAAATATATAAACACTTAACACAATCCCAGGATACTTATACTAAAACAATGCGTAGAATTTATTTTAAAAGAATTGATGTCCATGCTACCTTGTGTAGGCAGTGTTGCTTGAGGAAGTAATTTTTGGCTAGTGTACCAGCTATCTGATAATCAGGAAATATTAGGCAATCTTTTACAATCACTCAAGCTGCAAGACATGTTTTTGTGATTTAACCTCTCATGATAATATACCACCCCTTGGTACAGCAGTAAATTGGCAATCAACATCTTGTGCTGAGAGAGGGCTTGAACCCACAAAATTCTGACTCAGCGGTGAGTCATATTAGACAGGCTGAAGGACAAAATTGAGACTAGAAGCAGTCCCCCAGTATATTACAAACATCATTATTCGCAACTGTCTCTCAATGTTAGCTCAGCCCTGCAGACCGAAGCACAGTCAGCTACTCTTAGTAATGCACTAAATTTGGATCCAATCCTTTTATCCTGACACTTCCCTGGAACGTGCTGTCAGACACTGGAGCAATTCATCATGGACCTGTCAGAATCAAGCTGTTATACTGTGGTTCTGATAATTATCTGAATAGAGTGGCGCTTTGATGGGATTGCTTCCTTGAAGCAGAATGGAAGAACTTTGGCCGCGGATTTTCACGGCTGTGTCAGAGCTGTTGATTTCTACCTGACTTTATTTTTTTTTCAAAAAGGAGTGAAAACATCACCCTTATGTTGTATGCTTGATGTAGCAAATAGCCCCGGGGTGGGGGGTGCGGGGGAGTGGTCAGAGGATTGAGAAGCCTTTGTTATATATCTCATTTGAAAGACACTTATAGCCTTACACTAAACCAGCATAAAACTAAATCCTTTTCCAAGCTGCCCCCACTAGACCACAATGCCGATGAAAATGGCAAACATGGACCACTGTCCCCAGCTCCACAGTCCTGTCTCAGCCAAGACAGGGAAAATACACGAATGCCTCTCATATTCCAGCACAGTCAGTGGCCGTCTGGGTGTGTTTGAAGGTCAAGATGCAAAGCTCGTGATTTATCAGGAAGAGGTAATGCTTGCACTCTTGAAATCATCTCAGAATTAGTCACGTTTAATATTACTGTCTGAAGTGACATGCTGTTGTTTGGTTGCAGCAGTACAGTGGAAGGAAATAAAGTTGCAATAAATTTCAAAATAAATAAGCAGTGCCAAAAGAGGAATAACAAGCTGTTCATGGGTTCATTGACCTTTTAGAAACCTGGTGACGGAGGGGAAGAAGTTGTTCCTGAATTGTTTTGTGTGGGATTTCGAGCTCCGTCCCTCCTCCCTGAATGTAGTAATGAGATGAGAGCATGTCCCATATGGTGAAGTGGTGAAGGTCCTTAACGATGTATGCCATCTTCTTGAGGTGCCATCTTTTGAAGATCACCTCAATGGTGGCAGCGTTCTTACCATGATGGAACTAGCCTGAGACTGCAACCCTCCGGAGCAGCTTGCGATGCTGTGCATTGGAGGCTCCATACTAGCAACCAGTTGGAATACAACCAGGTGGACTGCAGCCTGGTATGGTTTACCTGTAGCAAAGCACTGGAGAGTTAAGACTCATGCATCTCCACAAAGTCCTCTAAATCCATTGGTAGGATAAACAAATAAATGTTAGTATTTTCACCCAGGCCATTGTCCCCAGCATTAATATTCTGACCAAACTTAGCCACCTCAAATCAATACTGTTCACATGCCCAACACCAGACTCTGAAACAGCACTTCAATCCAAGCGTCATCTTGACAAGAGATACTAGGAGAATGATGTTTCAATGTCCTCAAAGGCTCCTTGAAAAAATGTAACATCCTCACCAACCTGTAGGTATCCCTGACCTGTAATTGATTGTAAGAGAAAAGAAACATCCAGAGAGATTCTGAGAACTTCGAATTTCTTTGTTGGGAGCACAGAGAAGGCCGGAAAAAGTGGTAGAAGAAACGCTGTATCTTCCATACTGCCCTACAACTCATCCTGTTAATCAGTTCTTGGCTTAACTACAGTAAAGTTTATGGATTCGACAGTACATTAAACTACAGGGAGCGAATACAAATCTTCCTTAAACCAGAGGAAATGCCAGTGAAGAATCCACTATTTTTACACTGAAATGCCAGCTAAGGTTTTGTACTTGTCACTGAAATGGAAATTTAACCATAAGTTTCTGGTCCCACTGAGCCACAGCCCACACCACATTTGCACTAGAAAGAGAAATTGCTTTAGACTTGATAGAAAGGATGTTATGGAACATGAAGTGAGATTTGTCTGTATTTATTCCTTAACCTAAAATCAAATTACCGGTCCATTACCGGTTACTATTCGTAGGAAAAGTTGGCCATTACACACCCTGTAATGATGAATGAGAAATGAGATTTGTCTAGGTCAAGTTTGTGTGTGACTTGGAAGTGTCGATGTTCTTACCAAGATACTCTCAAAGTATATTATCAGAACTGTTGTATTGATCCTGTAGATCATACACTCTGCAGCTGCCATGTGACTGGGTGGGGAATGAGTTTCACAACCAGAACACTAATTAAAGTGTTCTGAACTAGATTATGTTGTCCTCATCTAGGCAGTGATTCACGGACCATTACATTCCTCGAGGGGCTGGAGTGGCAACTCATCGTGGAGTACCTTATCTATGAATTCACTGTTAATGTACTTGGTCTAGTTAGCTTTCAGTCAATGGTGACCTCTAGAAGGTTACTGGTGGAACTATTGAAGGTCAAGGAAAGGTGGTTGGCTTTTGTTTGTTTCAGATGCTTATATCTGACTTTATAGTAGCACCAACAGTCCCTGCTGTTTGTCAGTTATATAGTATTTTACCTAGATCCTAACATTGACTGATTGGCCAATACATAAGGAATTAACTAACTGTGGTGGATAATTCTTCAAATGCACAACTTAGTCTGAACCCTAAGCCTCTATTTTGTTCAGTGTATTGAGCTCCTTCAGAACATGTGATAGAGGCATTTTTATTTTTATTTTAAGTAGTTCTCCTTTCACTCCTAGTTCCTATAATTGTAGTTTTACTAATTCAGGATCCACTCCCTTTCCCCTTGTACAATTCTCAATAATAGGCTTTTCAACAGCATGTGGCCTCACATCAAGTTACTGTACCTTTAAGAATCAAGTGTGCCGTGAGACATGAATCTGCATGTATTATTGTAGCATACATTGCTGTTAGCTGGGAATTTACTGCCTTCAATAACGAATGTTTTGTTGGTAACTCAACCTTCATAAGGAGCAGCACCAGAGAGCCGGCAAACATCGTACAATCGATCCTCACCTCGCATCCCCTCACATGAATGCACACATACACTGAATGATACTTGGCAACCAGAAACATGTCTTGTTTCCTCCTTATTGTTACAATATCCTAATCTGAATTTACCCCGTGGACCCAGATTGGATCAGTGACTGTTGAGCATGTACAGTCCAGCTATTCAGCCACATTAGTGGGGCCATCAGGGGGTCTCTCTGCTGGCCTCCTTTGAAAAACAATTTAAGCACTGATGTAACAATGAGTCTAATCTTATTGAATGCTGTGCAATATAGTCAACGTTTCTGTGATTATCATCCACTCCTCGCGCTGCCCAAGGTTCGTGATCATTAAACTTCATTGCTCTATTGGATTGAGTAGTTTTATCCATTTCAGCGTCTTAGTCAGAAAGCTGCAAGTTCAAATCTTATTCCAGGAATTTGGGCAAAAAATACATAAACTGCAATTCCTCAGCAGTATTGTGTGACAGGTGCCACCCTTTCAGACAAGATGCCCAACTGAGACAAAGACATAAAATCAGCATACCAGGCAATATTTTATTTCAGATTTCCACTTTCTGCAGTTCTTATGATTTTCGTGTTTAACGGAGGTCTTGTCTATGCTTTAGACTTGATAGAAAGGATCTTAAGGAAGTGGGATTTGATCTGTATTTAACTTTAAACTAAAATCAAATTACTTGTTCATTACCGGTTACTACTTGTGGGAAAAGTTGGCCACTACATTTATTACAACTCAAGTGTGCACAGCTAAGGACATAATTACCTGCCAAGAGCTTTGGGATCTATAGAGGTCTTGACAGGGATCATATAAGAGCTAACTTTGCCTTGAGCTCTTGGCTAGCAAATGCTTCCAACTTGAAACTCTTATTCCAGGATCCCGACATTCATTAGCACTGACCGTGGGTTAAGGAAGAACAATAAATCTGAATTCACATTTTCTGTCAGCTCTAGTGATTAGAACACTCCAGTCCAGGAATAGGCCCTTCAGTCCACAATGTCTGTGATGGCAATGATACCAATTTAATCTAATCCTATTTATCTGCACATGGGTAGCAAATGAAGACAACGATCAGATTATGATGTGAAGGCTCCCCACAGCATGGCTTTAATAGTTTTTTCTTTCTCAAATACAGCCTTTGCCTTCATGCCCCCAACACGCACTGTACAAGTCCATTAAGAGCTGCCATTCAGGTGAGATGTGAGATGTCAGATCATTGCCCACGGGCTGCCTGCACACATCACTTCAAATGATATTGCAAATGAGAAGAAACTGTTTGTGTATTAACCCACTGGTACTGATGCATAAGTACCAGGAGGATCTGAGCCTATTTGTTCTTTCTGCTTGTGCAGTCATTGAAAGAGCACAAATATAATTGGATGGTAATGAAGCCCAAAATACGTTAAAAACTCAACAAAAAACTGCAGATGCAGGAAATCAGAAACTACAAAAAAAAGCAGAAAATAAAACACTCAGAAGGTCATGTAGCATTGACAGGAAGATAAATGTTACTATTTCAGGTCAAAGACCTTTCATCAGAAATCTAATGTATTAGTTTAACAAAAAGATTTCATCTCTATTATATCATAAAGAAACTCCCCTGTACTCCTACTGTGGCACATCTTCATTCTATTTGTGCAATATATTTCCCCCTGTGTAAGGTAGTGATTCCATTGGGTCAAACTAAATTTGAACACTATAATCATTGAAAACTACATCTAACGTGGAGTAATGCTATCTCTCGGAATCTAGGCTTAAATTTAATTGTCAAGATCACAGGCTGTCAACTGATAACTTGGGAGATTTTCGTTCAAACCTTAACCTTTTGGTTTGTAATTCTTCCAACTATTTTAGTGAAAAATTAACCTGTTATTACCTTGGCTGAAATGACAAGTTAATATTTTTGTATGCTGGTATTAAAGGAAAATAATGCAGATGCTGGAAATCTGAAATATAAACTTGCTAAAAATGTTCAGCAGGTCAGCCATCATCATTCTGTATTCATTTTTGATATTGGTAACACCTGCCCATATCCAGTCATCCTTGGGTAAGCCACCTTCTTGACCCATCACTGTCATTTTGATGAAGGTGGTCCCTTGGTGCTGTTGTGGATAGAATTCCAGGATTTAGACTCAATGATAATGAGAGAGCAGATGTACCTTTTCAGATCGGGATGTTGTGTAACTTGGAATAGAATCTGCAGGTGGTGGGGTTCCCAAGTGCCTGCTACACTTTTCCTTCTTATTGGAAAGGGAATAGATCTGAGATGTACTGAGTAGCAAAAAGCAAATTGCTAGAGTATCTCAGTAGGTCAAACAGCATCTGTGGAGGCAAAGGGATGATCGATGACTTGGGTGGAGACCCTGCATCAGAATGGGCTGAGTGCTGTCAGTCACCTGGGTTAGTAATTTTGCTGAGAGGAACAGAGTCCTCGGGTGGTAGAGCATGGGATAAGGCCCAGTGAGTCCAACCCTATGGTCATCCACTCATTTACTCTAATCCTACATTGATTCTCCCCACAGTCTCGTAAACTTCCCCAGATTCTACCACTGAACTAGGCCAATTTACAATGGCCAATTAATCTACCAACCTACACTTCTTAGGGATTGGAGGTAAACCCTTAGGATCACAGGGAAAACAATCAAGTTCCATACAGACAGTACCAAAATCAGAATAAACCCAGGTCTCCATCACTATGTGGCAGGTGATTTGCTAGATGCACCATTGTGTCGGCCGAAGAGTTAATCTTTCAGATAGATTAAGCTATTATTAATTGATCTGAAACACCTTTTTTTTCTTTCTGTCCACAGCTGCCGCCTGATTTGCTGAATATTTCCAGTACTTTTTCTATTTACTTACACACTAGCAACTATTTTTTTTTGTAATCAAAGCCTTTACTTAATAACTATAGAGATCAAAATTGCCTGCACTTCTTCCCTTCCCTCTAAGACTTTTCCTTGCACAGCATGAGCTGCATTTTCTTGCTCCTGAAAATGGGAACCAGCCTTCCATGCCCTGTAGCTAGAGACTGTCTATACAAGACTCCACGAACCTGCCCACATTTAACATTGTTCATTTGCATTCTGCAGTAGGGGCCAATTGCTAAGGCAAATAACAGAGGTAGACCTTTCAACCAGATATCCTTTACTGAAGATAGAAAACTCTCACCAATGGAACAACAGTGTATCAAAAGTCATACCACATATTTCTTAACTGTATACAAACACTTGTATACATTCCCCTTTGAGTTAAAGTAATAAACCTATGCAAATCATCAGTAATTGCACACATAAAACTATGCAAATAGCTATTTATAGAGATGCGCATTTTTAAATTTCAATAATAAATTCAATTAGTCTCTTTGTATTCCATCAGCTAAGTTCTTCACTGGCAAATAGACTGCAGGCGTTCATTTTTCCAGTAGATCAATTCTCCAGGTTAGCTTTGTCAAGTTTCACATCTTCTGCAACTGTTAATTTAAAATAGTTTGTTTTATAACTATGAATACATTTTAAGACAAGTATTCTAAACCACAAACTGTTCACGTAAAACCTTACATAGGCTAATAGTTCTTAGGAATTACAACAGCAGTTATAATTATGCATTCTGCTGACACATTATTAGACACCACAAACTCGATTTTTGTTACTTGGAGTCTCAGCCATAAAGTAATACAAGACAGAGACAGGCCTTTTGGCCCAACTAGTCCATGACAGCAAAGATGCCCATCTAAGTTAGTTTCATTTTCCACCTTCAATCTATAGCCCTGTAAACTTCCTATATCCACGTACTTGCCCAAGTGTTTTTAACATATTGTTATTGTACCTGCCTTAACCACTTCCTCTAGCAGTTCATTGCATACGCTCAATCACCTTCTACAGGAAGAAGTTACCTCTCAGGTCTCTTTTAAATCTTTCCTCTCTCTCTTCAAACCTATGCCCTCTAATTTTTGCTTCCCTTTGCCTGGGAAAATGACTGTGCATTCACCCTATCCATGCCCCTCAGGATCTTTTTCACCACTTTAAGGTGTTAGTCCTCTACTCTCTAGGGAACAAAATCTAGCCTGCCCAGCCTCTCCCTACAACTCAGGTCCTCAGTTCCTGTCAGCATTCTCGTCAACTATTGAGTTATGGCCATCACCTTCAAGGCTCTCTATCTGAAAGGCCCAGCTTTCACGTTGTATTGCATTCTAACTCCATGTCTGATTTCTGCAGTCACCAGACCATTCTGTTCCTTCTGGCTGCTGTCCTTTTTGAAGGTACAAAATCACTTCTTCTGATTTCTCTTTCTAAATTGTCTCCAGGCCTTTCTGTTCAGCATGACTGTCACCAGCTTATCTTGCCACATTCTGTCTACACTGTATTGTGCCAACATTACTAAACCAAAAGCAACTGTAACATATCACGGTACTTCTCAAGAGTTTTCATCCTGCCTCCTCACTACATTACAATCATCTGTACCCAACTCAGTCTGCTTTGGTTCAAACAGTTCAGCATTTCTGTAAAGAACAAGAACACTGCAGACACTGAGTTCTTCACCAGAAAGGGGAAACTGCAAGTTTAGAAGAGCAGTATTGGTGCATGCAGGTTCGATTTCAATATTTAAGAGAGATTTGAAGTACATTTAAGTACATAGATGGGAGGTGTATGAAGAGCTATGGTCCAAGCGCAGCTCAATCGGACTAGGCACCGACAAGGTGGCCCAAAGGGCCTCTTTCTGTTTTGTTGTATCCGTGACTCTTGAACTCTCATTGTCTTGCCTCTGCCCGTATTGTTCTTGCCAGATTCAATCAATATTACTTCACGACCGCAGCTTAAGCTGAGCCTCTTGATTCTCACCTTGTTTGTAGACCTTTGTAACGGGGTTAAGGTTGTCCAGAAGTGATTGTGAACCATGCTGTTTAAACAGATTACAGATTCTCTCTCTAAACTGCCCACCTTTGGGATTTGTGAACAGTTCTTCTGAATGAGCCAACTTGCTGTCCAAGTGATGTTTTTGACTCAGGTCCTGGTCGCAAAGTACCTTTCCATCTGGTGTTGTTCATCCTATTCTCTGACCAGCTTGTTACAGTAAAACTCAAATAATTAACCACGTCACAATTCAGAAATCTCAACATTTCATCATCTGTTTAACCGGGTGATTTTTACCACAGTCACTTCCCATCCACCAGGGTCCTTGTTCCTGCACTCCCTGGCTATGACACTCCTTATTTAATGGAGCATTGAATCCTGTTCTCCCTTTTCACTAACTGAGGTCACGGTTCCGACCCACCCTTGCTTCTCACTGGGTTCCTGGTTCACACTCACTAAGACCCACTTTCCTGCATTCCTGTTAACTGTACCTGGTTCCCTACAAGATTTATCTAACATCATAAAAAGCAGTTAATTTAAAAATATCTATTTGTTTAGAGATTCAGCATGGAATATGCCCTTCCAGCCCTTCAAAACGCCATGCCCAGCAACCCCGGACAAACCCAATTTAACCTTTATCTAATTCAGGAGAACTTGCAATAAACAATCTGACCACAAGACCATAAGATATTGGAGCAGAATTAGACCATTTGGCCCATCGAGTCTGCTCCACTATTTCATCATGTCTGATCCCATTTTCCTCTCAGCCCCAATCCCCTGCTTGTCCCTGTATCCCTTCATGCCCTGACCAATCAAGAATCTGCCTTAAATATGCATAAAGACTTAGCCTCCACTGCTGCCTGTGGCAAAGAATTGCACAGATTCACCACGCTCTGGCTAAAGAAATTCCTCCTCGTCTCCATTCTAAAAGGACGCTCCTCTATTCTGAGGCTGTGTTTTTTGTTCTTAGACTCTCCCACCACAGGAAACATCCCTCCACATCCACTCTATCAAGGCCTTTGAGTATTTGATAAGATTCAATGTATAACTTTCCCGGTACATCTTTGGACTGTGGGAAGAAACCAGAGGACCTGAAGAAAACTCATACATTCCACGTGGAGAACCTAAAGAGGATGCTGGGATTGAACTCTGAACTCTGACCTGAGCTGTAACAGTGTCGCACTAACTGCAACGCTACAATGGTGCCCTATGTTAGGGAATTAGTTAATTAGTTAACATCCAAGGGCCTGGATATCAACTGGTTCAGCATCACCAAAGTCCCAAGAGTGTGAGATTGTCAGTTTTCCTCTACTTTGTTCTGCAGAATGTTTCTTGATCTCTTGGTGGTTTTTACAAACCACTCTGTTACTGACACTTTCTGGTTTTGTATCCCAATGTCATGATGCATAACCAGCTTCACTTACTGATCCACTTATTGGCCAACAGGGTACTAGTGAGGCTGCATTTGGAGCACTGCGTGTGGTTCTGGACTCCTTACTTGAGAAAGGACATACTGGCTTTGGAGGCGCTGCAGAGGAGATTCAGCAGATTGATTCCAGAAATGAGGGATTTAGTTAGCCTATGAGGAGAGATTAAGTCCCCCGCGACTAAGCTCACTGAAATTCAGGAGAATGAGAGGGGATGTTGTACAAATATATAAAATTATGGATGAGATAGATGAGATAAATGCAAGAAAGTTGTTTCCACTACTGGGTGAGACTAGAACTAGGGGACATAGCCTCAAGATTAGAAAGATTCAATATTTGCTCTGCGTACAGAGGGTATATTTTCTGCTGCTCATGTCCATTTATATTACAGTCACAATTCTGGGGATATCAAGTTCTCTTTCACCACCATGACGCACACCCCCACCCGTGGCCTCACAATGCATAACCTCCCTATGGTGAGGGTACCCATAGACACCTGTGTTGGATAGGGCTTGAAATCTCCTTTTTCAGTTTAGGGCTTTGCAGACAGTGAACCCAATAGCATCACAATGTGAATTTCTGATTACTTTCCTCAGGGACTCATAACTTCATGTGACATATCTGCTAGCGTCAGATCAATTTGGACAGCCATTCTGAAGATAAGCGACTCAGCCTGTCCACCTTTTGAACTGATGTGACCTACTTGCAAACCCACTTGATTCAGTCATGAAGATCATGAATCACATTGCTATCATGATTTTTTGTTCCCTTGGAATACTGTGCTGAGCACAATTACTTCAATTTTTAAGCCATTTAAAATAGAGATAAAGGAAAGATATTCGACATGGTCTGTGGCCAGTCCAAATGAAGGATCTCAACCCTGTCCATTTTTCTTCATGGATACTGCCTGACCCACTCAGTTCTTCAAGTGTCTCCTGCGTTGCTCGAGGTTCCACCATCCGCAGTCCCTTGTGTCGTACTTCTGCATTCTGTTTTAGTTCTCTTTTGAACTCCCTGAATATACTTAAGTATGGAATAGTCTGCCTGGATGGCATGCATTAAAAAAAGCTTTCCTCTATATCCCCATACATATGACAATAATAATCCAATTACCAGTTACTCGTTCCTATAAATGTTAAATCGACCATATCAAATAATTTTTCCTGGATTTTCTCATCTGCCAGTCCACATTCTAAGAGATCTGCTACAACCAATTGAAATAGGTGTGGAATGCCTCCAGCTGGACCTCATATAGTCATAGTCATAGTCATACTTTATTGATCCTGGGGGAAATTGGCTTTCGTTACAGTTGCACCATAAATAATTAAATAGTAATAAAACCATAAATAGTTAAATAGTAATATGTAAATTATGCCAGATGGAAATAAGTCCAGGACCAGTCTATTGGCTCAGGGTGTCTGACCCTCCAAGGAAGGGGTTGTAAAGTTTGATGGCCACAGGCAGGAATGACCCCCTATGACGCTCTGTGTTGCATCTCGGTGGAATGAGTCTCTGGCTGAATGTACTCCTGTGCCCAACCAGTACATTATGTGGTATTATCCAACAATAATCACTTCTGGTTCTTAGCGCCACTCTCAAATTTCTGGCTGCACTGGATTAGAATGTCTCTTAAAGCTCTTCACCACATCCACTTCTTTGGAAGTTTGTGGCAATAGTAGACTCACCGATGTCTCACATGCCCATGACATTACCACTATTCACTTCTCATGTACGGCACCGCCTTCTGCTCTGTATCATGCCCAGATACCTTAAAGATACTATTTGCCCTCAGGAATTTCTGAACTCACACCATATGTACAGAAAATGATAGTGACCACCTACCTCTCTCATGTTCACCCTTATATCCATCATGTTGACACCTCCACTGAAAAAGCCCCAACCTTTACTTTCTTCACACAGGATCTCTGCTCTGCTTCTCCCTGAAGCAACATCCTAGACTCTTCACTAGTGTAGTGTCTGTAGACTCATTAGTGTTGCTGCATGAAAAAGACAATTAACTGAAATGGAGCTATCAACATATCTGTCTTTATTGAACGCATTAAACTCATATATAGTGTACCATCTGGTAAAACAATATATCAGAAATTATCTCATGTTCATTCTGTAGTTTTACTGAAGTATTGCACAACTATCTCATTTTATACAATGGAGCTGAAACTAATTGTGGCACATTAAACCATCTTGGCTTTGATCACCTAACTCAGAGCAAGCTTGTTATAAAAGCTGAGATAAGAACACCAGAAAATAGGCCATTTGGCCCCTCAAACCTGTCCCACTATTCAATGAAATGATGCCTTATCTGCCCCAGGTTTTAACTCCTCTTCTGTGCCATTTTCCCATAGCCCTAATACCTTTATCTGGAATTACATAGGGCAATCTTCTGTCCTCTAGTATAAAATCAAAAGTGCAAGTGCACTTAAAGGCAGGGGAAATAGAGATGATATGGAAAGAAATACAAGCTACTGACGTATGTTGGCAAGATAAAACTGTTAAGGGATGTAGAATCTAGATAGGTAATTGGAGACATGCTGTAGCTCAGTGGCCTGCTCCTGTTGCTATGTTCCTTCCAAGGACAATGAAATGAAATGAACAGCCAAGGAGTTTGCAATACGTAATTATTATTTAGGACTAATATGACAGGTTTGAATTCCCATAATTCTTGATGAAATGAAGCTGTAGAGGGAAGTGTTCATTCTGCACTGCCTGCCAGTACCAGTTAATACCCAAGGGGCCAACTTCCTTGAAATATTCTCATAGACTAATATTTTAGTCTGTGTTAGACTGAGGTAAATGAAATGGGATGTCAGACCAATTCTGAATTTGCATTCTTATCACATACGGTGTGAAAATGAGGAAGAAAAGAACACAACCCGTTAACATGATTTGTAAAGTTATGCATTTTAATAGGGGGTAAATCGCTTTTTTTCACACTAAAAAGTAGCCTTGGGATATGATGAACAGCCTGCAATTATTATAATATGTGCCGCGCCGGCAGGAAAGGTAGGCCTGTAAATTACAATCTGGCACTTTAACGTAATGAAACTGCGGTGACACACTGCAATGATGTTCTGTTTCTTCTCTAACGTTGTCAGCAGCTGCTCTTAGCAATGAGGGATTGTGCCCATTATGCGGAGAATTAAATCAGCAGTGCCTCTGAAAAAAGGTCTGAGTTTGGGGAAAGAAGGCAGCAGGCCTGTTGCACGTAAACATTCACGAGAAACTAGAAAACCAACATCTTCTGTTTAAATAGCACCTCGGCCATAATGAAGCATCCCAAACCACATTATTAGGACCCAAACACAAATGTATCTAGGGAAGCAAGAGACTGCAGACGTTAGAATCTG
Source organism: Mobula hypostoma (assembly GCF_963921235.1). Taxonomy (NCBI): domain Eukaryota; kingdom Metazoa; phylum Chordata; class Chondrichthyes; order Myliobatiformes; family Myliobatidae; genus Mobula; species Mobula hypostoma. The sequence goes on from NC_086120.1 coordinate 14,117,098, forward strand.
GAGCAACAAGCAATCTGCAAGAACAACTGATGAAGGGGTCCAAACCAAAAATTTTCAACAATTCCTTTCACCCCCACACATGCTGCTTGAGACACTAAGTTCCTTCAATAGATTGTTTTTAAAAGGGTAAATGGCCCAGATATGTGATAGGTTTTAAAGAGTGGATTAACCATTAAAGTCCAAAAAGCATTTCTCATGACGAGAGACAGATATTTTAAATATATAGTTAAAAATTTTGACCCTTGAGAACCTAAATCCCGGATTGATTTGGACAGATTTTTGACCCTTAATCTTGCCATACAGTAAACCCATTGATGATTTAGGACCACACCTCACCCTGCCAGCCCACCTTCTTCCCTCCACCACCACACATAGGTTGCATCTGTCACGATTAATTATTCCTGGCGTTGAGAGACATTGGAAGCTTACACCCCCGCAGGCAGGGTTTTCATTTCTGTTTTGTGATGTGGTGAGAGTGGGTATGTTTAGTCTTCACGTTAGGAATTGCATCAGTTATAAGAATAATAGAAATAGGAGCAGGAGCTTGGCATTAGAGCTCTCCGTCACGATGACGATTGACCTTCTACCACGGCAACGTTTTCCCGCATTCTCCCTCTTCCCTCGGTGTCCAGAACATCATCATTTCCCTCCACATCCCCCCAAGGCAGAGAACTTCAGATATTCACGGTATGTACTGAATGTGAAGTTGTGAACCTCATACAGAGATTAGAGTTGATTCGTTTGAGTAAGAAACAGAAAATCTGAAGAGCCCACTTGTGTTTATAATCACACAGAAATCAGTTTGAAGACTTGAATATTATGAACTTGGCTAATCAAACATCCTAGCTAGCACATTGCACTCAAATTGACATATGATTTAGAGTCAAAAAGACAGGATGCACTGTGATTGACTCAAAATAATTTGTGTAGCATCGTCATTAGTGTGGGTATACATACAAGCTATGCACCTGTGCCGAAATTTTGAAGAACACACATGCGCAATCACACATGCATACATCCACATACGTATATACATATAAACATCTGAGCACACTCACATGTATGCATTTGTTCACTATAGATATCTATATGTATATCTGGGTGTATGTGTCCATGATGTGTGCCTTTGCAGTGCATTAATCTGCCTGCTTAACCAACACAAGGCAGGCTGCTTGATGAATAAGCCAAACTTTAACATTTGCCCTTGACTGTCTAGCCTGTCAGCAACTGGACTATTATTACTTAAGTAAATAGCATATGAGCCTCAGTCTTAACTGATTCAGAGACACAACATTAGCTGGAAACACCTGACCCAGCAAGCATTGATACTTTTTTTTCAACTAATAAATGCAGCCTACGGGCAAATGTAGGACACAAGAAAGAGTAGTGTTGCAGTAGGTCAGGAAATCCCTCTGTCCTCTACTCTCCATATACATTAGAATGCTGCGATCAAGTTACAACATTCCTGTAAAGCTGACTTTGGCAGGCACTCAGTAAGCCATGTGGCTCTTTTAGCTCCCAACATAAGCTGACCCCTTCCTCTACCAGACCTGCCCCCACAACCACTTCAATGTCAACTGCTCTTGGAACAGCTCCAATGTATCCAGATTCATTTCAAAGATATTGCATTCTCGTGTTCGCAGTCAGGATCAGGCTTATTCTCAGTGCCTTATATGATGTGAAATTTGTTGTTTTGCAACAGCAGTACAGAGTAAAGAGATAACATTATTATAAATTACTTAATAAATAGATAGATAAATAGACAAATAAATAAATAATGCAGAAAAATTAATAATGAGCTAGTGTTCATGGACCAATCAGAAATCTGATGATGGAGGGGAAGTGTGGGTCTTCATTCCCCTGTACCTCCTCCCTGATGCTAGCAGCAAGGAAAGAGCATGATCCTAGTGGTCACAGTCCTGAGTGATGGATGCAGCCAACTAGCACTGTCTCTTCAAGATGTCTTCGATTTGTTGTTTCCATGACGGAGCTAAGTCTGAAGCCCTCTGTAGCCTCTTGTGATCCTGTGCATTGGAAACTCTATACCAGACTGTGATACAACCAGTCAGAATGCTCTCCACCATACTTCTATCTATAGAAATTTGTGCGAGCCTTTGATGACATGCTGAATCTCCTCAAGCACTTAGTATAGTAATGATGCTGTTGTATGTTTATTGTGGAGTTACAGAGACATTGGGAGGATTTTTCTCATGTCACATTTAGATGGGTGATGAGCACTGATACCCAGCCAATGACAAGGATAGAGCAGAGTTGGTATCAAGCCTTGCTGGCCAGTAACTTAGGGGCTGCAAAGGCAGAAGAATAAAGTGTCCTAGATGAGCCTGGGGATACTGCAGGCTCAGAAGGTTGGAGATCAGAGAGCTAGGTTATGGAGGTGGTCTAGAAGGGTGAAATGCAGAGAGATTGTTGAGTAGCCACCAGAAGGTTGCAAGGTAAATTGGGAAGTTGCCCTGGTAGATCCATCCCATGTTGGGAAGGACAGGTTGTCCTGGGAATGCCCAACAATGATTGGTGCCAGGACAACATAGTTCACGTTCCCCAGGAAAGCTGTAAATGGAGAACTGATGGTGACTGGCATCAACTGCTGCATCATGAAGTGGAAATGGTGGCAGGGTTACATCACCAAATACTCACAAATGGTGATGTGAAACTTAATGTGATTGAATTTCTATTTGTACACATTTTCAGGAGGAACTCGGGATGTGTGAACATTCCATAGTTTTTGAAGTCCTGTAAAAGGATACATTTAAACAGGAGTGGCAGGCCTTGTGTCTTGATTTCAGCTCAGTGAAGGTAAGGAAGATTGCCACAATACAATTAAATAGAGCTCCAGAGATACAATGAAATTGGCACTTTGTGCCTTAGTTAAACATTCTAACTTCCCTGACAATTCTAGGAACTTGGAAATGGTAGTTTGATTGACAGTTTAATTTTAAAAGAACATGTCTTTGCTCTTTGACGTTTTTAACCAACCAAATATAACAACAAGACGCTTGGGAGCATTTGTGCTAGGGAACTAGTTACTGAAAGACACTGTAGAAGGAGTGCTGCATTCTTCCATTTCACTTCACACAACGTTAGTTGAAAGTAAAAATCCTTTAGGATATATAAAGTCAATAAAAAATCTTTCTATAAATGCAATTACTTTTATTATTTCTGTTTTGATATGAAGTCTCAAACTTAGAATGCAAACAATAAAAGAAAGATTTTCACTTATATTGGATCTTATTAATCTTCAAGCAAATTGATTACAAACTGAGGTGCAGACTTAAGTTCTGATCCAGGTCTCTGGTTACGCTTTGTCTGATCTGAAGGCTTCTTGGAAAAAATGATTTATTGAACATCTTGCTGTAACTCTGGGGCTGGGATTTCCAAAGTTAGCCCTCCAGTAGTGTCTTCACACTATGTAGTCCACTCCTCCAGAGTTTCTGAAACTGAATGGGGGGAAAGCCTGTGGAAGTAAACTCTCCGCTTTTAATCAAGAGCTCATTCATGTCGGGTTCGCCAGGAGGGATTGCAGGCTGCCTATGACTTTACCTGTAGTCTGTATGCTGTGCCCAAGAACAGCTCAGGATTGAATGATCCTGTGATTTCCCTTTCCCCCCTGCCCAGTGCACTGGACCATGCTGACAAATGAAGCTGTGAACACACGGCAGCTGAGCAAACTGGTCAAGTCGTGGCAATGGCTGAATACGGGAAGTCTGCTGGGGCTAAAGGGTGTCTTTATCTATAATTGTCATTTTAATGCATAAACGCTGGGCAAGTTTTAAAGATCATCTCTGAATGGAGAGATCAGAAGGGTGTGCTGTTTGACCTTTCTCAGCTCTGTCTGTCCTTTTTCTCCCACCTTTTCTCCCCCTTGTTATTCTCCAACCTGTCCATGATCACCATTGCAGTAGAGATTAAGGAAATTAAAGAGCTCCCTTGGCCCCCTCCTGTGGGACAGCTAGAGGATGACTCAGTGAGCGATGAAGGTGATTGCTTGCTTTGCTTATCCCATCCCCCACTCTGCACCAGCTTGCTTGCATGGAATCGCCTCACACCCCGTCATCCTTTGCCCTTCCTGTTCCTGATCCTCCCCACCGTGAATTGCCTGTTCCCACAATTTAGAATTATATTGCAGTTATATATTATACCAATTATTCTTATTTCAATATTAATTTACAGTGTAATGCTTGGCAGGCCACGGGCAGAGTTTTCCCTCAGCTGTAATGAAGGAAGAACTCCAGATGTGTTTCATTTACTGATTCATGGAATTAAATAAAGCAGCCATTTGACCCATCAATTCTTTGAACTGTCACACCAAAATGGTTTAAGAATCAAAGTAATTTCATCTAGTTACTAAGATAAAAATACTATGGTAGAAATTCATCTTCTTTGAAGGCGTTGACAGTGATTTTCTGAAGCACAGTACATTGTGCAAAACACATTTGGCCCATGCAACTGTGGTCAAATTTCTTCTCCAGAAAACTCATGATGAACTTCATTTGCTGAGGTGAAAAATCCAGCTTAGTTTGGCGATTGTGACTTTACAATTTCTTCCCATTTTTTTCATAGATGCTAAGTTTCCAGTTTCCTTTTATTTTCATTGCCCATTTGTCTTCCAAAACTGAGCGTTAGATTTACAAAGACACAGTCTGCTTAAAACTGTAGTCAGAACTTCCTATGGTCACCTGCTGAGAGGTTGAGGAGGCCAGCCAAGAAGAAACTATCTCCACTGGCCTGTTCCAGCCTATAGATTGCATCCTTCTCTGATGGATGCTGCTCGAAGGGTAGTGGGCCTCAAGTCTACCTTTGTGTAACTGTCCACCAGTATGCTAATATTGCTCCTCCCATGGATGGCCTGACCTGGGTTTACGGGTGCAGCAGATGAGCTGGTATACAAAATGGACCACCGCTGTATCTTGAACAGAGGGGCATCAACAAAGCAAATCAGACCGCCGTGCTTCACAGCTGGTGCTGTGCTGTTCCATGTCACTCTTTCACAGCTGATGCAGGAAGAGATTCGACTAAAAGCTTGGAGTTTCCAACAGATCCCTTTTCTGTGAATGAATTGAAATAGGAAAAAATATTTGCCAAATAAATCAGCTTCTTCTTGAAAACAATGGCAACTGCAATAGTCCATGGCTGTGATCTTTATTGTCAGTGCTATATGTTGATATATGCTTTTGAGTCCTTTAATGTAGCCAGTGTTAGACCTATGGAATGGAAATCACTTTCCCATCTAAGTGTGAAGCCCTCAAGTTTATTTTCAGTGTTGGTTTCTTAGTGATTGTTGTCCACAGTGAGTTAACTGCTGATCATTTTCCAGAGGTTCCAGATGGGCCAAGATTGGATTTAGTTATGAGGCTCCACACAGTGAATCAATTTGCCAACACCCTCTGTTAAGTTTGTTCTCAATGAAGACATACAGCATGGGTAAAAATGCTAACATATTATTTATTTACAGGACTTGCTAGTAATGTCTCTAGCTCCTCACAATCTCCTGCAACCCACTCAGGGCTTCAGCTCAACCTGAGTGTATGTGACCAGCTCAACAATGTCATTTCCAGTTCCGGGTGAACCACCCGCATTGCACACTGGGAATTGCAGTTCTTCATCATGTACACAAGTAATAACACACCCTTCAATGTGTTTACACCTGAGAGGAAATATCCTGAAAACAGATGAGAGCAAAAAACAGGAGCTTGCATTTACACAGCACCTCATATTAAAGGGGAGCATAGGATTTAAAGGGAATGTAAAGGAGTTAAATAAGAATGGTACCTGCAATAAGGGACTATATTTCCAAAGACAGACTGGAGAGTTTGAGACAGTATTTTGGGGGGGAAAGGCTGAAGAGAACTAACAGAAATGTATAAATTAATGAGCAGACTGGACACAGTGGATAGCAGATGAATGTTTTGGTTGTTAGGGGAGCTGAGCATTGAAAATCTCAGGTATAAAGTAAAAGGAAAGAGAATTAAGAATGACATGAAGAAAAACTCTTTTACACTGGAATGAGACCTTCAAGGAGGAATTGAACAAATATACAATGGGGAAAAATTGCCTAGGCTACTGTGAAAGGACAGGAGGTGGAATTAATGAGTTGCTCTCATAGAAAGCCAGCATGACATAATGGGGATAAAGAGCCTCTTTCCATACTGTGACCATTCTATAATTCATCTATGATTGAACACAGAAAAGCTTGCTGGGGAATTAAAGGGTGTAATTTATTGGGAAAGGCATCAAGTCTTGAATAGAGTAGGGTTTGGGTTTGTTTGGTTTGAATCAATTAGCATATTATCGATTGCTCGCTCCTGTTCATGCTGCACCGTTAAACAAGCGTGCAATGTTTCAAATCCATTGCAGAATGAGATGGGAGAACATGAAACATACGCGAAGAGGGCAGAAAATATAGGCACAGTGAAAGGCAGCAAGGAGATGTATAGAAGCAGGAAAGGGGTGAGGTTTAGGGAGAGAATTCTGCACAGCTGGGAGGCAACATGCTTTGTGAGACCACAATCCACTGCATAAAGGGATGTTTTATCTGCTCACTCCCTCTGTAGACAAAGTGGATCAGGTGGATAGCCATACCTGTTTCCCAGGGCACGAACAGCAAACACCAGAAGGCATATGTACAAAGTTAAGGGAGGGAAGTTTAGAGGAGACATCAGGGGTAAGTTTTTTTTTACATCGAGGGTTGCGGGTGCCTGGAATGACTTGCCAGGAATGGTGGTAGAGGCTAAAACATTAGGGGTATTCAAGAGCTTCTTAGACAGGCACATGGATGAAGGAAAAATAGAGGGTTACGGGGTAGTGTGGGTTTAGTACGTTTTTTTAAAGGAATAGATGGGTCAGCACAACATCGAGGGCTGAAGGGCCAATACTGTGCTGTAGTATTAGAGTGTCTAGTACTATCCACAGAATCCTCTTTCCATTGTTCCTACTCGGGAGAAGCATCCCAGCTCAGAAATAGTTCCCTCACTCCTCCTCATCCATGCACAATTTTTGCCCATCTACATGATTCCCTTTTGCCTGCATTAGGTCTATTCAAGTGCTTCTATAAAGGCCTCAAAAACATTGTAATTCTATCTGTTTCCACCATCTCCTCTGGCAGCACTTTCTGGATACCAGTCACTCAATTCAAAAAAAAAAATCCCCTTTCAACCCCTTTAGGATTCATTCCTTTCATGTTGAACACATGTTGTTGTCTTTTTGATAATCCTACCATTGAAAAGATCTTTTGACCATCTACCTTATCTAAGCCTCTTATATCTATAAGGTAACCCATCAGCCTCCATCACTCCAGGGAAAGCAAGCCAGCCTATCCATTCTCAACCCATGACTAAAGTCCCCCAGTCCTGGCAGAATCCTGGTGAATCTGCTATGCATTTTCTCCAGCACCAACACATCCTTCCTATAGTGAGACAGCCAGAACTGCGCTCAGTACTCCAATTGCATTTCAGCAGACGAGGAATAAATCTTTTCTGTCCTACAGTGGTCTTTCTCTGCTGCTAAAAGTCGCTGCAGAAACTACTCAGAGGTAGCTGTGTGTGACCATACAGCGCTGCTGATTTGAAAGTTCACCACATTGACCTGGAATGCAAGGGGTCCTATGACATTGGTTGTTAATGAGGTCCGGGTAGCTGCTAAGCATGGTCACTTTGTTTTCAGTTCTGCTTCAGCAGTCCTTTGCCTGGCTTCTGATGCTTGTCACTGACTGAGCAGCCTCAGAAAGCCATTTCAGTAGCAATTAAAATGGCCAAAATTGAAGATGAGGTAACTGGAACTTGTGAAATAGACTTTGATCTATAAAAACCTGTCCTCTCTGTTTGAACCACAGGGTCAAAATCAGAGAGCACTGGAAACTCTTAGCAGATCAGATAAGTGTGGATAAATCATAATGAGGCTTCCATTTGATGACGCAAATTATAAATTCCAAATTGCCAATGTTAGAGCGTTCTACTAATCTAATACCAATAATTTCTTGAGCCAGTGGTACAACATGCTCCTGAGTTCCTCTGTAAGGATCTCTTAGCTGCAAAATTTCAGTTGACTCACTGGTTCAGTTAACTCCATTCCAATTTGGCACATTAATCAATCTGGAGTTTAGTGCGGTTCTCACTCCTTCATATTCCTCACTGCCAGGAATATCATGAAGAGTGAGGTTGCCTCGGTTTCCAAATGGCAAATGAGAAGACTGCATAGGAGACTCGTACTTTACCTCCTCCAGTGAGAGGTGTCCTGCCTCTACTTTCAGCAGCAGAACAAAACCTGCTCTGTGTAGAGGAAACTGCACTCACCCCAACAACAGAAGCACAGCAAGTAAAGTCACCGCCTCACAACTCCTGTGACACAGGTTCAATTCTGACCTCAGTCTGTCAATGAGGAGTTCACACAGTTTCCCTGTGACTGTCTGGGTTTCCTCAGGATGTTCCAGTTTTAGCTTATAAAAGGAGCATGGGACTAATTGATGGTTTTTTTCAAAGAATCAGTAAAGATACTATTGGTCAAGTGGCCTAGTTTTTAGACTTCATAACTGAAGTATCACTATGTGTTTTTACAGTTCAGTTTGATGGCTGTGATTGGGACCGGTCTTCTCCTTCTGCCAAAGATCGACTGAGGCAACAGAAGCAGCTCAGTCCCCTGGCTGGAGGATCGAAATACAGCAAGACTCAGACTCCAGAACACTGCTCCACCTTACCTGAGAGAGTGGATCCTGCCCTCCCGCTGGAGAAACAAGTGTAAGTATGAAATCGTCCAGTCTACTGGAGTCGGGCCAGTTGGGGAGACAGCATTTATACACAGAAACATATGTCACCAATAAATCACTGGACATAGAATAGTATAACACAGGAACATGATGCCAATCCAAACTGAGAAACTTAGGACAGGTGTTTTTTTGTTTCCCAAAGAGTGGTAAGAATATACAGTTCGCTACACCAGGAAGTGGTGAAACAACTTTAGGGAAAGTGAAACAATGAAGTGCACAGGAAAGGAATAGAAAATAATAATCAAATAAGTTATGTAAAGCAACATAAGTATTAACACAGGCTAGCTGAGCTGAATTCTGCGCCATTGATATCGGGGGGGGGGGGGTGCCAGCTCTTTCAGTTTATTGCTCCCTTCACTTCAGGAAAAGTGTGTGAACTGGAAATTGCAAGGAGCATTGAACTGGCACTATGAGGCTTGTTCTTGGCACTCGGTCCAGGCTTTCAGGCAATGATACTCAATCATTTCTCAGGTCCAATGTTTGTGTAGTGAAATAGTGAAGAAGAAATATTCTAAAGGGAACACGAGGAAACCGTGATTGACGAAGGAAGTCAAAGATTGCATAATAGCAAAAATTATTAGGGAAGTTAGAGGATTGGGAAGCTATTAAAAACCAACAAAAGGCAACTTAAAAAGTCATAAGGAGAGTAAAGATGAAACAGGAAGGTAAGCTGGCCAATAATATAAAAGAGAATATTAAAAGCTTTTTCAGATAATATGAAGATTAATAAGAGGCAAGAGTGGATATTGGGCTGCTGGAAAATGAGGCTGGAGAGGTAGTAATGGGGCACAAAGAAATGGCGACGAACTTAATAAGAACTTTGCATCAGTCTTCACAGTAGAAGATACTAGCAATATTCCAGAAATTTGAGTATCAGTGGACCGAAGTGAATGTAATTGCTACTACTAAGGATGTGCTTGAGAAGCTGAAGGTTTGAAAGTAGATAAGTCACCTGGACAAGATGGACAACATCTCAGGGTTCTGAAAGGGGTAACTGATAAGATTGTGGAGGCAATAGTAGTGATCTTTCAAGAATCACTAGATTCTGGAATGGTTCTGGAGGACTGGAAAATTGTAAATGTCTTCCACTCTTTAAGAAAGAGAGGTAGAAAAAAAGACAGTTAGCCTGACTTCAGTGGTTGGGAAGATGTTAGAGTCTATTATTTAGATGTGCTTTTGGGGTACTTGGAGACACATGAATAAAATAGGCCAAAATCAGCATAGTTTCCTTAAAAGGAAATCTTCCCTGACAAATCTGTTGGAATTCATTGTGGAATAAACAGGCAGGATGGACAAAGGAGAGTCAGTGGATGATGTGTACTTGAATTTTCAGAAAGCCTTTGACAACATATATGCAGGACATGCACCCACGTATTACAGTAAAGATACTAGCACGTATAGAAGATTGGTTGACTGGCAGGAGACAAAGAGTGGGAATAAAGGGGGCCTTTTCTGGTTGGCTGCAGGTGACTAGTGATGTTCTGCAAGGGTTGGTAATGGACCACCTTTCGTATTATATCTCAATGATTTGATGATGAATTGTGGCAAGTTTACAAATGATACAAAGATAGCTGGAGGTAGATAGTGTTGAGGAAGTGGGAACTCTGAAGAAGGACAAAGACCGATTAGGAGAATAGGAAAAGAAGTGGCAGATGGAATATAATGTAGGGAAGTGCATGATCATGCACTTTGCTAGAAGGAGTAAAGTTGTAGACTATTTTCTAACTGGGGAGAAAATTCCAATATCAAAGGTGCAAAGGGACTTGGGAGTCCTCGTGAAGGATTCTCTAAAGATTAACTTGCAGTTTGAATCGGTGGTAAGGAAGGCAAATGCAATGTTAGCATTTATTTCGAGAGGACTAGAAGATAAAAAGCAAGGATGTAATACCGAGGTTTTATAAGGCATTAGTCAAACCATTTTTGGAGTATTGTGAGCAGTTTTAGGTCACTTATCTAAGACAGGATGTGCTTCGATTGGAGATTCATGAGAATGATTCCAGGAATGAAAGGGTTAACATATGAGGAACGTTTGGTGGCTCTGGGCCTGTGCCTACACAAGTTTAGAAGAATGAGGGGGTTCTCATTGAAGTCTATCAAATATTGAAGGGCCTAAATAGAGTGGATGTGGAAAGGATGTTTCCTATAGTGGGAGAGTTTAGGATCAGTGGGCACAGCCTCAGAATAGAGGGATGTCCACTTGTAACAGAGATGAGGAGGAAGTTCTTTAGCCAGTTTGTGGTGAATCTGTGGGATTCATTGGCACATACAGCTGTGGAGGCCAAGTCATTGAGTATATTTAAAGTGGAGGTTGATATGTTCTTGATTAGTCATAAGGAGAAGGCAGGAGAATGAGGTAGAGTGGAATAATAAATCAGTCATGATGGAATGGTGGAACAGACTCAGTGGGCTGGAAAGCCTAATTCTGCTCCCATTTCTTATGTTCTTATGGTCTTAATTAGGCAATACGCGGGGAAGATAAGGAGTAAGGAAGAGAGAGGAAGTGAAAAGGAGAACATCAGAAGGGGATGATGAAAGTAGAGCTAGAGAGGCTGGAGTGAGAGTTGGAGGCAGTCGGTGAGGGAGAAATCTGGAGAGGTCGGTCATAGGGAATATTGGGGCAATTCGTTAGGAGCACAGTTGAAGGCCAGTCAATCAGGCAGAGTGTTGGGAGAGGAATTGGTTGTTGGATGGGTTGGAGGTGTCATCGTTCAGTCAGGGGCTGAGTTGTGAGGATAAGGTGGGTCGAGAGTTGGAAGTGGTTGTTCAGGGAAAGGGTTGGGCAAGTCAATAGGGGCTAAAGTCGGAAGTGTTGGGAAGAGTTGGATGGAGTGAGTCAGAGAGAGAATTTGGGGAGAGAGTTGAGAAAGGCAACTGGGGAAAGTCGGGGACAATTTACTCAAAGTGATGGAGGGTGTAGCAGGATGTCAGTTTGTATAGAGTTTGGATAGCATTCAGTCAGGGTAGTTTGAATCTGCTGATGAAAGAGTCGCTGTGAGATGGTCCAGGAAATCGTTGGGATACTGTCAATTGACATGAGTGCCTGATGAGGCATATGTGATGATTGTGGGGGTGGGGGGGGGACAGAGATTGCACATGATTAAATACACTATAGAAGGAATACACTGGGAAGATAATGGGTGCCTCTGGGGTAGGGACAGAACTGTATGTGAAGCTCCTGAACCCTACACTTCAAAGTCAGACCTACCTCACTGTCCAAGGGCTTCTTTGTGTGGTACAGTCTGATTCAAGTGCCATGAGAATAAGTGTTGCACAAATCTTGATATCAAGGCATATGCCCGGCAGACTCCACAGATCACTTACATGGGGGATTTGGTGAAAAAAAAATCTGGAAAGGAGCTATCAGAATATTTTTTTACAAAAAATCCATTTTTCAATGCACAGATATTTCAGACTGCATGATAGAATTTCTAGGCTGTAGCTTTTAATGAGGATACGGCTCCAATAGCAATGAAAATGTCAAAGCAAATCCTTACTGCATTCTACTTTAATCTTCTTTGCCTGTGGAAAGGAAGATAATCCCCTTTTAGTATTAGTGATCACATAGTAACATTTCTTTGAACAGTTTTAAAGCTTAGTGGGGCAACCTCCTGCCATGTGCATACACAACATGCACGCACACATTAGTAAAACTCTGCATCAATCTGCTCCATCAGCACAGTTTGTACTGTGAAACTATCCTAGCCTGCATAGTTCCCAGTCAAGACAAAGCAGCAAAGCATATCCAGTATTCACAACACTTTGTTCCTTGTGTCGCTTGGCTGAATTTTCCTGCTGATAAAAATTTAATTGATGACAATTGAAGTGGAAGGGATTGGATGCAGATAGCAGAGCTGCTGCTCACAGTACCAGTGACACAAGTTCAGTCCTGACTTCCTGTATGCACATTTGCCCCACTAACTGCGTAAGTCTGCACTCCATGCTGCAGTTCCTCCTGACAACCCAAAGATATGTGGGTCGGTAAGTTAGTGGTCTATTATTAATTTCCCTGGTGAGTGTTAGAATCTGGGGGGGTGGGGGACAAAGGGATTTATAATTGTCCACAAGATTATGAGGAGGATATGTTACAGAGTTCAAAATTCAAAGTGGAGCTTCTTACCAAATGCCTAGGCTCAATGATAAATTTATGTTCAGCAGCATCACAGGCACGTAGCATCAAGTAAGCAGCGTTCACAAGAAAAACATAAATTGAACATTAATAATATGCTATTTTGACAAGAAGGAACACAATTAGAGCAAAAGAAAAACAATGCCCATTTTATAAGGTGATCAAAACAGTCATAGTGTTACTGTGTAGAGGTAGTGAGTAGAGTTGTACAAGTTGGTTCATGAACTGAATGGTTGAAGGGGCATAGTTGTTCTTGAACCTAGTGGTGTAGGACTTCAGACTTCTGTACCTTCTGCCCATTGTAAGTGTAAGAAGAAGGCATGGCCTGGATGGTGGTTTTGTTGTCTTCTTGAGACAGCACCTCCTGTAGATATGACTGAAGTACCTATGATTTATTGGGCTGATTCCACAACTCTCTGCATCTTCTCACATTCCTGTACATTCGATTTGCCATATCAGACCCGAAAGCATTCATTTCTGATCAAATACAGCAGGCAGCTCATCAGATAGTGATGGCTCGTAACTTCTTCTGTAAGACAACAGTGAAGAAATTGAAGCCAACAACTATCATGGTTATTCTGGTGATAGTACACAAATCCTTCTGTCCACACGCAGTGTTGATTATCACAAAATTATTACCGGTCTATGATTGCTATTGATTGTTTCAATATTTAGGCCAAGCATGAATGAATGAATGGTTGTATTTGCCCTAGTTATCTGTCCCTTAGGGACACCAACAGATAGTGGTGTTCCCGTGCTTGGAATAACCAGAGATTGGAAGGTACTGTCAGAGAAGCCTGTTGTGTCTCCTAGATTATATCAATGAGCCTCTAAACACTGATGGTGGAGTAAATGAATGTTTAGAGTAGATGAACTACGAGTCAAGTTCAAGTTCATAACCCGTTTTAGTGAAATTTCATCCCAGGACCCCTGGATTGTTACTCCAGTAGAGTAAGTACCGCGCCCTGACAAGATAAACAGAAAATCTGATCGAATCCGTTTTGATTTGATTCACCCTTCCAGGGGATCATAAAAGCATACGTCCTTGTATGTAATCCATTTCACTGTAGAGTCCATGATGATGAATAAAAACAACTTTGTGAAAGAGTTAGGAAGCTGAAGAAATAGATTTTGAGAACAACAGTTGACACACGTAGAGAAAATAAAGATTGATGCTTTAAATTTGAGGCAATTTGGTCAGTCGGGTTGATTGGAATTGATGTGTGAGCAAGGTGAAGCCATTACCATGTGTATGCACTTCACAAAAATTGACTTGAAGAGGCTTTTTTTAAAAAGCACATCTTTGTTAAATGAGCCTCCAGATACACTAACCCCCTATTAGAGTGATTTGAGAAGCAAAATTTCACACTGATGCACTGCTTCACTGTGCCTGCAGTGTAACATAATACAAAAGGTGCAGATAAGGGAGTAGTAAGCATATTATTAACTTGGAGCAGGGAGCCCAGGACTAGAAAATAGCAGATCAAAATTGACAGGGTCTGAGCAAGGTTACAATAAGAAAATTATGACAGGATAATGGTGATATATAATAAAATCTTCAGAGTTAATTTGCTTCTTTAAAAATGTGCAAGATCAATTATCTTTTGAGAAAATAATAAAGGTGAAGTACAGTATCATATTATGAGAAACCTTACTTAACCTTGGTGAAATTGCAGATTAATTTAAACTGAGGTAATGATATTTAGTTAAAGCGGACTTTGCATAATATAATGTATATATTATCTGCAGCGTTAATAAAGACAAAGTAGCAAATTGAATTCTGTTTCTCGAAAACTCCATGGACAATGTAGTTCAATAATAGTATTGGAAGTAATCAAAGAATGCCTTTCTTACCGACCACGTTTTGAGTTATGTCGGTTCAACAGAATATATAAGCACCATAAAAGCAGCAGTTTCTGATTTATTGTTCTGCACTGACTCAATCATTGCACAAAGATCTGAAAATGGAGAGGTTTAGAGGCTAATTCTTCAGCTTCTCTTCAACTGTAAAAGACACTCAACCTTTCAGTTAGTTTACGAGCAGAAATTATTGGTTCAAATTTGCCACAACAGCTTACAGATAGTAATTTAATAGATCAAAGATTATGTGAGGGAGAAAACATTCCATAAACTGACAAACTGTTGTAAAATTCCAAATCCATCACTTGCATCAGGCTGTAGGAGAACTGGTGGCCTAGTGGTTAAGTTCAGATTCAGATTCATTTACTAATCACATGGATATCAAAACATACAATGAAATGTGTCATTTGCATTAATAACCAACACAACCTTGGGATGTGCTGGAAACAGTTGTGTGTGTATATATATATATATATATATATATCGCACCCACGAGTTATATATGAGTTGTATAGTTATATATACAAGAAACTGCAGAGACTCATGGACATAGATCTGCACATCATGGAAACCAGCCTCCCCTCTGTAGGCTCTATCTTGCTGCCTCAGTGAATCAACCTGCATAATCAAAGACCCCACCTACCCCAGTCATTCTCTCTTCCGAAAATACAAAAACCATCAGGCTCAAGGACAGCTTTTACTCCACTGTAATAAGGCTATTGAATGGTTTCCTAGTATTATAAGCTGAACTTTTGACTTCACAATCTACCTTGTTTTGATCTTGCACTTTATTGTTAACCTGCGGTATCGTTTTATCTATAGCTGTTGCACTTTATTCTGCATTGTTATTATTTTACCTTGTTCAACCTCAATACACTGTGTGTAATGATTTGATTTGCATGAACAGTATGTAAGCCACGTTTTTCACTGTATTTTGACAATAATGAACTAATTCCAATTCTAGATTCTGACTCAACAACTCCTCATTCACTCACTGACTACCTACTGAGTTAGCCAGTCTCTGTCTGACTATGCGCAACCCACCCCCTACCGTCTTCCCAAAAGCTCCCTTACACCTCAATGGCCCCTAATTTATCCAGTATTCCCTAACTTTGCTCACTTGACATCTCAACTGATTCCCAAATCTAACCCTCAATCTCTGTCAAAGGCCCCAATCCAACCTCAACCATGGCTCCAGAGCAACTCCTACAACCTGGTTAATCAGACTGATTAGCTCACGTTGATTTGAGTGTATTTCTGTGTTATATTGACTGTTCTATTTATTATAAATTACTATGATTGCACCTTGCACATTTAGACGGAGACGTAACATAAAGATGTTTACTCCTCATGTATGCGAAGGATGTAAGAAATAAAGTCAATTCAATTCAACCTGACCAGTGCCCTGATCTGATCCCAGCAAACACCCTGACCTGGCTCAGCTCTGGACTTACTTAATCATCTCCTTTGCACCCTTTGCAATGGTGCAGCTTGTGACGGAGTAGATTTACAGGCTATTGAGTGGAGCCTAATCACTTAGAGACTCTGCAGTTTGCTTTCTTGCTTCTGTTAACAAGCAGCCAGAGATACATTAATCCAGGCTTGGCAATTTATCTACTTCAAAGATGCAACATCTCCCAATATTTTTATTTTGTGTTTATCCCTTCCAATATTTCACAAGCTTCCTCTGTAACTACAATATTGACAAAACACTCTGTTTTACAAAACCACCCGAAAGAATTAATTCAGAACCTTACCCATGTCTTCTGCCTTCAAGTACATGTTCTAAAAAGATACCCAAAGAGGCATTATTTTCTCCTTAATCTGGTCTCAATATTCAAGACCTTCACAAAAAAAATATCTTGGATATCTTAGATTTTACTTGCTACTTTTTTCATGCCCTATCAAATGATCAACTATTAACCTTTCACCTACAAGATATAATGTGTTTGTATCTGGGTTGCTTTTCATTGACTAATTAGAAAGTAGTGTCTTAATGATCTGTCTTAATAATTGTTTGAAATCAACAGTTTGAAAACAAGCCACAGCAGCTGTTACGTACCCCGTAACTGGGTTGCCAAACCAGCAGAAATGGATCACTCAGTTGGAGTCTGGAGTACTAGAACTAAGAAAGTTTTATTAAAGAAACAAGCAACACAGTAATCGAAAGGATAATAAATGCAACAATTCAACAATGATAACCACACATGTGCACAGAATTAAGATAACAGCATCAATCAAGCTCTATCGTTGTCTAGGGGTAAATGACCAATTTCAAAATGACTCAAAGTTCAGTCCAGTTTGTAGTTCAGTTCGCAGTAATCGTTGTCATGGCGATGGACAAGGTGGGGAAGAGAGACATAGAATAGGAACAACTCATCATTCAGCACAGCTTCACTCACAGACCAGCGAGATGGCTCACAAACAGCATTTGGGCGGGTCCTTGGTGATGTCACCTGAGGTCACCGACTGTGACCCCTCCTCCAGATGCGGTCGATCCTCTGCAGTGAACCCGGCACCCAGGCAAGGGCGGACACACACCGGGTTCCCGCTGATCGTACCTTTCCACCCTTGTCGTTGTCCGGTACTTCTCACCCACTCGTGGGAAGCGCACCGCTTCCAGGGTCTCGTTACCTTGGGTGGCGTGTGTGTCTGTCTTAGCGAACCTGTCCCCTTTTTATCCCCCTGCTGGGGTATCGCCTGTCCATCACTTCAAACAGTTCAGGGTTCAAAGGGGGGAGCCGCTCCAGACAGCTCCCTCTCCCACATCCCTTCATTACACATCTCCAGACGCTGCTCCATTGTTCCTTATCTCTCCTTCCCCTGAGGGCAGGTGGCAGACCAACTGCTGATGCCACTGATGCTAGCCCAGGCCAGCAAACATCTTAATTTTATGTGTATTCTCGTAACACAGCCTAATTATTTTTAAACAGTTTTATTCTTGCGAATGTAGAGAAGGTTGCTGGTTATCCTTGGTTGCATTGATTCAACTGCGCATTGTCCAGAAATTAAACTGCACTGTGCAAATTTTTGTCAGTCATATTGATCCAAAACTGATACAACAGGTATAAATCAACAGGTATAATTTCTGGGAGAAATGATGCCTATCATAAAATTGGACACTTCTGTTTGGAATCCATACTTTTGCATACATTTCCCAGCATCAGATGCCCTCTCAAGCTTCTCATTTTTTGTGCCATGCATGATACATTCCTTCCAAACTTGACCCTCAGGGTCCTGAAAACATAAGTCCTTTGGCAGTCTCAAAAGGCCCCATGCATCTTTAGACAGCGAGGCCATTTTTCATCTTAAAACTGGATGCTGCCAAAATTCACTGGAGACTTCACTCAAACCAGCAGAGAAGTACTTTTTGGTGATAGTGTTTGCAGACAGACTCATTGAATGGTTCCTGCAATGATCCATCCACCCATAAAGAGGATGCCAATCTCCTGATAAGGTGTCTTTTTTGAGAACTATCCCTCTTGTCTCATGATCTCTTTCTATTCCTACCATTTAATGCCTCATTGGAGGATACAAAGAAAATAATTGTTGTATTATACATTCATAACACGTGTCTTTATTTGTACACGTTCATTTTTGCATCTTAAAGTATACTTGTCTGAGCAAATATGCATGTGAATATCACAAGGCAGTACTTGGAGTGCTCAGAGGTCACCTCAATATGTCATGAAGGTTGTTGCTTTGATGTGCATGGATTCTTTTCCAGGCAAGCATCACGTTCAGGATCACTCCAGTGGGTGCTTTCTCCACATCCCTCCCCGTCTCCTTCTCCACATCCCTCCCCGTCTCCTTCTCCACATCCCTCCCCGTCTCCCTCTCCCTCATGTTGACCGTAACATGTGGAGCTGATGTCAGGCTGCCAGGGGTAATGTGCCTCGGAGAACTGACGCATGCCTGATGAAAAGTAGCTGTAATAAACTATGATTGTTTCCACGAAGAACCATACACGTCCATGTTGGGTAGAAACCATTGTGACTCACATTTGGGAACAATTTTGTAACGTTTTCAGGGGAACCCATCTTATAATGTTTCCGTGCAGTAGGAAATGTAACTTCACATTTCTAAGCAATAGTGTGGGTTAAAAGTTTTCTTTTTGTTCGTGTTCCAAGATGTAAACTTTGATGCTAAGGCCAGCAATTTATTGCTGAACTGCGATGCCTATTGGGTTTGTGGCTCAGATTTAGTTGTAGACCATAAAATATAGGAGCAGAATTAGGCCATTTGGCCTATCGAGTCTGCTCTGCTATTTCATCATGGCTGATCCATTTTTCCCCTCAGCCTCAATCTCCTGCCTTCCCCCCATATCCCTTCATGACCAATCAAGAACCTATCAACCACTGCTTTAAATATACATAAAGACTTGACCTTCACGGCTCCCTGTGGCAAATAATTCGACAGATTCACCACTCTCTGGCTAATGAAACTTCTCATCTCTGTTCTAAAAGTACACCCCTCTATTTTCAGGCTGTGTCTTCCGGTCTTAGACACTCCCACCATAGGAAATATCCTGTCCCCATCCACTTTGTCAAGTCCTTTCATCATTCAATAGATTTCAATTAGGTCACCCCTCATTTTTCTAAATTCCAGTGAATACAGGCCCAGAGCCATCAAGTGCTCTTCATATGACAAGCCATTTAATTTAGGAATCATTTTTGTGAACCTCCTTTGAACCCTCTCCAGTTTCAGCACGTAGGAATGTTTTTTGGAGACAGTGTGGCAAGATATGGGTCAGATTAGGGCAGGGGCAGGCTGAGGACAGTAAATGAAGAATTAGGGAAAGGAGGTCAGAGTTCAGGTCGGAGCACTCTGATGTCAAGGCCAGTGATCCTCAGTGATGGAAGCCCAAGGTCCTGAGAACAAGGGCTGGTGATCCCTGAAGTTGAAAGTCTGAGATCAGCGAGCTCCAGGGTTGGAAGCCTGAGGTCAGTTGGCAGTTCTCTAGATCAAAGGCCCATGTTTGGTGGGGTCAAGCCCAGAGGTTGCTGAGTCCAGAGATCAAAGCTAGGAGGTGGAAGCCTGAGGTTGGCGAGTCATGAGGTTGAAGTCCAAAGGTTGAAGCTCCCAGATTGGTGAGTACATAGGTTGGAGGCCTGATGTCTGTGAATCCAGAGACACAGTCTGGAGGTCACGGTCTTGTCCTGCGGTTGGATCCTTTTCTGCATGTGTGAGTGGGGGGGGGGGGGTGGTGAGTGATGTTGCTTTGCTATAGTTGCTTATTGTATATTGGCTGCTTGTTGTTCTGCTAAACATTGTGGCCATGCTAGGTTGCTGCTGAAATATGTGATGACACTTGTGGGCTGCCCCCAGCACATCCTCAGATTGTGTTGGTAGTTAATGCAAATGACAGATTTCACACTATGCTTCAATGCACATGTGATTAATAAAGCTAATTTAATATACCCTTAAGATGATGTTGATGAGTGGCTTTCCTGAATCACTGCAGACCTTCAGTTTTAGTCTGCTGGTCATATTAGAACTGCATGACCTGATAGGTCATATTAGAGTGCATTTCTGAGTTTAAAATGCTATTGTGGGTCTGAAATCAGATATAGGTCAGACAAGGTAAAGATGGTAACACAAGGATCTGCAGATGCTGGAATGTGAAGCAACACACAAAGTTATGGAAGAACATAGCAAGTTAGGCAGTAAGGGACTGCATATGACAAAGGATCTGGAATTTGGAGCAATCCACAAAACAGTGGAGGACATCAGCAGGACAGACACCATTGACATAGCAGATGCTGGAATTGGATATGCTGAGTTCCTCCAGTGTTTTGTGTGTAGATGCAGAT
The DNA here is from genome assembly GCF_963921235.1 of Mobula hypostoma. Classification (NCBI taxonomy): domain Eukaryota; kingdom Metazoa; phylum Chordata; class Chondrichthyes; order Myliobatiformes; family Myliobatidae; genus Mobula; species Mobula hypostoma. Next base: position 14,137,673 of record NC_086120.1, read on the forward strand.
GGCTGACATCCTCCTTGGAAGATCATCTGGTTTTTTTTTTAACCAAGAATCGTAAGTGAGGCCGCCGTTGGTCACGGTCAACCGTGGATGTTGCATCCCAGCTGTCTGGAGAAGCAAGCCAGGGCAGTACAGTACGGAGAGCAAGCTGTCGCCCATGCAGCATGCTCCCCTCTCTCCACACATCTGGCGAACCCAAAGGAACGGCAGAGACCGATACAGTTTGGCACCAGCAGTGTCACAGGAACTCAATGTAGCACTACCTTAAGGACTCCGGCTCTGGTTTTTTATAATTCATAGATAACTAGCGGAGTAGGTGCAATACCAAGCCATTATGCGTTTAGATGGGATGCTTACTATGGTAATTGACAAAAATTGGTAAGAATTGACAGAGATATACCAAATTTCTTTGCCTCGAGGAAGGTGAGGCATTGGCAAACTGTATTGGCTGTGGTGTCAATGCTGTTAGACTAGAACAGTCTGTTGTTAATGTTCACTCCTAGGCATTCAAAATCTAAATCCTTTCAACCTCCACACCGTAGATGTAGACAGGAGTATGTGCTTTTGTAGTCAATGTCTAGTTGTTTTGTTTACTGACATTGAGGAAAAGGTCATTATTTTGACACCATGTTACTAAACTCTATCTCCTTCCTGTACTCTGACTCATCGTTTCTTGAGATATGGCTTATTAGAGTGATATCATCGACTAGAATCTCACCACACAGTCATCAGTATACAGGGAGTAGGGACAACCTTGGTGGGACATTAGTGTTTAGAGAAATCCTGGCAGAGGTGTTCTGCTCATTCCTACTGATTGTGGTCTGTTGATCACGAAGTCAAGGATCTTGTTGCAGAGAGAGGTTTTTATTCCCAGGGACTGGAGTCTGGTGTTGAATTTGCTTGCAATTATAGTACTGAACACACAGAGTTGAGGTCCGGTGTCAACATCTATGTTGAGTAGAACTCAGGAAAAGTAAGTACCTTGGAATGGAATTGTTAAGAGTAGAAGAGAGGGCAAGATAATGGAATCCATCTGAAAGAGGTTGCGACATACCTACTCAGATCTCAGCCCTATAAAATATTGCCCTGTATTATTTATTTATTCAATATTTTTTATTTTTATTTTTAAATTTTTATTTCCCTTTTTTTCCTCTCTCTTTTTTCTCCCTCTGTCTCTCTCACTATAACTCCTTGCCTGCTCTCCACCCTCCAGGCTCTATATTGTTATATAAATAGCCCTATATTGTTGTAAGACCACCTAACAATAGGCACACCTGAGAAAAACATGACCTAATAGCCCAAACAATGATCTGAAGAAACATCTCACAGATGGCTATTTTGTTCCATGAAAGTCTAAGGTGGAAATTGCAATCATCGGCATGCGCATGATTGATGCCCTGAAGTGCACAGGTGAGTTTTCAAAGTGGTGGAACTGAATCTGGAAAACATTCTCATTGTTTTCCGCTCCAGAAGCAGGTTTCCATCTGCATGGTGTAGTTAAAAGAGTGCCACACATACACATTTCAAGGCCAAAATGTTTAGTCCTGTGGCTTTGTGTAACATATACAAGGCTTTTGGTTTGTGATGGGCCTCATTTAGAATGCTTACCAGTCTATACTCTAAAAGATTTTAGCTGTGCATCAGAGGCTCATACAAGATGGTAAGATCAAGCACGTAGAATGTAAGATATTGTTGTCACAATCCCAAGGTCGTTCTATTGTTCATTGCATTGACGATTGGAGACAAGTTTGTGAATTTAAGGAATCGAGGACCCTTGTCGCTGGAGTATACTCTCATGATGAAACTATCAGTGACAGAATATAGAATACAAGCATGAAATATTTAAGATGATTACAATATTAACTGTTGTGTTCATCTAACAGAAGCATAAGTTAATGCTAAACTGTTTACAATGCCTGGTTCAAATGTAAGCAATATCTTTGGAGACTGTTTTCTGTTCCATTCCTTGCTTCCAGTTTCTTGCTAGCTGTAAATAATGCAGAAGCAAAGACTTCTTGGCAGAATTTTGAAGGAGAGTGCATGCCAGAACACTGCTGCCTTTGCCTTTAATCACGCTGCCAGAATTGTACTCTGACAGCTGCAGTGGGGCTCGTCAGTTGCTTTTTCAGTAAACCCACTATTTGTGGACAGAGTAACTGCAGGAAACGCAGTGCAACCACTGGCAAGTCTGAGATTTCTGATCGTAAGTACAGGTAGCAAATCTCCACCCACCAAGTTACTTTGATATTTGGCTAAGCCACTCTTCCACATGTCAAAGCTGTTAAAGCCATAAATGTTGGTGACAATCAGAATTCAAAACTATTGAAATTTCATTTTCATCAAGATTTAATAAAATATATAATGAAACTGAAAACAGATATATTTAAAGCAATTTGATTAAATATATTTGATGTGGCATGATAGCTTAACGCTTTAAAGCACCCACAATTAAGGTTCAATTCGTCCTGCTGTTTAGGCAATTTGTACATTCTCCCGGTGACCACATGGGTTTCCATTCCAAAGATACATAGATTAGATTAGTAAATCGTGGGCATCAGAAACATGATGACGCTTGAAGGCTGCCTCCAGAACATTTTCAAACTGTGTTGGTCATTGACGCAAACAATGCATTTCACTGTATGTGTCATGTTTCAATGCACGTGTGATGAATAAAGCTAATCTTTATCTTGTCTCTTTATAAATTGCCTATATTTACCCCTCAGCCACACAGTGGTCTTATGGGGTCCACTTAACTGTGCATTAGTTTGTGACTTGTGCATTTGTACCCACCCTTTCAAGGTGTTAAAATTTACACACAGGTTAAGGAGTAAGTTCTAGTGGTTTGATGTAGAAGTGCCAGCTTCTTAGTGGAAGATAAGAGCCTCCTTAAGAGCCTGAGATTACTAAAAGCACCAAACATGGGGAAGGTGTTCCTCACAGTGCCTGCACCTCCTTAAACGCTGCTTCCCCAGTATGTTCTAGCATCACCCACACATGTAAATACTATGGAGAAATTTTGAGAAGATTGAGGTGAATGCTAAGAAAGAAAATGCAAAATATATTGGGGAAGCTGTAGGGAATCATGAAAATGATCTGCTTTTAGACACATTTTAAGAGAGTGCAGTAATGAAGTATAGGAATATAGAATCAGCAGAATTCAGCCCCTCAAGACCGGTCCTCTATTTAATTAGACTATCACTGATCTGTATCCCTTTCTAATTTACCCACCTAAATCCCCAATCCATTAATACATTTACATACTGGGATCTTAATGATAGTGATACTGAAACCTTTGATTGATGAGAATACTTGGGCTTTTGAGGAAGCAGTTCCAAATTGCTTTTAGCTTTTGTAAGAAGTGGTTTTATTTCTCTCCTCAGTGGCCTAACTCTCAAGCTTATAGTCCATTTGTCTCATTCAGATTCTATTTGCTTCCATCTCACCTCAAATCGGTGAAAATAATGGTTCCTTTTATCTACTTTTCGGCATCTTTTTGAGGTTTTTAGGAAAATGTATTTTGAAGATAATTTCAGGAAGGCAGATTAGATAAAGCCCAAAAAATAACAACTGTTAGTTGCTGAATTTTCATGGTCACGGTCAGAGAGAGTGTGTGTGGTCATTGATAGAACAGCATCTGTCCAAGGCAAGAATGGAAAACTTATTTTTTTCTTCCTTTTTGACCTAAAAAGTCTGTGTGATGGGACTACATGGTTTCTTGTGAGGGAAAAGGATTTATGTTGTAAATTATTAATTTTAGTGAGTGACATAAAGTTTTATATTAAAAGTGTAACAACACATGCAGAATAAATACGTTTTAGTTATGTACAAAAAGACATTGCATTTGTACTTTTTAAAGGGGCTGTTCCTTATGTATAAAGGGCAGGGGTAATTTGTTTCTTGATGTTCAGTGTCATTTTATTTTCCCGACCCATTTGATGCCCAGTTTTCCTGCCATCTCCAATGGACTGCATGGTGGCGTCATGGTTAGCTTTACAGTACAGGGGACCTGGATCCCTTTCCTGCCACTGCCTGTAGGGAGTTAGTATATTTCTCCACGTGACCGCATGGGTTTCCTCCCACAGTACAATGATGTACTGGTTGTTAGGCTAATTGGTCATTGTAAATTGTCACGTCATTAGGTCCAGATTGAATCGGGGAATTGCTGGGCAGTGTGGCTTGAAGGGCTGGGAGGGACTATTCCGTACTGAGGGCTGGAAGGGACTATTCCGTACTGTAGCTCACTAAATAAAATTCTTTCTGCAGCTTCCCATTTTGTCACTGGATTTAACAACATAAGCTTAACTCTTAACACAATTCCTTTATTCGCACATCTTTATCCATCCAGATCCATTTGGATACTGTATAATAACATGACAATAAACAGCAGTGTCCCTGCTGATTTATTATTAACCCCTTTACCAATTTGTATCAGTTAGTAACAGTTATGATTTCCTGTTTAAGGTCAGCCAGCTCATCACACTGTAAAATTTACTGAGCTATTTGGTTCCTATATTTTTCTAAACTCCCATTTTCTGATGTGGCATTTAACTACACTTCCAATATGGTGTGCGTAACAGATGTTATGACACAACAGGGGAAGGAATCGGAGTTGGTGCACGAAAGCAACATGCAATGTAACCGTAAGTGATTGTCTTGGACATTTCTCTTGCGATCACAAGGCCCTGTTGGACATTGATAATATAAGATGCTGCGGGCCTGTTTCTCTTCTTTGGTGGAGAGAGGGGTGATGAGGCAGCAGCACGGCCTCAGTTGTAGCGAGGACCAGACCTCAACCCATGGGCTTGCCTGCTGCTGCAGTCCAGGTGAGAAGACACTGGAGGTAGTGTAGCATGGAGCCCATGCTCATTTGGGAGTTGGCCTCTCCTGTCATTGCTGTCCTCCAGTGTTTGATCAGTGGAGTACCACGTTAGTTTGCCAGGAACTCTACTATCAATTTTCAAGTCCATCAGGGACTTGGACTATACATGTGTTTCCTTGCATAACAATGTGTGTGTTTTTTTTCTCTCTCTCTTGCTGTTTTGTATGTATGTTACACACCTAGGCCCCAGAGGAATGCTGTCTCATTCAACTGTATGCATATATGGTTATGATAATTAAACTTGACTTTATTTGATGTGATTTGATTTGATTTGAATGTGGTACTGAAATCCTGGCCAGAATTATTCCATGATGACCTTCTTCCTGCATCCTTTCTTCAACTTTCAGGTCCAATGTAATAGTTGAATGGATCACAGGTCAGAACTCCCAAAGCCAAAATGAGGCCTCTCCTCCTGTAGCTCCTTTGTTCCATAGTTAAATCAGAATCAGAATCAAGTTTATTACCACTGGTATACACAGTGGCCAATTTATTAGGTACACCTGCTCATTCATGCAAATATTTAATTAACTGTTCATGTGGCAGCATCTCAATGTATGAGGATGTCTGCATGTATTCACATGCAGACATAGTCAAAAGGCTCCGTTGTTCAAACCAAATATCAGAATGGGGAAGAAATATGATCTAAGTGACTTTAACCATGAAATGTTTGTTGGAGACAAACGTGGTGGTTTGAGTATCTCAGAAACTACTGATCTCCTGGGATTTTCATGCACAATTGTCTCCAGAGTTTAAAGAGAATGGTGTGAAAAACAAAAAGAAAAATCCACTGAGCAGTAATCTACTGGGCAAAAATATCCTGTTAATTAGAGAGGTCAGAGGAAAATAGCCAGACTGGTCATCTGTGACAGGAAGGCGACAGTAACTTAAATAAACATGTTTTACTACAGTGTAGGCATGTGGCTAAGTGGTTAAGGCCTCAGTCTAGTGATCTGAAGATCGCTAGCTCGAGCCTCAGCTGAGGCAGCGTGTTGTGTCCTTGAGCAAGGCACTTAACCACACATTGCTCTGCGACAACACCAGTGCCGAGCTGTATGGGTTCTAATGCACTTCCCTTGGACAACATCGGTGGCGTTGAGAGGGGAGACTTGCAGCACGGGCAACTGCCGGTCTTCCATACAGCCTGCGCCCTGGAGACTAACGAGACTAACGGATGCCTACTACAATGTTGTGCAGATGAGCATCTCTGAATGACAGAACATGTCAAGCCTTGAAGTGAATGAGCTACAATAGCAGATGACCGTGAAAATACACTCAGTGGCCACTTTATTAGGTATAGGAGGTTAATAGAGAGGCCACTGAGTGTCTCTCATGAAAATTGTTTTTTTTCTGTGTGTGTGTGACAGCAGTGCAGTGCAAAACATAAAATTACTGTAAATTGTAATAAGTAGTGACTAATTAGTGCGTAGGATGAATATTGAGGTAGTGTTCATGGGTTCATGGACCATTCAGAAATCCTATGGTGGAGGAATAAGAAGCTGTTCCTAAAATGGTTAGTGTGGGTCCTCAGGCTTCTGCACCTCCTGCCTGATGGTAGTGATAGGAAGAGGCATGTCCTCTATGGTGAGGCTCCTTAATGATGGATGCTGTCTTCTTAAGGCTCCTCCTGTACAGGATGTCCTCAATGGAGAGGAGGCTTACACCTGTCATGGAAACGACTGAGTCTGTAACTCTCTACCAACTCTTTGACGCCATCCAAACACAATTAACTGCCTGTTTATTTAGACTACACTTCTGGGACCTTACTAAGCCTCCGCTGACAGCTATATTGACCCACAGTTACCAGTATTAGCTCTAGTGCTGCCTTGAAGGTGCTGATCAGTTCTGAGTTAGACCTGAACTTCTGCGATGAGCAAGTTCAGCAGTAATTGACTGGAATAAGAGAGTGGAAAGATAAAATGGGATTTGATTAATGCAACACCTCATCAGCCTTTTGAGTGGCACTTCACAATGTAAAAGTGGCTGTTTCACAGGAGAAGATCAGTGGCCGCTTTCTACATGAAGCAATGTACATAAAACATAGAACATAGAAACTTACAGCACATTACAGGCCCTTTGGCCCGCAATGTTGTGCCGACCATGTAACCTACTCTAGAGACTACCTAGAGTTTCCCTAGCACATAGCCGTCTATTTTTCTAAGTTCTATGTACCTACCTAAGAGGTTCTTAAAAGACCGTATTGTATCTGCTTCCACCACCACCACCGGCAGTGCATTCCACGCACCCACCACTCCCTGACATCCCCTCGGTATGTTACATCCCCTATGTTACATCCTCATAGAATTCAATCAAGCAACCACGACCTGTCCTTGGCAAAGCCATGCTGACTATTCCTAATCAGATTATGTCTCTCCAAATGCTCATGAATCCTGCCTTTCAGGACTCCAACAACTTGCCCACCACTGACATCAGACTCACTGGTCTATAATTTCCTGGGTTTTCTCTACTTCCTTTCTTGAACAAGGGAACAACATTTGCAACCCTCCAATCCTCCGGTACCTCTCCCGTCCCTATTGATGACACAAAGAACATCGCAAGAAGCTCAGCAATCTCCTCCCTCGCTTCCCACAGTAGCCTGGGGTATATCTCATCAGGTCCCAGTGACTTGTTGAACTTAACGCTTTTCCAATGAAATGGATGGCCACAGTAAATTTGGTTGAAAGAGCAATATTAGTGAGGAGAGACTCCATGGTCCCTTTCAGCTAGTACCATGCAATCTTCTACATAACCTAAAGAGCTTGAGTAATTTATGCAAAATCTCAGAGGCAATCATTATCTCTCAGAAATGGAGATTCAGTCCATAGCTTTCCAACTGGAGGCAGGGCAGAGAAGGTCCACCAGTCTGATTCCTGAGAAGAGGGTGTGTTAGCCTGAACTATACTAGACTAGCTAGACTATACTAGCTAGAATTCAGAAGACTGAGAGGGGCTTTTATAGAAACATATACAGTCATGAAAGGGATAGGTAAGATAGAGGCAGGAAAGTTGTTTACACTGGTAAGTGAGATTAGAACTAGGGTACATAACCTCAAGGTTCGGGAAAATATACTTAGGACAGAGATGAGCAGCTGCTTTTTCCAGTGAATCTGTGGAATCTTCTGCCCAGGGAAGCAGTAGAGACCAACTCATTAAATATATTTAAGATATTGAAAAATTGTTTGCACAGCAGAGGAATAATGTGTTATGGGGAAGAAGCAAGTAGGCGGAGTGGAGTCCATGGCCAGATCAGCCACGATGGGATAGATGGCCTAGTCCTGCTCCTATTTCTTATGGTCTTGTTAAGCAAAAGCACTGCCCTCTGAGTTATGATGATATTCTCACCTGCTGCCTTTCGGTTGTTGTTGCAAGTGAAGTATTCCAGGTTTGTAAGTCTGGTACTCAGTGTTCACTCTTCAGTTTCACTGTCTGTGTAGTAAGTGCCAATGCTCCTCTTCTCATGAGTGGAGCCACTTCTATGTAATCTATGTAAATGAAACTTGTATGTGTTGTAAAACCAGCCTGATCAAGCAAAGTACAAAGTCTGCCTGTATATTTTAGCAACCTTTATCTGCCAGAGTAAAAGACATCTAACACTGGGCACTGCTGAGAATCTAGATAATCTTTTGAAGCCTCCAGTTAATGATGACAACTGCCAATCTATTCCTTGTTCATGCAGTTTTATAACAAACAGAGAAATCAGGATCCTCAGCCAACTAATGCAATGATGCCCATCCACCTTTTACCAAATATTTCCTCTTCTGACCACCTTCTCTCTGCATGAGGACATTTTTCTCACACGTGATTGACACCAGCAAGTTTATGTAGCATAAGATTCTACTTTTGAAGTAGAATAAAAATATTTTTCCTTTTGTGCTCTTAATAAAGGATGTGCACTTAGGCAACACCTTATATAAATATCTCTCAGTGGCTAAGATAGCCCTCTGCTATCCACCCAGAAGTTAGCAGTATTAGCATAGAGAATATGATGTCTGATCCTAACCACCACTTCCACAGGCTAACTTTAACTTCCCCTTCCAGTAGTCACAAAGCAAATGGCTCAGTATCTTAGCCCTGCAGAACCTTCCAAGGGTTAACAGGTGTACAATGGCTTTGGAACTGGTGTAGTGATGGAATCCAGCATACGAGAGACCTTCTTTCCAATTATTCTTTGCAGAATCAGTGAAATAATCCTTCCAGTGTTAGTCACTAGAGGAATGGTGGGTTCCCCTATGTTTACAACAGATCAGTAATTGAATTTTCATCCTATATGCACAAATCAAAACTTCAAAGGTTTGTTTATTATTTAAGTATACAACTTTGAAATTCTTCTTCTCCGGGTAGTCATGAAACCAAGAAAGAAATGAAAGGCAGCACGATCATCAACCCCAAATCCCCCCTCACTGCACAAAAAAATGAGAAAGGTCGAGCAAAGAAACACAGAATTTAAAACACCATAGGACTGGGAAAAAAAAGTCTGTAGTCCAAGTCCACATCCAAAACACAGAAACCCTGGGCAACGTTCCCTGGGTACAGTGGCAGGCTCTCCCACTCTCCAGTAGCATAGCAGAGTAATCCTCAGCAAACAGAAGATAAGCAGCCGGCACTCAACCTCTGCACTCTCTCGATGTGTCAATCTCCCTCATCGCTTTGATCAGCACAGAACAGAAGCTTTAATCGGTAAACATCGCTCTGTCCCGTAGCCTACCCACCACAGGGTTCATGTGCACTGCCTCTGTCTTCCGGAATCCTCTCAGAAACTGCAGGGCACTGAAGCACCCAAATGATCTCCAAAATTCTGCATTCGCCCCAATATTTCAATCTCCCTCATTGCCTTAATCAGCAACGTAGAGTCAAACATCACCCCAGTCCCCAGCCTGCCTGCCATGAGGTTCCCACATGCTGCCTCTGCCTCCCAGAATCCTCTTGAAGACTACAGAGCACGAACACCCAAACGATCTCCAAACAGCAACTTACAGGCTCCAACAGTTCCAGAATGACATCCAAGGTGAAAAACAAACGTAAAAGAGATAAAAGAAGTGAAACATATGGTTTCACGATCTATCCAGAAGATGACGACGGAAGGAGCATTGTATACAGGCGCCATCTTGACCAGGAGTACTTGACTGGAATCCTGACGAGGTTTATTACCAAATGGCCAGAACTCTTTATTCTGTGAAGGAATGCCTTTATTAAAGGTTGAAGGATGACAGTGCAATAGCTGATACTATGATGCACTCTCCTTTTTCACTTCCTTTCTTTGCTATGGACTGAACCCTACATGTACTCGTGACATCCCAGGATCAATCTGGTGATAATTCAATGAGACATAATTATTGTGATTGGTCAGATTGTCTTTTCCGAACTCATGGCTGACAGCTGTTACATTTAAGGTAAGACCCCGCTAATTCCACTTTGATCTACCGATAAGTTTCACAATTGCAGCCCTCCTTCACCTGGCCTGAGTAAACAGAATTTCAGCTCCATCTAATATCTCTGTCAGCTGCTAAGTTCTTACCTTACAATGTCACAATTTTGAATACATTCCAGGTGATCAGAGAATGTTTCTGTAATTACAACGAGGTTACCCTTATCAGTGAGAATATGGAATTTTAGGATGTTCATTGAAATTATATTCTTGCAAAGGGGTTACATTTCAAGTGGGAAAATACAAGCTTTAAAATTGAGCAGCTGTCATTGAGTGGAATAGCAATGTAAATGCTATTCGTCTGAGGAGAAGGAATTTTTATGTCTGCTGAGTTATCTTTGACATTATCAGCAACTATTTCAGTCATTTTGAACGTGGCTAAACTCCACCAATGTCAATATAATTAATGGCCAGCTCGTGTATTTGTAAGCATGTTTGAGGAAGAAATGTTGGCTACAGTGGGAGAATAGTGTCACTGAATTCTTAGTACGGGCATTGCTTGACAGCAGGATTAGTATCTAGCTGGGTTTACACTAAAGAATGTTAATGGGCTACAGATAAATAAGATAAACACAGCGACTATTATCTGCATATCAAGATCCCACAAGCAGGAACCTTTCCTCATCGTATAGGCTTTCTCACATTGATGTTAGCAGTTAGGAAGTGCAACAGTTCTCCAGAGCTGTCAAGTCAGTATTCCCAAAAGGTACAGTGCTCTCCATTTATGCTAATGTGCCTCAAACAATTATACAGGCAGGACAGATCCTGGTACCCTGGAACTGGCTACAGAGATGGTGCTGGGCATCTACCTTCTCCTCCTGTGTTTCTTTTCTCAGTGTTCTGAAGACAACTGCTGTTATAATGTAAGAAAAGCAACAGTAATTTGTACGTGGCAAGCTGCCAAAACCAAAAAACTGAAATAAATAGGGGGGAAAAGCCGTTAAATGACTACCAAATATGTATGTCCAAGGTTAGAAACATTCTTCCTATAATTTGATATTGGTTGTAAGTGACTCCCAGCCCCATGTGGTATTTTGAGTTTTTGTGGGCATTTAAGTGAAGGGAAATAGTTCTGGCAATGCCCTGAAAGGTATTTGGTTGATGTTGGTATTGATGTAGAGTGAAGAGGGATTTGGAGCTCGTGTCTGTAGACAACTTGTGATCCTGGGTAAATGTGGAGTTCAATTTCAATGCTATCCTATGGCAAAATGACTAAACTCTCCATTGCAATTTGCCATTGGTCAGATAATCATTCAATACCTACACCAGTGTGTCGTGGTACTGCAGTCACCAACTGCTTTGCTCACTCTATTCTACTGCTGAAACTGAAGAACCAAACTGTATTTTGAGATGGGCTTTGCTAGCTCTGAATCGCAACACTTTGAACGGACTCGCGGCATGCCTGCAGCTCTACTTGGTTAGGAGTTTGAGGAGATTTGGTTTGTCACCAAACGCTCTTATAAATTAATATAGATGTATGGTAGAGAGCATCACAGACTAGTATGGAGCCTCCAACGCGCAAGATCACAAGAGGCTGCACAGGGTTACAGAGTCAGCCAGCTCCATTATGGGGACAAAATCTTCAAGGGGTGATCCCTCAGGAAGGTGGCATCCACCATCTGGGCCATGTCCTCTTCTTGTTACCTCCATTAGGGAAGAGGTACAGGAACCTAAAGACCCATACTAGGTAACTTAGGAATGGCTCCTTTCTCTCAAACGTTAGATTTCCGAATGGTCCGTGAACCCATGGCCACCACCTCATTATTTTTTGCACTATTCATGTATCTTTGTAACTTATAGGTTTTTATGCTTCTGCACTGTACTGCTGTCACAAAACAACATATTGAGAGTGATACGAGAGTGGTAATAAATCTGGTTCTGATTCATTTATCAGGTTGCAGCTCCTAAACGCCTTGCAGTTGCTGGTACACTGTGCTTCCTCCCATAGATCATGAGGAGTGGGTGGCTTGCCATTTTAAGAGCGATTGGCCTGGTGTAACGCAGATCATGCTTTTCCTCCTGGTGTTACCTTTTAATGGAGACTTATGGGATGAGAAGAGCGCGATGTCACAATGCTCCCGGTGGAAGATCAATTCAAACACAGCTTGTATTGTGTTTCGTGCTGCTGTAGGTCATTGGATGCCTGTGGTTCAATGGATGAATAAGTGATCAAGTGAATGAGCGACAAATAAAAGAACAAAGTACATTGCGAGCCCTGAGCTGCTCCCCCTCCCCCCATCATGCTCCCTTCCTTTCATCTGCCTCCAGCCACGTAATCTGTAAAGCTGTCTCCTTACTGTGCACAAAAATGTTTCTTTTGCTTGCCATGTCCTCTGCCGCACGGGGTCACTGGTACTTGTTGAGTGCTGCTTTCTAACAAGGCAATAGAAAAAGGATCAGTGTTGGTATGAGAATGATGAAGGGTTTGTGGTAATCAAGAGTTGGAATATAGCAACTGCTGCAAGTGGGACTGAGAATACTCTGCTTGCTGATGTTACTAATAAGTGTTGTGTATTTAATATTTCAGTAATATTTGTGTAATATTGTAAATATATCATTGATTAAGCATTCTTGTTTGTTTAAATAATGCATTGCGGGTCAAAGTACGGAAATAGCATACAGGTTTCCCCCGCCATCCGAAGGTAGAGCGTTCCTATGAAACGGTTCGTAAGCCGAAATGTCATAAAGCGAAGAAACAATTACCATTTATTTATATGGGAAAATTTTGTGAGCGTTCGCAGACCGAAAGATAACCTACCAAATCATGCCAAATAACACATAAAACCTAAAATAACAGTAACATATAGTAAAAGCAGGAATGATATGATAAATACACAGCCTATATAAAAAAATACTTCTCTACAATGATTGCCTGCATAGATCTCCGTAGCAAAAATCTCACGCAAGCGCATTCGGCAGAAAATCTCACACAAGCGCAGTTGGCATAAACGCGCTCTCCAGTAACCTTTAAACTATGAAGCTGCCAAATCTACCAAATAAGACGTAAAAATACACAGCCTATATAAAGTAGAAATAATGTATGTACAGTGTAGTATCACTTACGGGAATTGGGAAGACATCGAGCACACTGATGATGGTGTGTTAGACTGAGTCGTCGCAGGTTGGGTGGTGCAGTGGCCCCCACCCTCCAGGCTGCCGACCATACATTGCCGCCATACTGCCATACATTCCAGGGGTAGCCGGGAGGCACACAGTGTATCTTTAAGAAAAAAGCCGAAATAAGCATGCTAATTAATTAGGTGATGCCCGGCACATAAATGTCGGCGCAGATCAGAGGTGATTGCCGATTGCATCGGCACTGATCTGCACCGACAATTACGTGCTAGGCGGCACCTAATTAATTAGCATGTTTATTTCGGCTTTTTTCTTAAAGATGTGCTGTGTGCCTCCCGGCTACCGTTGCATTCTCCGTGAATCGGTACAGTATCTGTCCGGGGCCCGGGGGTTGGGGTGGTGGGACACTGGGGTGTCATCTCATCGTCGATCAGGGCAGGCAGCTGATCTTCTCCTATGACTGCCGGCCTTGAGGTCGAAGGTCGAGGTTCGTCATCTGCTGTGGCTGATGTGGAAGGCTTGCTTGACTGCTGAGCCTCGAGCATTTTTCTATCACACAGTTCTTTGTAAGGACTCAAACCATCTTGTAAATATCCCCTAAACCTGTGTACCCTTTCAAAATTAAAGTCATACTTTATCATTGCAGCGAAAATCTCACGCAGTTGCTTCACGTTCAGTTCCTGGATGACCTCACTTTAGCTACTGCATTTGGTTTCGATTGTTATCCTTTCCTCTTCCAATTGCATCAGCTCTTCATCTATCAGTTCTTGGTGATGGGATGCCAAAACCTCTTCAACATCATTTTCGTCAGCTTCCACAAGCCAAACTCACTTTGTCCTTGCTTCGTTCATCATGATCGAAATGCTTAATTATGTCTAGTTTTACGCTGAGTTTAACACCCTTACGAGCTCTTTCAGGCTTTTCCGACACCTTAGAACTCATCTTGCAAACAGCTGCTCACAGGCTCGTGTTTAAGCAATGCCGTTCCGAACCCAGAGGAGAGCGGCTGCTCAGGGCGCGCTGCCTTTTATCGTGCGCTGCCTTTCTTCGTAACAGTGAAAACACCTTCTGAAAGTGAAAACAGGGTACTGATGTAGGTGTTTCGTCACAGTGAGGTTTCGTAAAGCGAACGTTTTGAAAAGCGGGGGACACCTGTACTTATTCAAGGCGCCTATGACACGTGCACGCCTCACTTAAAGTAGAAAATGAAGTTTGATTCACATTTCAGACTCCCGTCTTTTCCTTTCAATTAGTTTAATGTTTTGGAGTTACAAAGCATAACATTGGCGACAAGGGAGTTTTGAATAAACACAAGATGACTACCTACCTGTTGAGTACAGCAAGGCGTTCATATTTTTTAAAAAGTGCGGCAAGAAATGGTTGAGTAAAACAGAACAGCACAGCACATGTTCTTCAGAAGGGAAGACATGACTACATTAAAAAAACACCAGGAAATGGAAACACTCACAGGTTCATCTGCAGTTAGTATTGGGTGATAGCAG